>NC_090390.1:52052794-52361187 GCF_036365525.1 Heterodontus francisci
TAATGAGTTCTTTTTATGTTGTATGATGCAACATAAATGAGGTGCATGCAGTTCAGTTGGTTGAAGATCTCAAACAGGTTTATTAACAGCTAACAATATGCAGTGCAGAGCTATCTATTTATGTGACTTGCCTCTAGGGTGTTACAGTTACAGAGTGCCTCAGGCTTGTAGTCACATGACTACATCCTGGTACAAAGCTCATTAGCATACTAAGATCTTAAAGGGACATCATTGTTAAAGTACAACATCCCCTTTCTTTCCAAAGATAAGTCTCGTATGCGAAAAGTAAAAATACATAATATTAGATAACATCAAAATTATTTACACATGTATAGAAATTATGAAATTTATACCAACAGAGGCTTAAGAGTCCACATATCATTTGGTGGTTTGTCCCAACTCTTGCTTGGAGAGACTGCGTCTCAGCTGTTGCTGTTTTTTATGAGGTTTTTCCCTTTCTGCATTCGGTTTCTGTTGCTCTGCCTTCAGCCTGCTTTTCTCAAGATGACCACTTTTGAGGTCTTGTCATTCTTGCAAAGTTCCGGCACCACATCTTGAGGAACCAACAGACAATGCCTCAACCCACTCCTCCTCTGTCTCGTCAGGGCATTGCGTGTCCTTCGCCTCCTTATCCTCCGTGTCTGAAGGCTTGGGGCACAAGGTTGAGGACTTGTTGGGGGAGGAATACTTGGCCTTCCTGTCCATTTTGGCTCATTGTGGTGCTGGCGGTTCTCTGGAGAGCAGAAGTGAAGACGCGGTATAGTTGTGTTGTTGCTGCATTTCCAGACTGTACCATTTGTTGCTGGCCAGAGTCAGTGAGCGGGTTCTGGTCCTTAGGGATTTCCCTTGGCAATGCTCCCCAATGTCAAGAGGATACCATTGGTCTCTTCTGCTGTGATGAATACCTTGGTGACCTCATGGATGGTTATGATGTTGAGGTCCTTACACGCTGGTAGTCTACTAGGTAAAACATTTGTGGTTTTCATGCCGACTTGCCATATCTGCATTGCATTGTTAATGTGCCACTGCAAGGGATGGGTGACCTGTTGTATGCAGATAACTTGGCAGTCGTCAGTTGTATCATTGATTTCCAATGATTCCGGTACATACCTTTGAGTATTCGGACTGGTCGGCTATTTGCACTAGCGCCGGTGTCAATCTTGGTCCTGAGTGTATGTTTGCCAGCTTTCTTTGGGCACATGATGTTAATAGTGGCGAAAACGTCTAATTGTTTGACTTCATCAATGTGATTTGTAAGGTTCACAATGTGGAATATCTGTTCATCTTCTGGCTGAAAATTACTTCTCTCTGGGTCTTGTCTCAGGTCTGTTTTGCTGTGGACCTTGTGTATCAGCTTGCGTTTATACAATCCTTTTTGCTGCAATTGCCCGGTTTTCTGTTTGCTTGTGTTCTTCCATGACTTCCGGCTGCATCTTTGGAGCCAGATGTTTTGCATAGGCGGGCCGAGTGTCTTTTTGTACCGTATGCCTTGCACAGGTCTCGAAATGCAGGACAGCTTTGCAGTGGGTGGGACAGACCACACCTACCACACAGCTTGCTTGCTCTTTTTGACCTGGTTATCATGCCAGTACTATTGGCTGTACCTAGAGCTTGCAGGTGCTGTTGTCCAGCTAGAATGGCTTCATACTTCCTGCCATCTTCCAGCAGTACATCAATGCTATGACCTTTCTTTTCCCCCAAGAGGTCCTTCTGAAATGCTTCAATGGGTGTTGATATAATCACCAACTCCATTATTCATTCTGACAGCTCAGCTGAAAAATTGCATTCATTGCCCTTGCTACAGTATCTACTGATGAACTGACCTATTGATTCCTGTGATAAAAACAAGAAACGCTGGAACCACTCAGCAGGTCTGGCAGCATCTGTGGAAAGAGAAGCAGAGTTAACGTTTCGGGTCAGTGACCCTTCTTCAGAACTGACAAATATTAAAAATGTCACAGATTATAAGCAAGTGAGGCGGGGGTGGGGCAAGAGATAACAAAGGAGAAGGTGCAGATTGGACAAGGCTACATAGCTGACCGAAAGGTCATGGAACAAAGGCAAACAATATGTTAATGGTGTGTTGAAAGACAAAGCATTAGTACAGAATAGGTGTTAACGGACTGAATATTGAACAGCAGCAAGTGCAAACATGAAAAAAAACAGTGGGTAAGCAAACTGAACAAACTAAGATGAAATGAAATAAATGCAAAAAAAAGTTGTAAAAAATGTAAAAAAGAAAAAAGAAGAAAAAAGAAAAAGCAACTAAAAATGAAAGTAAAATGGGGGGCTGTCATGCTCTGAAATTATTGAACTCAATGTTCAGTCCGGCAGGCTGTAGTGTGCCTAATCGGTAGATGAGATGCTGTTCCTCGAGCTTGCGTTGATGTTCACTGGAACACTGCAGCAATCCCAGGACAGAGATGTGAGCATGAGAGCAGGGGGGAGTGTTGAAATGGCAAGCAACCGGAAGCTCAGGGTCCTGCTTGCGGACCGAGCGGAGGTGTTCCGCAAAACGGTCACCCAGTCTGCGCTTGGTCTCCCCAGTGTAGAGGAGACCACATTGTGAGCAGCGAATACAGTATACTGCATTGAAAGAAGTACAAGTAAATCGCTGCTTCAGCTGAAAGGAGTGTTTGGGGCCTGGGATAGTGAGGAGAGAGGAGATAAATGGGCAGGTATTATACCTCCTGCAATTGCAGGGGAAGATGCCATGGGAAGGGGACGAGGTGGTGGGGGTAATGGAGGAGTGGACCAGGGTGTCGCGGAGGGAACGATCCCTTCGGAATGCTGACAGGGGAAGGGAGGGGAAGATGCGTTTGGTAGTGGCATCACGCTGGAGGTGGCGGAAATGGCGGAGGATGATCCTTTGGATATGGAGGTTGATGGGGTGGAAAGTGAGGACAAGGGGAACCCTGTCACGGTTCTGGGAGGGAGGGGAAGGGTTGAGGGCAGAGGTACGGGAAATGGGCCGGACACGGTTGAGGGCCCTGTCAACAACAGTGGGGGGGAATCCTCGGTTGAGGAAAAAGGTCATACCAGAAGCACCGACATGGAAAGTAGCATCATACAGAGCAGATGCGTCAAAGACGGAGAAACTGGGAGAATGGAATAGAGTCCTTACAGGAGGTAGGGTGTGAAGAAGTGTAGTCGAGGTAGCTGTGGGAGTCGGTGGGCTTATAATGGATATTAGTAGACAACCTATCCCCAGAGATGGAGACAGAGGAGTCGAGGAAGGGAAGGGAAGTGTCAGAGATGGACCATGTAAAGGTGAGAGAAGGGTGGAATTTGGAAGCAAAGTTGATAAAGTTTTCCAGTTCGGGGCGGGAGCAGGAAACGGCACCGATACAGTAATCAATGTACCGGAAAAAGAGTTGGGGGAGGGGGCCTGAGTCGGACTGGAACAAAGAATGCTCGACATAACCCACAAAAAGACAGGCATAACTAGGACCCATGTGGGTACCCATAGCGACACCTTTTACATGCTGTTGCCTGTCGGACATCAATTCCAGGTGGTGAATTCTCAAATTCACTCTTAAGCTGAGCTGATCTTGCAGCACTTTCCATATCTTTGCGTGATCTTTCTGGTCCTCTTTGGATAAGCCTGAGGTATTGATTCTGTGTAATCCCTCATTTCAAATTACTCTCATTATTTTTACATCCTGTTTTCATGGTTCTGCCAACATTTGGTCGGTGAAGCATATCTGCATTATCTGTTTGAAAAGCTGGAATTCAGATAGGATATCCATGGCTTTCCAGTTCATGCTGGGAAATTTGGTATCCATCTTTCTGCAATTCTCTTGCTTTAAAACTTGCTTTAAGATTTATTCTATGAGTCTGCACTGTTTCCCCTTTTAAAAAAAAACCTCTTTTTTGCTTTGATTGACAGGAGCAGGTGTTTATCAGTGCTTGTCTGTTTATTTAGCTTCCAGCATTCTAGTTCTGTCCGTTTCCACAGTGGTGCAATAGACATTTTAAGTGCTTTTTTCTCTCTGCTAGAGTTTGTTTATATAGCTGTTCAATAGGCAATTCTTCACACTTGAGTGGCTTTATGGGTTTTTTAAACTTTGGCTGAGTGAATGAAAGCTCTTCACGCTTGAGTGATTCAATGGTTTTTTAAAGCTTTAGCTGCGGGCTGCGTGAATGGAGGATTCCCATGCTTTTTGCTGTCGGGCGCCTCCTGTAATAGCGCGGGCCTCACTCAGCCTGGGGGAGCTTTGAAAACAATCAATCAGCCTGAGATAGGGATTGCATTTTTCCTGCTTTTTTCTTATACTGAACCTTTGAAAAAAATCAACTTTGCAAGCACCTCAAAGCTTTTTTTTCAACAGGGATCCCTGGACCAGCGACACAATGACTCATCCGATCGCAGTGATTAATTTTTAGCCTGTCGTTCAGCGCTCTGTCTTTTACAGTGTCATGGACCTGCAATTACTTTTTCTCCTCGGATTAAAAACAGTGTGTGTGCCTTTAAGACTCTGTTATAAACAGTGCACCTTTAAGGAAGAAGGTTCTGGAATTCCTGAAACACAGTGTGCCACGGCTGCATTTTTGGTTACCCTGAACAACAGCAGGAGAGAGCGGTCACATGGTAATGTTTCCACTTGCCAGTGTGTGGAACTGGCAGAAACTGGCTGAGACCAGTTAGTTTGGAGGGACTTTCCAGTGAGGTGTACTGAAGAAAAGGAGCTGTTTTATTCTCTCAGAAAAATTCTACAAGGACCTACAAGCCAAGTTAATTCCCTGAGTAAAGAAGATACGTCTTCTTTGTCAAGAAACCATGCATTGTTGTGCTCATCATTCAAAGAATTGTTTAATGCCACTGCAGCTGAAGAGTTGAATGCCTATCTTCTGAAAGACTATTTTCATCAGATCCATGTGAAGCTGCAAGTGAACTTTGACTATTTTCACTTAGAAGACTTCATCCACCAGGAACGTAACCTACAAAGACTTTCTTATTTATTCTTAAGAGATAGCTAATTTTTAAAAAAACACTTTTTAAAACTGATTAACTGTTAGTTTTTGAGTGTATGTGTGTGAATGGGGCAGTTAGATTAAAATAAGAAGTTATAAACTCTTTAGACATAGATTTATCTTAATAGTGTTTACGATTTAGTTTTTTGTAATAAATAGTTAATTTGTTGTTATCTAAAGATATCTGGTTTGGTCTGTTTCATTCTGGGGTTACTGGAGTATTAATTTGACTGTTTATCTGATTGGGTGTGAAAGCTTAATAATATGCTGTGACCTACAGAGCGATGGGACTGAATTAACAGTGTGTTGCTCCCGCTGCAGTCGTAACAGCAGCTTGAGGCAAGTGTTTTCTTCTTTCCCCGTTTGGGCCAATAGATTTTAAAACTTTCTCTATTTTAGCTGTAGGAAGGTAGTTTTTGCAGATGTTTTCTCTGTGGTCTTCAATCTTGGATTCTTTCTTCTCACCACAGCTGCCACCATATAATGAGGAGCTGCCACCATGTAATGAATGCTTTTTATGTTTTCTGATGCAACGTAAATGAGATGCTTGGAGTTCAGTTGATTGAAGATATCAAGCAGGTTTATTTACAGCTAAACTATTGTTGAACCTGCCTCTAGGTGTTACAGTTAGAGTGCCTTAGGCTGGTAGTCACATGACTACGTCCTCGTACGTAGATCATTAGCACACTAAGATCTTAAAGACCCATCACTCTTAAAGGCAATTATACAACAGGATCAATTGTTATTAATTAATTAATAATTAAACTAGTGTCTGTGGGATTAAGGGAAGAGTATCTGATTAATATGGGGTAGGTAGGCACAAGCACTTCTAGAAGCATATCTCTGGTGCCTGTTTGCCCCATGCCCACAAAAACTTTGATATTTACATACCCATGGTAAGCTTGCCAAGGCCCTCTCTCTCCATCCAATCCTGGACACGTTCCCCTCAGCTCCATAAGTAAAGGGGTTGATCTGGAATTTTGTTTTTAAATCCTCTCTTTAGGAGTCCAGGCCACTGCCCTGCCTGTACCCTTTTGGTTGAGCCATTATATGCCCTTTTGGAAGCTGATATTTCTCCATGAACTCAGGGTACTTACCTCCACAGATATGCTGGATGCCCATCCAAAACTCCTGGCACAGGGAATTCCTGTCCTTGGCTGCACTTACTTTGTAATGGGACAGAAAGCTTTTGCCCCTCACAAGGCATTCAGAAATGACAGAGACCCAATTGTTCCCAGTCTCCACAATATTGTAGGGAATTCTACCAGTCTTCTGCTGGAGGTCCCAAGGAATTTTCAGCCCCTTAATGGCTTAAATTGATATACAGTGAAACTTGCCTCAGATAAAATTTTGCAGTTCATGCTTTATGTTGTTTTGACATTAAAAAACAAATTTCAGTGGCCTTACGCACTTCCAAGAATGATTTTCCTGAGGCTTTTAGTCCTAATTCCTTAGCCTGTTGATTGCAGAGGAGAAGCTTAGGAAGTCATTAATAGTAAATTCAGACACACTTTGTACATGACCAGTCTTGTCATCAATCACTTAAAAAAGCTCTGAGAGTTGCAAGAGCAGAATTATTCTGAGAGTTCTAGTCTGCTTCGTCAATCCTTCACATAAGGTTCTTAGAAAGACATCAGAGAGAATATTATTATTATTATTATTATTGAGATTTCAAACATCAAAAGGTAGCTGTATAAATAAGTTTAAACATTTTCTTGTGAAAATTTATTTTTTGCACTCTATTAAGTTACAAATCTGGTTCCTAATATTAAGTTTCTCAACTTAAAGAGAAACGGTATTTTGAGTGATTTTATTCTTTTTTCTTGGGTAGCTTTTGTTCGGTTGCTTTTATACATTCTTAATATATTCCTTGTAAGTTTTTTTATCCTCTTTTGGTACATCCCCTGTCGATTCAGTAATGATTTATTGTAGCTTTATGCATATGGAATTTGAGCCAATCAAATGCAAATAAAGAGATATATAAATCCACATATACAGGTTAGGATTAACATAACATGCAAACTGTGATGGATAAAACATGTGCTTGATGTAAATTTTGTATTCATGTGTACAGTAAAAGTTTTGTTGTCCAACACTTTACCAACCAGAAAGCTTTATTATTCGTAATTTCCAAAATCTTCTGAGGCTTGTTCCCCCTCCCCCGCCTCCACACTGCTGCAGGGGAGAGCATAACATTCGCTCCCAAAAATCTGTCCATCTCAGCCTTAAATATATTCAACAATGGAGCATCTACAACCCTCTTGGGTAGAGAATTCCAAAGATTCACAACCCTTTGAGTGAAGAAATGTCTCCTCATCTCAGTCCTAAATGATGAGCCTTTATCCTGAGACTGTACCCCTGTGTTCTAGATTCCCCAGCCAGGGGAAACAATCTCTCAGTGTTTACCCTGTCAAGCCCCCTCCAAATCTTGTATGTTTCAATGAGATCACCTCTCATTTGTCCAAACTCCAGAGAATAAAGGGCCAATTTACTCAGCCTCTCATTATAGGACAACCTTCTCATCCCACAGGCCAATCTAGTGAACCTTAGATCTATTGCCTCCAATGTAAGAATATCCTTCCTCAAACAAAAACAGAAAATGCTGGAAATACTCAGCAGGTCTTACAGCATCTGTGGTGAGAAAAACAGAGTTAATGTTTCAGGCCTGTGACCTTTCATCAGAACTGTTAAAAGTTAGAAATATAATAGGTTTTGAGCAAGTGAAAGTGGGGAGGGGGAGATGAACAAAAGGGAAGGTCTGTGATAGAGTGGGGGGCAGGACAGATTAAATAACGAAAGGTTTCATGGTACGAAGCCAAAGGTAGTGCTAATGGGACAAGCAAAGAATCAAAAGGTGTGTCTAAATGAGGTGTGAATGGCAGGATATGAGCCATCCGAACACAAAGTAAAGGGATAAAGAAAGGAACAAGAGTGAAAAAAAGGAACCAACAAAAAAAGACACGGAGAAAAGAAAAAATGGAGGCAGACGTTACGTTCTAAAATTATTGAACTCAATGTTGTGTCTGAAAAGTTATAAAGTGCCCAGACAAAAGATGAGATGCTATTCTTTGAGCTTGTCTTGAGCTTCATTAGAACACTGTGGCAGACCAAGGACAGAAAGGTCAGAATGGGAACAAAAACAAGAAATGCTGGATTCACTCAGCAGGTCTGGCAGCATCTGTGGAAAGAGAAGCAGAGTTAACGTTTCGGGTCAGTGACCCTTCTTCGGAACCAGTTCTGAAGAAGGGTCACTGACCCGAAACGTTAACTCTGCTTCTCTTTCCACAGATGCTGCCAGACCTGCTGAGTGAATCCAGCATTTCTTGTTTTTGTTTCAGATTTCCAGCATCCGCAGTATTTTGCTTTTATTTTAAGGTCAGAATGGGAGCAGGGTGGAAAATTAAAATGACAAGCAACAGGAAGCTGAGGGTCATGCTTGCGGACTGAATGGAGGTGTTCTGCAAAGTGGTCACGCAGTCTGCATTTGATCTCCCCAGTGTAGAGGAGACCACATTGTGAGCAGTTGATACAGTACACTAAATTGAAAGAAGTACAGGTAAATCACTGCTTCACTTGGAAGGAGTGTTTGGGGCCTAGGATTGTGAGAAGGGAGGAGGTAAAAAGGAAGGTGTTGCATCTCCTGCACTTGCATGGAAAGATGCTATAGGAAAATGGGGAGGTGTTGGGGTGACTGAGGAGTGGACTAGGGTGTCATGGAGGGAACAGTCCCTTCGGAATGCTGAAAGGGAAGGGGAAGGTGTGTTTGGCAGTGACATCATGCTGGAAGTGGGGGAAATGGCAGAGGATGATCTGTTGAATACGGAGGCTGATGTAGTGGAAGGTGAAGACAAGCGGAACCCTACCATGGTTCTGGGAGGGAGGGGAAGGGGTGAGAGCAGAAGTGCATGAAATAGATCGGACACAGTTGAGGGTCCTGTCAACCACGGTAGAGGTTGGGGGAGTCTTTGACTGAGGAGAAAGAAAGACATATCAGAAGTGCTAGTATGGAAGGTTGCATCGTCTGAACAGTTGCGATGGAGACAGAGAAACTAGAAGAACGGAATAGAGTCCTTGCAGGAAGTGGGGTGGGAGGAAGTGTAGTCCAGGTAAGTGTTGGAGTGTGTGGGCTTATAGTGAATATTGGTTGATAGTCTATCCCCAGAAATGGAGATGGAGAAGTGAAGGAAGGGAAGGGAAGAGTCAGATATGGTGAGAGAAGGTGAGAGAAGGGTAGAAATTGGAAACAAAGACACTTAAATTTTCCAGTTCAGGGAGCGAGCAGGAAGCAACACCAATACAGTTGTCAATGTACTGGAAGAAGAGGGAACAAGGAATGTTCCACATGTCCCTTAAAAGACAGGCATAGCTAGGACCAATGCGGGTATACAGAGCAACACCTTTTATTTGAGGGTTGTAAGTGGAGATGAGAGAGAAGTTGTTCAATGTGAGAACAAGTTCAGCCATATGGAGGAGAGTGTTGGTGGATGGGGACTGGTTGGGTCTCCATTCTAAAGAGAAGCAGAGAGCTCTCAGACCATCCTTGTGGGGGATGGAGGTGTAGCGGTATTGTACATCCGTGATGAATAGGAGACGGTGAGGGTCAGGAAAGTGGTAACTTTTGAAGTGATGGAAGGCATCGGAAGAGTCACAGATGTAACAGGGAAGAGACTGGACAAGGGGAGAATAAATAGAGTCAAGATAGAAAGCGATCAGTTCAGTGGGGCAGGGACAGGCTGAAACAATGAGTCTACCAGGGCAGTCCTGTTTGTGGATTTTGAGAAGGGGGTAGAAGCGAGTCTTTGCTGACGACAGATCGTTCAGAGTCTGAGAGGGGAAGGTCAGAGGACATTGTTAATACACAGCAACGGGTGAGATTCGAAGAAGGGATGGGGTCAGAGGGAAGGGAAGGGGAAGAAGGATCCAGAGGGATTTTGGTATCCGTGAGTTGTTGAAGTTTGTGATCCTTCACACCTGAAAGGAAGATAAAAAGTGTTTTGTGAAAGTGCCGGATGAGGCAAAGAATGAAATGACACTGTGGACCAGGACAGCTGTGAGATAGAGTGAGTCGGTTCTGCTTAAGAGTGAGGTCAAGAGTGGGCATGTGGCGGCGCATGATGTTGAGTATGGATCTTAGGATGAGGCAAGAACAGCAGTTTGAGGAATGCTGAATGTCCAGGAGATATCTGTAATCATGAGTGGATCTGAAGGACCAAGGATGGAATTTTAGTTGGAATCCACATGGAATAGGTTGGAGCTGGAGACAGTTGCTGAGGAAAGAGATGTCACTGTGAAAGTAAGTTTAGGTAATTACCTGATCAAACACAAGAAGGGAGACAGAAAGCAATGAAAGTGAACAAGGAAGAAGAAACAAATGGAAATCCCATCAGAGAGAAGAACAGAACTTCTTCAAGGTAGGCATTCCTGGAAGAGAAGTGGCAGTGAATTCAAAACTAACAAAAAAACAAAATACTGCGGCAGCCATCCAAATGCAAAGTAAAGGGATAAAGAAACAGGATGGGGTGGGAGGGGAAGAAAGAACCAGTAAAAAAAGACAAGGAAAAAGTTTTAAAAAAAGAGGCAGAGGTTATGATCTAAAATTCATGAGCTCAATGTATTTCCAGCATTTTCTGTTTTTGTTTCAGATTTCCAGCATCTGCAGTATTTTGATTTTGTATCCTTCCTTAAATATGGAGACCAAAACTGCACACAGTACTCCAGATGTGGTCTCAGCAAAACCCTTACAATTGTAGCAAGACCTCTTTATTCTTGTACTCCAATCCCCCTGCAATAAAGACCAACGTGCCATTTGCTTTCCTAATTGCTTGCTGTACCTGCGAGCTAACTTTCTGTGCTCCTTGTACTGGTACACCCAAGTCCCTCTGAACGTCAACATTTACAAGTTTCATGCCTTTTAAAAAATATTCTGCTTTTCTATTCTTCCTACCAAAGTGAATAACCTCACACTTCCCCACATTATACTCCATCTGCCATTTTGTTGCCCACTCACTTAACCTGTCTATATCACTTTGCAATCTCTTTGTGTCCTCCTCACAGCTTGCATTCCTGCCTAGCATTCCACAAAATTAGCTACATTACTCTCTGTCTCTTCATCTAAGTCATTAATATAGATGGTAAATAGCTGAGGCCCCAGTACCAATCCTTGCGGCATTCCACTATTTACAGCCTGCCAACTTGAAAATGTTCTGTTTATCCCTACTCTATGCTTCCTGCCCATTAACCAAAACTCTATCCATGCTAATATATTACCCCAACTCCATGAGCCCTTATATAATAAAAGCAAAATACTGCGGATGCTGGAAATCTGAAATAAAAACAAGAAATGCTGGAACCACTCAGCAGGTCTGGCAGCATCTGTGAAAAGAGAAGCAGAGTTAACGTTTCGGGTCAGTGACCCTTCTTCGGAACTGACAAATATTAGAAAAGTCACAGGTTATAAGCAAGTGAGGCGGGGGTGGGGCAAGAGATAACAAAGGAGGTCGAGATTGGACCAGGCCACATAGCTGACCAAAAGGTCACGGAGCAAAGGCAAACAATATGTTAATTGTGTGTTGAAAGACAAAGCATTAGTACAGATTAGGTGTTAATACACTGAATATTGAACAGCAGCAAGTGCAAACCTGAAAAAAAACAGTGGGTAAGCAAACTGAACAAACTAAGATGAAATGAAATAAATGCAAAAAAAAAGATTGTAAAAAATGTAAAAAAGAATGTAAAAAAAAGGAAGAATAAATAACTAAAAATGAAAGTAAAATGGGGTGCTGTCATGCTCTGAAATTATTGAACTCAATGTTCAGTCCGGCAGGCTGTAGCGTGCGTAATCGGTAGATGAGATGCTGTTCCTCGAGCTTGCGTTGATGTTCACTGGAACACTGCAGCAATCCCAGGACAGAGATGTGAGCATGAGAGCAGGGGGGAGTGTTGAAATAGCAAGCAACCGGAAGCTCAGGGTCCTGCTTGCGGACTGAGCGGAGATGTTCCGCAAAGCGGTCACCCAGTCTGCGCTTGGTCTCCCCAATGTAGAGGAGACCACACTGTGAGCAGCGAATACAGTATACTACATTGAAAGAAGTACAAGTAAATCGCTGCTTCAGCTGAAAGGAGTGTTTGGGGCCTGGGATAGTGAGGAGAGAGGAGATAAATGGGCAGGTATTACACCTCCTGCGATTGCAGGGGAAGGTGCCATGGGACGGGGACGAGGTGGTGGGGGTAATGGAGGAGTGGACCAGGGTGTCGCGGAGGGAACGATCCCTTCGGAATGCTGACAGGGGAAGGGAGGGGAAGATGCGACTGGTAGTGGCATCACGCTGGAGGTGGCGGAAATGGCGGAGGATGATCCTTTGGATATGGAGGCTGATGGGGTGGAAAGTGAGCCCTGTCACGGTTCTGGGAGGGAGGGGAAGGGGTGAGGGTAGAGGTGCGGGGAATGGGCCGGACACGGTTGAGGGCCTTTTCAACTACAGTGGGGGGAAATCCTCGGTTGAGGAAAAAGGAGCCCTTATCTCGTGTATTAACCTTTCGTGTGGCACCTTATCGAATGCCTTTTGGAAATCCAGGTATACTACAGCTACTGGTTCCTCTTTAGCTACCCTACTAGTTACATCCTCAAAAAACTCTAATAAATTTGTCAAACAGGATTTCCCTTTTGTAAAACCACGTTGACTTTGTCTGATCATATTATGATTGTTTAAGTGCATTGTGAAGACTTCCTTAATGATAGATTTCAGCACTTTCCCGACAACTGATGTCACGTAAAATTATTAAATATTTCATAGTATCATAGAATTGTTACAGCACAGAAGGAGGCCATTCGGGCCTGTCACATCTGTGCTGGCTCTCTGAAGGAGCAATTCACCTAGTGCTACGCCCCTGCCTTCTGCTCGTAGCCCTGCACATTCTTCCTTTTCAGATAATAATCCAATTCCTGCTTGACTACCTCGATTGAACTTGCCTCCACCACACTTTCAGGCAGTGCATTCCAGATCCTAACCACTTGCTGCATGAAAAAGTTTTTCCACATGTCGCCATTGCTTCTTTTGTCAATTAGCTTAAATCTATGCCTCCTCGATCTTGATCCTTCCACCAAAGTGAACAGTTTCTGTTGTGATATCGCTTTAACAGTGTAAGTACACCACACGGTATCACAGGAAGTGATGTCATTCAGCATGTGATCAGTTAGTTGGAGTTGAGCAGAACACCTAGTCACACATGTAAGACAGAGCTCCCTTGTAAATGTGATGCTCCACAAATAAAGAACCCACTGTTTATGACCACTCAGCTTAAGACTGTTTGGTTCCTTATTGCTACATAAAAGCAGCGGTGGTCTCTGAAGAATCAAACCTTCAACAACATCAAGCAGTGTGCGGTCTCTGAAGCAGCACACCATTCACAATGTGGTGATAGCGATGCACAGGGATAATCACAGCTCCAAGGTAACACTACTGCAGAGAAGCTCAGGAATAGTACTCATAAGGACCAGTGATCCCGGGCAGGACATCGATAGCAGCGATATCTCCTGCCGTAGTCCAACACGAACAGGGCAGTGCAACTCATGGTTGTGTTGGTGGCATTGACGATATTGGCACGGGCAAATTCAACAACCTACCATAAAATGGATGCTCAAGATACAGTGAGTACACGAAGGGATTTGTTCAAATCGACGGTGGCCAGAAAGAACAGTGAAAATTGGGTGGAATTGTCCTCCGAAACAGTGAGCAAGTTCAGTTCTCGTTGCATCATCATTATGCACTGGGTGTTTTCCCATCGTTAGTGCTTCATGGGCAGGACCTCCTCAATCGCAGGCAGAAAGTCCACGCTGCAGGCGCAGTAGATCTGCAAAAAAAAAATTCTCTCCAGGGAAAGGCCCAAGAAGGAATAAAGAGGAGAGGCTGCAATTTAAAGGGGAAAGCTCCAGCTGCATTTTTGGTACTGTAAGTTTGGCACCAAGACTACTAAATATCCTTCCATGAATTGGAAACTCCACGAGTTTCAACTTTTTAAACAACGGATGGAGCTGTGCACTATGGAGAGGCAAGGAATCTTCAGGCGTGTTCAACAGCACACAGATTGGTGCAGCTCAGTAACAGCTGTAATCAAGGGCCAAGTTTTTTCAAAACTAGATGCAAAGCACAGGTATTGCTCGGTCCATCTCTCTGAAAGTTCGCAAGAATTGGCGACTTTCAGGACGCTGTTTGGGCACTATTGCTTCTTGTGTCTACCGTTTGGCTTAGGATTTATTTCAGCAATGCATGGATCACATTACAGAAAAAGTGCCAGGGTGTATATGTATCGCTGATGATATCACAGTTATGGACACCATAAAAGAAGAACATGACAGGAAATTATATATCCCGATGGGAAGAGCCAGGAAAGAGGGCTTCGTATCTAACAGTAAGAAATGTGCCATAAACATGAGACACATTAACTTTGGCGCTATTTATTCAGACACAGGCATAAGATCAGATTCCAGCAAGATAGAGGATATCCAATCCATGCCAAACCCACAAGACAAAGAAGACTTGTAAAGATGCCTCGGTCTCTTCAATTTCATAGCTCCTTAAATTTCAGATTTCTCTGAGAAATCTTCAATTCTGTGGGAACTCCTCAGAAAGAAAACACCATTCCTGTGGCATGAAGACCACCAGTATGCACTCGATTTGCTAAAGTAGTCATTATCAATGGATGCATGTTTGCAGTACTATGATCCAAACAAGGATATCATTCTTGAAGTAGATGCCTCGCAAAAAGACCTGGGAGCATGCTTGTTGCAAGACTGACTTCCAATAGCTTTTGGTTCAAAAGGTTTATTCCCCACACAGGCCAGCTATTCCAACATAGAAAGGGAAATACTAGCACTGGTGTTCGGAATCACAAGGTTTCACACTGATCTCTTTGGGAAAGACTTAGTGGTCGAAATAGATCATAAGCCGTTAGGGATGATCTGGTAGAAGCTGCAAAGGCTGCTGATAAAAGTGCAAGGATATTACTGTGAAGACAAATACAAACAGGGAATCTCATTGTGGCCTCTGACGCTTTATGTAGATTACCTAATCCCATACAGGGCGAAGATGTTCCACTAGATGTCCAAGTTGATGAGGTTGACATCAAGCTAGAGGATGCATACTAGATTAATTTGCTACGCTTCGGGCAGAAAAAGCGTGAAGAACTACGGGAAGAAACCCTTAAAAGACCGAGTCTTGAAGACGCTATGGCAACTCATTAAAGAATGGCCTGAAAGCATACAAGAGTTTACTCTGGATCTCAGAACTTTCTGGCCATGCAGGGATGAGTTGAGCATTTCTAGCGGTGTTATCTTCAAAGGCAGGCAGGTAATAATTCTGCAGATGCTTCATCCTGGCATCCTCTCATAGTTATATATCGGCTAAATGGGTGTTGAAGTCTAGAAGAATTGCGTGCGAGTCAGTCTGCTGTCTGGGTATGAACAGTGACATTGAGTGGTAAGGTCATGTGATGCTTGCCAGCTGCACCAACCATACCAGCCTAAAGAGCCATTCCTTCCTCATGACATCCCGTCGCATCCTTGGTCAAGGATAGCAATCAATTTCTTCACAATCAAAGGTGACAATTACTTATTGGGAATCGATAACTACTCTAAATTTCCAGTGATACAGCAATTAAGAGACACTCGAGCACATCAGTTGCCAATACCATCAGTGCAATTTTCAACTTGTTTGGTCCCCCAGAAGAAATCGTATCAGACAATGGCAATGACAATACATTGCCAAGGCATTCCAAGACATGTGCAAAAGATGGGGTGTAAACCATATCAGTTCTTCACTGCATTACCCTAGGTCAAATGAAAGAACGGTACATACAGTCAAATAATTGATTGTAAAGTGTCGTGAAACAAAACAAGATCCACATATAGCCATGTTACACTTGAGGGCGACACCAATCGACACAGGGCTGCTACCCCCTGCGAAAATCATATTTGGAAGACAAGTTAAGACAAGCCTTCCAAATCACCATCTCATGAAATCCTCCTCAATACAGGGAGGCTGCTAGCAAAACAAGATAAGATGAAGACGACGCACGATAAGCACGCAGGTGTGGAATTACCACCATTACAGATCAGGCAGAAAGTCAGGGTAATTCATTCACAAGAAAAAGTGTTGTTCCCTGCAGAAGTGTCCAAAGTCTGCAACGAACCAAGATCAAAATCAGCTAAAAGAACTAGCTAACAACACTGTGCCTGACAACCCTATTGCATCGAGAACACGGTCACACTCAGATCTGCAGAACGTAACAAGAGAAAATGACTATCATAACAATAGAGCACAGGATGACTATCAGAATACACACAAAAGTCAAGCCAAAAAAGCTGATGAGTCTAGTTCTCCATCAAGCTACACTCTATCAAGGTCAGGTTGAGTCAGTAGACTGCCTGTACAGTTCAGAGACACTTGACTGAAGAATATTAGACTCAATGCATGTGTAAATATTTTTCAAAATTGTTTCATTCCATTATGTACATATTTTATCGTTTGTGTATTTTCATTTTAGGAAGGAGATGTTGTGATATCGCTTTAACAATGTAAGTATGCCACGCAGCATCACAGGAAGTGATGTCATTCAGCATGTGATCAGTTAGTTGGAGTTGAATAAGACACCTAATCACATACATAAGACAGAGCTCCCTTGTAAATGTGTTACTCTATAAATAAAGACCACACAGTTCATGACCACTCAACTTAAGATTGTTTGGTTCCTTATTGCTACGTAACAGCAATAATACAACAGTTTCTCACTATCTACTCTGTCCTGACCCCTCATGATATTGAATAACTCAATCAAATCTCCTCTTAACCTTCTCTTCTCCAAGGAAAACAGTTCCAACTTCTCCAATCTATCTATGTAACTGAAGTTCCTCATCCCTGGAACCATTCTCTTGAATCTTCTCTGCATTGTCTCATGCTTTCTCATCCTTCCTACAGTGTGGTGCCCAGAACTGGACATAACACTCCAGTTAAGGCCAAAGCAGTGTTTTATACAAGTTTAACATAACTTCCTTGCTTTTATACTCTATGCCCCTATTGATAAAGCTTAGGATGCTATATGCTTTATTAACCACTCTCTCAACTTGTCCTGCCACCTTCATTGATTTATGCACAGATACACCCAGGTCCTTCTGCTCCTGCACCCATTTTGGAATTGTACCCTTTATTTTATATTGTCTCTCCGCATTCTTTCTACCAAAATGAATCACTTCACACTTCTCTGCATTAAATTTAATCTGCCGTTTAACCCTACTAAACATATTAGAGGCTAACTGGCTTATAGTACCCTGTTTTCCCTCTCCCTCCTTTCTTGAATAGTGGTGTTACATTTTCTAACTTCCAATCCACTGGTAACTTTCTAGAATCTAAGGAATTTTGGAAAGTCATAACCAATGCATCCACTATTTCTGTAGCGAGCTTTTTAGAACCCTAGGATGTAGGCCATCAGGTCCTAGGAATTTGTCGAATTTTAGTCCCTTAAGTTTTTCCAGTAGTTTTTCTCTGCTGATATCAATTACCTTAATTTTCTCACTCTTATTAGCCCCTAGGTTACCTGCTATTTCTGGTACGTAACTTGTGTCTTCTACTGTGAAAAAAGACACAAAATATTCATTCAATGGCTCTGCCATTTCCTCATTTCCCATTATTTTTCTGTTTTTATGTTCCTGGCTAGTTTACTCTCATTCTATTTTTTTTCCTTTTAACGAACTTTTTGGTGGCCCTTTCTGGTTTCTAAAACACTCCTAGTCCCCAGGCTTACTACTAATCTTTGCAACATTATAAGCCTCTTCTTTTAATTGAATACTATCCCTAACTTCCTTAGTAAGTAAGAGATGGATCTCTCTTGCTGAGTTTTATTTTGTTAATGTAATGCGCTTTTGTTGAACATTTTGAATTGTTTCTTTAAATGTTTCCCACTGTTTATTTACCTCCACATCTATTTACTAACCTCAGCCAGCTCTCCCCTCATACCTAAGTAATTTGCTTTGATTAAGATTTGTGATTGGGACTGGGGTATGTCACTTTCAAACTTAATATGGAATTCATTTGTATTATGATCACTTTGCCCAGCGCTTCTTTTACCATGAGATTACTAATTAACCCTGCCTCTTTGCATAATGCTGGATCTAAAATAGCTTTATTCCTAGTTGGTTCCACAACATATTGTTGCAGGAAACTATCATGAAAACATTCTGCAAACTTATCTTCCAGACCAGTCAGTGTGAAGGTTAACGTCCCCATAATTATTACATTGCCTTTGTTACAAGCTCCAAACATTTCTTGCCTAATGCTGTGTCCAACGGTATAACTACTGTTAGAGGGCCTATAAACTACTCCCACCAGCATTTTCTGACACTTGCTCTTGGCAAGGCCAACATTTGTTGCCATCCCTTATTGCCCTTGAGAAGGTAGTGGTGAACTGCCTGCTTGAACCGCTGCAGTCCATGTGGTGTAGATACTCTCACAGTGCTGTCAGGAAGAGAGTTCCAAGTTTTTGACCCAGCGACAGTGAAACAACAACAATGTAGGTCCATGTCAGGATGATGTGTGACTTGGAGGGGAACTGTCAGGTGGTGGTGTTCCTATACATCTGCTGCCCTTGTCCTTCTAGGTGGGAGATGTCATGGGTTTGGAAGGTGCTGTCAAAGGAGACTTGGTGAGGTGCTGCAGTGCATCTTGTAGAGGTTATACACTGCTGTCATTGTGCGTCACTGGTGGAGGAACTGAATGTTTAAGGTGGTGAATAGGGTGCTGATTATGCGGGCTTCTCCGTCCTGGATGATGTTGAGCTTATTGAGTGCCGTTGGAGCTGCACTCATCCAGTCAAGTGCCTGGATGGTGGAGAGGCTGTGGGGAGTCAGCAGATGAGTTACTTGCTGCAGAATTCCCAGCCTCTGACCTGCTCTTGTAGCCACAGTATTTATTTGACTGGTCCAATTAAGTTTCTGGTCTGTGGTGACACTCATTTATGCAGCGGTTGGAAATGACCTGGAACTCGCTGCTCACAAGGATGGTGAAGGCAGGGCCAATCAATGACTTCAAAAGGAAATTGGATGACCACTTGAAGGAAGTAGACTTTCAGGGCTATGGGGATTGAGTGGGGGAGTGGGACTGACTGGATAGCTCCATGGAGAGCTGGCATGGACTCGATGGGCCGAATGGCCTCCTTCTGTGCTGTAAATGACTCTTCCTAATCTCCACCCATACTGATTCTACTTCCTGATCATAGCAAGATCCTTTCTCACTACTGTCTTTATGTCATCCTTTACTATCAGGGCTATTCCACCTCCTTTTCCCTTCTGTTTTTGCGAAATGTTGTACACCCTGGAATATCTATTTCCCAATTAAAGGTAGTTTACCCTTCTAAAAGCCAGCCTGCACCCTTTAAAGGGGAGGTGCATCCTGGCTGAAGCAGGTGTTGGATGTGTCTGTGAAAGTATTTCTCAGAAGGAAGAATGAGGAACAATGGAGCAACAGGCCAGAGATGGCTGCCGAATTCTCTGATTCAGTGCTGGGGGCCTCAGTGCAGGAGGTGGAAAGGAGGAGAGAGATCATATTTCTGCAGGGGGTCAGGAGGCTCTCCAGACAAACACTTAGCAGGGATTGGGAGCAGGTCTCCAAAGCAAGGAATCTGGCCATGAGAAACTGAGTACAGCACCAGAAAATGTTCAGTGACCTCACAAGAGTGGTCAAGGTCAGTGAATATATCTTCAAATGCCATCTCCTACACACCTCCCCAACACCCTCACACACTGCTCAATGCACTACACCTCCATCAACCATTCAGCAATCTCTAGCAATCAGGACTCATGCTTAGCATTCATATGCGCGATCTAATTCTCAGATATTGAACAATGCTGCAAGCCTCACACCCACATCTTGCAACTTCCATATACTTCCAGCTATTCAGATGCGTCACTGAAACACATTGCAACACACTCACTATTAGTCTTTCCTCTCTCTTGCAGGACAAGGTGGCATGTAACAGCAGCAAAGAACTGGCAGGGGCATGCATGGCTGCATCTCCTCAGCCCCATGGAGGAGATGGTGCTCTAAATTATTGGCACGGCAGTCACTGAGGCTGTTGCAACTGGCATCGCTAAAACCATCCAGGATGATGCATTCCTGCCTCAAATCCCTCGTCACCCTCATCCCACAATCTGGTATGATGTACAAGCTGAAGATCATGTAACCATGCAACTCTTGCTTTACACCTACCCCTACCCCTACTTCCCTAATCCCAACCCTCCCCTTCTGAAATTATGCTTTCAGGTACCCAAGAACTGCCGCCTGGCCAGACAGAGAAGCTTGACAATGAAGGATGAGAAGAATGGCAGATGTCTGATGAAGAAGCATCATCACTTGATCTGACACACACAGCCACCCGTTCAGATACTGGCACTGCGCCTAACTTGGAGGTTAACATAGATGTGGGATCTGCACATGGTGAGTCACAAGGCATGAGGGGGCTGCAGCAATGCCAGGTGGAAAGGATAGGGCAGATGCCAATTCAGCGGAAGGCGAGGTTGCAGATGAGTTCTGCTGTAAAGGACTCAAATGAAGAGTTTGATGGGGTGGAGTGCAGGAAAAGGTTGATGAGCATGCACACTGAAATGCTTAATGCATTGCCAGAGAGCCTGTTGTCACCGTCAAGAAGTATGAAGGAGTCTGGCTCCAATTCGATGCAGGACTTCAGGCAGAGCTTGGAGCCCATCCTTCGCAGCGTTGCATGCGTGACAGCACTTGTGAACCCAACCATGATGCAGCGTCTGATAGCCAATGTCTCAGACTCCTTGTAGCACAAACAGAAGCCACCCAACATCTGAGTGACACAATGCAAACTCAGACTGAGGCCTGAGATCTCTGCTTGCTGCCATGCAAGTTCAGCTTGGTGCTATGAAGGCTCAGACTACTGCGACCAGTGCACAAAGGGGCTTGGCGGGTGCTCCAGCGGATTACTAAGATTGCTGAGGTGCTGCTCTGAGGGACTGGAAGTGGCTATGTGGTGCACAAACCTGCTATCCTCTTTCAGGATATCAAGAAACGACTGAAGGCACTGGATACTGCAAAAGCTATGGGCCCTGACAATATTCCGCCAATAGTACTGAAGACCTATGCTCCAGAGCTTGCCGCGCCCCGAGCCAAGCTGTTCCAGTACAGCTACAACACTGGCATCTACCCTGCAATGTGGAAAATTACCCAGGCATGTCCTGTACACAAAAAACAGGACAAGTCCAACCCGGCCAATTACCGCCCCATCAGCCGACTCTCAATCATCAGTAAAGTGATGGAAGGTGTCATCAACAGTGCCATCAAGCGGCACTTGCTTAGCAATAACCTGCTCAGTGACGCTCAGTTTGGATTCCGCCAGGGCCACTCAGCTCCTGACCTCATTACAGCCTTGGTTCAAACATGGACAAAAGATCTGAACTCAGAGGTGAGGTGAGAGTGACTGCCCTTGACATCAAGGCAGCATTTGACCGAGTATGGCATCAAGGAGCCCTAGCAAAACTGAGGTCAATGGGAATCAGGGGGG
Organism: Heterodontus francisci; assembly: GCF_036365525.1. NCBI lineage: Eukaryota > Metazoa > Chordata > Chondrichthyes > Heterodontiformes > Heterodontidae > Heterodontus > Heterodontus francisci. Next base: position 52,074,341 of record NC_090390.1, read on the forward strand.
AAACCCTCCGCTGGCTGGAGTCATACCGAGCGCAAAGGAAGATGGTTGTGGTTGTTGGAAGTCAATCATCTGAGCTCCAGGACATCACTGCAGGAGTTCCTCAGGGTAGTGTCCTAGGTCCAACCATCTTCAGCTGCTTCATCAATGACCCACCTTCAATCATAAGGTCAGAAGTGGGGATCTTCGCTGATGATTGCACAATGTTCAGCACCATTCACGACTTTTCAGATCCTGAAGCAGTCCGTGTAGAATTGCAGCAAGACCTGGACAATATCCAGGCTTGGGCTGATAAGTGGCAAGTAACATTCGTGCCACACAAGTGCCAGGCAATGACCATCTCCAACAAGAGAGAATCTAACCATCTCCCCTTGACATTCAACGGCATTATCATCGCTGAATCTCCCACTATCAACATCCTAGGGGCTACCTACCATTGACCAGAAACTGAACTGGAGTAGCCATATAAATACCGTGGCTACAAGAGCAGGTCAGAGGCTAGGAATCCTGAGGCGCGTAACTCACCTCCTGACTGCCCAAAGCCTGTCCACCATCTACAAGGTACAAGTCAGGAGTGTGACGGAATACTCTCCACTTGCCTGGATGGGTGCAGCTCCAACAACACTCAAGAAGCTCGACATCATCCAGGACAAAACAGCCCGCTTGATTGGCACCCCATCTACAAACATTCACTCCCTCCACCACCGACACACAGTGGCAGCAGTGTGTACCATCTACAAGATGCACTGCAGCAATGCACCAAGGCTCCTTAGACAGCGCCTTCCAAACCCACGACCTCTACCAACTAGAAGGACAAGGGCATCAAATGCATGGGAACACCACCACCTGCAAGTTCCCCTCCAAGTCACACACCATCCTGACTTGGAACTATATCGCCTTTCCTTCACTGTCGCTGGGTCAAAATCCTGGAACTCGCTTCCTAACAGCACTGTGGGTATACCTACCCCAAATGGACTGCAGCGGTTCAAGAAGGCAGCTCACCACCACCTTCTCAAGGGCAATTAGGGATGGGCAATAAATGCTGGCCTAGCCAGCGATGCCCACATCCCTGAATGAATAAAAAAAAAGCAGTCGTGCTCCCTCCACTGCCACTCCGCCAGTGCCCTTACTGTCACCTGTCAGCTAGTCAGCCCAGACTACTGCTGTCCATGCTGAAGTGGTGCAGTCTGAAGTCAGGCCCTCAAGGCCCAGAGCTGCTCAAGGGCATCCTGCAAAGCAATCTATAGTCTGCCCAAGTGAAAGTCAGTAGCCTTCCATCAGATATACTGGGTTAGCACTGTATCGGAGCAGTTAGCCAGGGAAAGGCACCCACAAGACAGGCACTAAGGGAAAGCACAAGAGCTGATAGTTGAGTATTGTATGTATTATTGGAAGTGTTGTTGGATAATGTTGGTGTAGCATAGTTGCTTTGTGATGTTGTTTATTTCAAGATTTTGCCCAAGAGGACACTGTGCTGGTCCATGACAGAGGAATGGTAAGGTGGTGAAGTGTGCAGCAATGGCAATCTGAGGATTTATTTCAGGGTTATCGGAGTCTGATGAGATGCTCATAGACAGCCTTTCTGACGGAATGATGTGCCAGATTCCTTCTCCCTTCTTCCTCGTCCTCCTCCTGAAGTGGTTGCCTGGTGGCAAGGGATGTGCCCTCAATGTTGCCAGGTTGTGGAGGACACGGCATGCCACTATGAATCGCGAGACAGGCTCCAACAGATATTGCAGCAGCCCAGGCAGTAGAACCATTGTTAAAGGTTGCTGATGATCTGCACCACAACATTCCAGATTGCAGCATGGCTTTCATTGTAGAGCGCTGTCAACATGTGGTTGGGAGGCAGACAGGTGTCATGAGGCACATGTAGTGCTGGTAGTCCTTGTCACTGGGCAGCCAGCTTCTGGGTTCATTGTGATGGCTCAAAGGTGGTGGGAGAGGCTGACTGGCACAGGATAAAAACATTGCGACTGCTGTCAGGATAGTAGGCATTCATCATCGTGATCTGTGCATAGTCACATATCAACTGCACATTCAGGGAGTGGAACCCATACAACTCCTGTTGAGATGTGGTGCCCTTAATTTTATTTCGAGATACAGCACTGAAACAGGCCCTTCAGCCCACCGAGTCTGTGCCAACCAACAACCACCCATTTATACTTCTTTGGCCTCCTTATCTCGAGAGACAATGGATAAGCGCCTGGAGGTGGTCAGTGGTTTGTGAAGCAGCGCCTGGAGTGGCTATAAAGGCCAATTCTAGAGTGATAGGCTCTTCCACAGGTACTGCAGAGAAATTTGTTTGTCGGGGCTGTTATACAGTTGGCTCTCCCCTTGCGCCTCTGTCTTTTTTGCTGCCAACTACGAAGTCTCTTCGACTCGCCACACTTTAGCCCTGTATTTATGGCTGCCTGCCAGCTCTGGCGAACGCTGGCAACTGACTCCCACGACTTGTGATCAATGTCACAGGATTTCATGTCGTGTTTGCAGACGTCTTTAAAGCGGAGACATGGACGGCCGGTGGGTCTGATACCAGTGGCGAGCTCGCTGTACAATGTGTCTTTGGGGATCCTGCCATCTTCCATGCGGCTCACATGGCCAAGCCATCTCAAGCGCCGCTGACTCAGTAGGGTGTATAAGCTGGGGATGCTGGCCGCCTCGAGGACTTCTGTGTTGGAGATACGGTCCTGCGACCTGATGCCAAGTATTCTCCGGAGGCAGCGAAGATGGAATGAATTGAGACGTCGCTCTTGGCTGACATACGTTGTCCAGGCCTCGCTGCCATAGAGCAAGGTACTGAGGACACAGGCTTGATACACTCGCACTTTTGTGTTCCGTGTCAGTGTGCCATTATCCCACACTCTCTTGGCCAGTCTGGACATAGCAGTGGAAGCCTTTCCCATGCGCTTGTTGATTTCTGCATCGGGAGACAGGTTACTGGTGATAGTTGAGCCTAGGTAGGTGAACTCTTGAACCACTTCCAGAGCGTTGTCGCCAATATTGATGGATGGAGCATTTCTGACGTCCTGCCCCATGATGTCTGTTTTCTTGAGGCTGATGGTTAGGCCAAATTCATTTCAGGCAGCCACAAACCTGTCGATGAGACTCTGCAGGCACTCTTCAGTGTGAGATGTTAAAGCAGCATCGTCAGCAAAGAGGAGTTCCCTGATGAGGACTTTCCGTACTTTGGACTTCGCTCTTAGATGGGCAAGGTTGAACAACCTGCCACCTGATCTTGTGTGGAGGAAAATTCCTTCTTCAGAGGACTTGAACGCATGTGAAAGCAGCAGGGAGAAGAAAATCCCAAAGAGTGTGGGTGCGAGAAAACAGCCCTGTTTCACACCACTCAGGATAGGAAAGGGCTCTGATGAGGAGCCACCATGTTGAATTGTGCCTTTCATATTGTCATGGAATGAGGTGATGATACTTCGTAGCTTTGGTGGGCATCCAATCTTTTCTAGTAGTCTGAAGAGACCACGTCTGCTGATGAGGTCAAAGGCTTTAGTGAGATCAATGAAAGCAATGTAGAGGGGCATCCCATTTATACTAACCCTGCAGTAATCCCATATTCCCTATCTACACTAGGGACAATTTATAATGGCCAATTTACCTATCACCTGCAAGTCTTTGGCTGTGGGAGGAAACCGGACCACCCGTGAAAACCCATGCAGTCACAGGGAGAACTTGCAAACTCCGCACAGGCAGTACCCAGAATCAAACCCAGGTCCCTGGAGCTGTGAGGCTGCGGTGCTAACCACTGCGCCACTGTGCCATCCCCTTAGAGTCACGTATGCAGTTGATGGCTCCCTGCATCCTCGGGAAACCCGGTACCCTGGCAAAGCCATATACCTGCTTCTCCCTGCTTAGAGAGAAGACAATGAAGTCCCCTCTCCTTGTAGACGGGGGTGAGGGGGTGGGTGGCCTCCGTGACCTCCCTGATGCAGCAGTGGGCAACAAACTGAAAGATGTTGGTGTTGTTGCTGGCTCCAGATTGGAAGGGTCCTGAGGGTTAGAAATTGAGAAGGATCTTGACCTTGATGGCCATTGGCAGCTCCATCCGTGCCCTGCTCTGTGGCTGCTGGTTTGGTTCCAGGAAGAATAATCCTGTGACCACCTCCTTGATGCGGCCTCAGAGGCTGTTCTTGGCTGATGTGGAGGCAGGAGAAGTCATTTCTAAAGACACGAGGTGGGTATAACCTTCTGTTGAGAGCCCTCCTCCTCCTCTCTTTGTGCACAGCTTCTCCTTTCTGTTGCCTCTGCTCCATCTCCCTATTATGCTGCAGCCCAAGTGGAGCAGCGGTATAGCCCCCGTGTCAGAGAATGTTTTTTACTCAGAGGCTTTCTGAATCTACACCACTCCCTTCTGACTCAAAGAGCTTGTGTGAGCTCCTCCAACACCACAGTACACAATACTTCCACTAGTACAGTCGCAGAAGAATGTCAAAAGCACTTCACATGAAACTTCCATGTTGATCCCTTGAAATAGCAATATTTTGCGGGGGGGAGGTGGGGGGAGGCCCCTCGTGCAGCTGAGCGGATGTTCAGCAGTGCGTGTATGCGAGTTGCTAAATGCCAGGTCAGGTGCAGATGACACAAAACTGGGTGGGAGGGTGAGTTGTGAGGACAATGCAAAGAGGCTTCAGGGTGATTTGGACAAGTTGAGTGAGTGGGTGAATGCATGGCAGATGCAGTGTAATGTGGATAAATGTGAGGTTATCCACTTTGGTAGCAAAAACAGGAAGGCAGATTATTATCTGAATGGCTATAAACTGAAAGAGGGGAATATGCAACGAGACCTGGGTGTTCTCGTACACCAGTCACTGAAGGTAAGCATGCAGGTGCAACAGATGGTAAAAAGGCAAATGGTATGTTGGCCTTCATAGCGAGAGGACAGGAGCAGGAATGTCTTGCTGCAATTATGCAGGGCCTTGGTGAGGCCACACCTGGAATATTGTGTGCAGTTTTGTTGTCCTTATCTGAGGAAGGATGTTCTTGCTATAGAGGGGGTGCAGCGAAGGTTTTCTGATTCCTCGGATGGTGGGACTGACGTGTGAGGAGAGATTGGGTTGGTTAGGATTATATTCGCTGGAGTTCAGATGAGTGAGGGGGGATCTCATAGAAACCCATAAAATTCTAACAGGACTTGACAGGGTAGATGCAGGAAGGATGTTCCCGATGGTGGGGGAGTCCAGAACCAGGCGTCATAGTCTAAGGATATGGGGTAAACCTTTCAGGACTGAGATAAGGAGAAATTACTTCACCCAGAGAGTGGTGAGCCTGTGGAATTCGCTACCACAGAAAGCAGTTGAGGCCTAAACATTGCATTGTTTTCAAGAAGGAACCACTGACCACCTCCAGGCGCGTATCCATTGTCTCTCGAGATAAGGAGGCCCAAAAGAAAAAGAAAGAAAGAAGTTAGATATAGCTCTTGGGGTGAAAGGAATCAAAGGATATGGGGGGGAAGCGGGAACAGGTTACCGAGTTAGATGATCAGCCATGATCATAGTGAATGGCAGAGCAGATTCGAAGGGCCGAATGGCCTACTCCTGCTCCTATTTTCTATGTTTCTATGTTTCCACTAATATATACCTTACAGCCATGAAAGAAATCATGTGACATTCAGGTGTGATGGAAACCATACCCTCCCTATATACGTTGGAAGTGCACTTTAGATGTAAAACTTTTAATACATCATCGGTACCATGAGAATGCTATCAAATGGGTCATGGCTGAAACTGCGGACAGGTAGGAGAAAACAACTGACCCAGATAAATGTTTCTGCCTGGCATCCGCACATGTACTTTCCAAAAAGAGTTACTGGTTAGTGATCAGTATCAGACCTGTTCCTTTCCCTTCCACATTGGCCTTTCAGATGTCAGGTCTCTTAGAGTTCAAACCTTCCAATGATTCAGTGCAATAATGGGAAGCTCATTTACCAACTTAGCTATCAAGGAAGCTTGAAACATTGTGATGGCACCAACACTGAGAGGCTATATCTATCAGGAAATATTGAACAGGCTGGGGCCAACACTCCCACTAAGCTGCATAGGTGCTTGGTTGGAAGTGCCATGCAGACTTTGTTCTGTGACAAATAATGCATGGGTGCAGCCACACAAAAAATTAAAGTGGCAGTACTGAAAAAAACTGGCCACACACAGCAGCAAAATTTTAAAGGGAATATTGGCTGGAACTGTTTTCTCTAGAAAAGAGAAGCCTGAGGGGTGACCTGATGGAGGTTTTAATATTATGGCGAGGTTTGGCGGGGTAAACCGAGAAAAGACATTTCCACTTGTGTGGCGCAGGGTGGCAGAGTGGCGCAGTGGTTAGCACCGCAGCCTCACAGCTCCAGGGACCCGGGTTCAATTCTGGGTACTGCCTGTGCGGAGTTTGCAAGTTCTCCCTGTGACTGCGTGGGTTTTCGCCGGATGCTCCGGTTTCCTCCCACAGCCAAAGACTTGCAGGTGATAGGTAAATTTGCTGTTGTAAATTGCCCCTAGTGTAGGTAGGTGGTAGGGAATATGGGACAACTGTAGGGTTAGTATAAATGGGCAGTTGTTGGTCGGCACAGACTCGGTGGGCCGAAAGGGCCTGTTTCAGTGCTGTATCTCTAAATAAATAAAATAAATAAATAAAAGTCCAAAACTAGGGGTCGTAAATATACAGTAGTCGCTAATAAATCCAGTAGGGGATTCAGGAGTATCTTCTTTACTCAGAGAGTATTTAGTAATAGTAATACAAGGAACAGTTGAGGCAAATAGCATAGGTGTTTTTAAGGGGAAGCTAGATAAACACCAGGGAGAAAGGAATAGTAGGTTTTGCTAATAGGGTTGGATGAAATGATGTGGAAGGAGGCTCATGTGGAACATGGATCAGTTGGGTTGAATAGCTGTTTCTGTGCTATACTTTATAAGCAATTCTATGTCATACTAACAAATCTCCCATGAATTGCTCACAGTAAGTCCTTTTTTATATTCGTTCATGAGATGTGGGCATCACTGGCAAGGTCAACATTTATTGCTCATCCCTAATTGCCCTTCAGAAGGTCATGGTGAGCCACCTTCCTGCTGCAGTCCATGTGGTGTAGGGGTGCCCATAGTGTGTTAGGGAGGGAGTCCTAGGATTTTATCCACTGACAGTGAAGGAACGGTAATCTATTTCCAAGTCAGGATCATTTATGAGTTGGAGGGGAACTTGCTGGCTTTTGAAGGATGTCCTTGCTGCCTGCGCAGGAGAGCAGGTTAAAATACAAACCTGTTGGCTCCCAGTAGCTCCAGGGCAGAAAAGTAACTTGGGCAATTTTAACTGTTCACTGTCCAGCTTCCACAAGGCGAGTAGAGTTAAAAATCACTCCTCCTAAAATTGTTTGTACTTTTTTTTAATGAGGTATCTGAATAAATGAGTAGATTTATATAAAAGTGTCTTGAATATGACCAAATTATATATCATAAAGATTTAAGTGAAGCATGTTCAAACTGTCAGCATTATGAGAAAATAAATGGCTCTCAATTGCTGGAAAAATGATGATGCCACAAACCATTCATTTATGAACACGCAGGAACCATTTTGTTAAATGCACTCAGTAGGTCTACTATAATACTTGACTTTATTGTGGTTTTCAGACTCTTAGCAGTATCTTTTGGAAGTTGTTAAGATGGCAATATTTCTGCTATCAGTCTGATATTCCCAGTGTGACATTAAATTTTAAAAACAGATAACCTTAAATTTGTATAGCATCTTTCACAACCTCAGGATGTCCCTAAGCGCTTTACTGCCAATAAAGCATTTTTGAAGTGTAGTCATGGTTGTAGTGTAGGAAACACAGCAGCCAATTCATGTTCAGAAATGAGATACATGATCAGATAATCTATTTAGGTTTTGGTTGAAGGGTAAATATTGGTCAGGACAGCAGAGAGAATTCTCTTGCAGTTCTTCAAATAGTGACATTAATCTTTTACATTCACCCGAGAGGGCAAACATGTGGCCAGTATAATGGTTTGTGAATTAGGAATAGTGAGAAGAATAAGAAATTATATCATAGCACATTCTTCATTTTTCCTTCAGAGCGAAGATATATAAATCCATTGTTGTTTTTTTTCCACCAAATTTCCTTTCTAAACAGAAGCTTAACATTAAGATAGCAGAGCGTTAACATGTAGTTCTTTCATTTCTAGGAATTGATCTTGAATTAAATCTTAACTGAAACAATGAAAGTCTCCTGTTATAAATATCCTATCTGAAATTAGCTTGGGCAGTCTCTACTCAGTTCCCAATTGCCAAACATCTATATGCTAGCTAGACATTGGTAAGGTTCTGCAGGAATGTAAGCAGGTAAACTTATTATCTGCATTTAAAATGGGCAACAAACCTAATCCAGCCCACTACAGGCCTAGTAGTCTAACATCAATAGCAGGTAAAATTATGGAGAAATATGAGTGTACCCTGGGCTCAATTTGAGGACTTGCTCTGAGTAAGAAGGTTTGAGTTCGAGCTCCACTATAAACTTCAGCACATAATCTAGGCTAACACTTCAGTTCACTATTGAAGGAATGCTGCACTGTTGCATGTGCTGTCAGCTAAGATGCTAATCACCTACTTAGGTGCATTGGAAAGGCCCCATGCCACTATTTGAGCAGACAGTTCTTCTAATGTTCTGGCCAACCTTCTTCAATAAAAAAATACCCAAATAAGATTATTCACTCATTCATTCATTTACTGTTTGTGAGACTTTGCTATGTGCAAATTGACTACCATGTTTATTTATAAAACTAACGTGGCTGCACAGATAACCAGATATCATGAATAAGATGGGGATGGAAGACTCCAAATTATGAGAAAGAAAATATAAATGAGAGGCTGTGGGTAAATTGGTTGAGAGATACACTGAAAGAAAAGACAAGGAGAATGTCATTGAGAGAGTGTTACTTTGTTTTGCATGCACATATGGACACTTTTATAATGGAATGAGATTTTCCAGGTTAACATAGAAGTTTTCATACATTTTGAAATGGAATATTGTGACCCACCTACCATTCTTAAAGTATTCTATATGTTCTTCCCACAGCTGCTAGTTCTTATGAATCAGTCTGCAACATAACAATTGCGCTGTTGTGAGGTTCGATATCTTTCACTGTGTCTACTAAGTCCTAATGTTCTGCGTTGTGAGCTCAGTTGGCTGGGCACTGGCGTTTAGGATGATAGGGATTTTGGCAAGAGGCCAAGTAAGATTGTTCACTTTGAACTTTTGGCTGAAGGCACTTGAAAACACCTTTACTTGCCTTTTGCACTCACATGCTGGGTTCTACCATCATCGAGATGGGAAATGTTCATGGAGCTTCCTCTTCCATTATTTGCCTGATTGTTTCCCACCATTTACTAGAGGATATGTTTGGGCTGCAGAGCTTTGTGTTGATCTGTTCTCTTCCCGAATGCTGTCTGGCCTGCTCGATAGTCTTAACAGTTTTTGTTTTGCATTTTAAGTATCTGCAGTTTTTTTGCTCTCTGCTTATTATGTCTATAGATGGATGTTTTTAGTGTGTAACATGCAGGTAGTTGTGTGCCGTAGCTTAATTAGGTTGGTAGAATATTTTAGTACTTCACTTACACCGCCATTTTCTTGTTGATGTAAATTAGCTTCCGATGCACATCAGTGTGAAAGTAACAGTATTACTCAAGGGTTAGGTCTCATTTTCACATCCAAGCCCACTAAAGCTAAGTGATCTGAGAGCTCTTTCATGGTGGATGTCACACTGGGTGGGCTGCAGCTTCATGAAAGTAAAGACTTGTATTTACATAGCACCTTTCATGCCCTTATGGCAACCCAAAGCACTTCACAACCAATGAAGTACAGTCACTATTGTAATTTAGGAAACTCAGCAGCCAATTTGCAGACATCAAGCTCCCAGAAACAGCAATGTGTTGATCTGTTTTAGGGATGTTGATCAAGGGATAACTATTGGTCTGGATACCAAGGATAACTCCCCTGCTATTTGAAGTAGTGCCTTGGGATCTTTTACAGCCACTTGTAAGAGCAGACTTGGACTAACATCTTATCCAACAGTGCAACATCCTGACAGTACTGCACAAGATTTTTGTAACCAGGTCTCTAGAGTGGGATTTGAACCCCAAATCTTCTGGCTTAGAGGGAAGAGTGCTACCAACTGAGCCATGACTGCACATGAATTGTATCACTGGATTTATAATATGCTCAGGTGGAGCACTGGACCCTCTAGGCACTTTTTGAACTTAGACTATTTAATGTTATGATAAAGTAAAATCTGTCACTTGTTCTCTGCTAGCATTGAAGAAAATAACTAGGGGTGCAGGGCCTAGTGTATCTATGTAAGCATGCATGCATAGAACTTAGGGCAGGCAAAGTGCAAGTCACAGCTAGGACAACCTGATATAATCCAATATAATGTAATTTTAACCATTCTGAGATTCATAATCTAATACTAAAAAGAACTAGTATATCAACTCACCACACCTCTCGTCCCAAAGTTGTTTTTCTTTCTCCAAAAATATACTTTATTCATAAAATTTGTAAAAAAAAACTTAACAATTCAAACTTGACATTACATAAAATGCAATACAGATCAGTTTTTTTTTCAATACAGTACATGAGGTGCCTCATTACACTTGCCATTACAGGTTATATTTACAGTGTACATTTACACTTCATGTCAAACCTTCTCTGGCCCAAAGCAGCTTCACATAGAATGAATTACTCTGAAATTGTACAGACAAACGTGGCAGCAATTTGCATAAACAGCAATGATCAATTAATTTATTTTTGGTCTTGCTGGTATGCTGGCATAATGTTTGATCACGACACCGAGAGACCTCCTTCTCTTCAAATAGTGCCATGGGATAAGTGGCCTTCAAGGCAGCAGGATCATGTATTCTAGTACTAACTCTGTTTGAAGTCTGTACTGTTAAAATGCGGTATGTAAAAGCGCTGGTTGAATCGTCTTGTTAAGGATTTGCTGCCTTGGACTGCACTTACACTTAGAAACCAGGAAACGTTTTTGCCACACAAGTAGTTCCAATGTAACAAGAAAATATTGACCGAGGTATTTTAAAACGTACTGTAGTTTTCTGCATTGTACTGATCTGATTGGCGGTGGGGGTTGGTAGTAAAAATTTTTTTTTACAGATTTTTATGAATAAAGTATATTTTTTCGAAAAAAAAAGATGAGGGTTGGTAGTGGGCGAGCACATTCCCTTTGTGTCACTGAGATGACTGCGCTCAAACTTACCTCCCGATTTTTCTGTGAAGTTTGTAAAAGTTTGTTGTAGAATGTATAAGAACGCACCCCTCCCCCCTTTCCAAACTTCAAAAGGTGAACAAAAGCCGAACTGAAGACTTCTCTTATCCATTAAAGATCACTCGATCTACACACATGCACTGTTTACTGCCCACCTTCTGAATGGTTTCAGCTTCACTTGAGTGTGTTACTTCGTGTTTTGTGATTTATTGTGAAATATTGCTTTGCAATGCCACCAAACCGGCGCCCATGAGCACTTTTCGTTAGTGAAACATTTCTGAAATCCCGATCTCTCGCAGTTTGCCGCATGTGGAGTTTGGGAAATGCAAAGAGTTTTCAAAGGACAATTGCAGTCTGTAGCCCATTGTGCTGTTCTCCTCACTGGCTAATACGGAAAAGTTTGGGGGGGGGGGGTTTTGCCCACAGAACTGTTTAAGGGGACGAAGGGACCTTTTTTGTTTTGATTACGTCAGCAGGATTGGTCCATTCATATTTTCAAACTGAGCAATAAACAAGGCGGGCACCAGGACCGCTCGGAAGTCTGCATTTTGTGGTCGGACAAGCAGCGTTACTGGGAGGAAAGAAGCTGCTAAAGTGGCATTTTAGAGCGGGCTTTCCCGTCTGAGTCTGGAGCACATGAATTGGGCATCTGAGCCCTGCCCAGCTGCTTTAGGAACACATGTCTTTACAGCCTTTATCCCAAGTGAACTTTGTGACAGTAACCGTGATCCTGCCCAGTCTGGGAGGGCTGTATGAGGCGAGTGACCCTCTGCCGGAAATCTCCCACGTCCTGAGCCCGGCTCCCTCTATATTATGGTGCTGATCTCCCTCCTCCAGTCAGATGAAACCATCGCAAAGTTATCTCACAGTCTGCACAAGATGACAAGAAGACTTGGACGCAGTGGTTTGGCAACAAGACTGCAAATACTGTATGTTTTTATCAGCGTAACCGATGCCTTCGTAGCATCGGAAGACGGTGAGTTTTTTTAAACGTATTTTGGCTTTCAGTAACTTTTGTATGTTGCTTTTTCTGCTATTGTGTGTACAGGGCAACTCTCTTGCTATCGCGTCGTGCCCACTGCTATAGCTAATTCACTTTCAGCCATCCAGTGACCGTTACACCATCTGGCTCCTATTTGAATTAATCAAAATACATTAGGAACAAACTTTTCTCCTGTACATCACATCAGTTAGACAGTTTACTTGGTATCCCGGGAGATATGTATTGAATCGATGTGATTCGTGCCCTGGTAACTATGAACTAGACTGGCTTCCTGTCTGTTGGTTCATTTCCAGCATCCGATTGTTGACTGTTGAGGTTTTGATTGCCAGATCTAATAATTATTCTGTTCTCCCGTCTAGTCAGCATCGTATACAGAGCAAAGCAGTTCTGGTTTGTTACACTTAAGTGCGCTGAATCGGATATCTAATGATTTTAAGGCGCTAGAAGTTGGAAATGTTATCAGTCCAACTATTCTTATTTTGGTGATTGTCGAGTTAAGCAATAATAAAATTTGACAACTATTCAGCATTTTACTTGAAGAAGTAACAGGAGATTTAACAACAGAGTGGCTTTTATTGCACTTTTGGATGGGAATCAGTGTTTGAATACAATGTTTAGTGTACTTCACTAACACTCAATTAGCGTGAAATTAATACTCTTGCCTGTATCTAGACCTTTCCAATTACTTCTGTTATCTCAATGAAATGTCAGCATCTCTTCCATCTTCTTCCTTCAGTGTGTCACCAGCACTGATCCATACTTATGTGTACTAGTCACAAGAGACACGCCTCCAGACATCAGTGCAAAATGTCAGTTTTCTCTCCTAACTCTCTGCTTTAATGCTCCACGTGAAGGGCAACGTCCTTTTCTTATTCACCATAGTTAGAGAAATATTCGCTGATGTTTGAGCCCAGTTAAAGACTTATAACGTCTTCCAGTATTTGGTGAAGTTGCGAAATTGAACGCAAGACTGGTTGTACTTGCAGCTCAGCTTGGTTACCGAAGTCACTTCAAACATTCCTTGCGCATAGTGATGTATTAAGGGTTAGCAGGGACGAGATGGAGGTCTCCTATCTGTGGAATTACACAGGCTTCATCTTTTATCAAAAGCTAAATCAAAATATCATCCCATCCACAAGCTGGAGAGTCTATAAAATATCCCACGTTTCTTTCTTCAGGGCTTATCAACGACTTTGGCGTTTCATCTCGAAGGATAATTGCTTCCCCTGGTCAAGCTGCTGCAATAATCAGCTGATTATTTTTCATTTCAATGAAAATGATTGGAGCTAGGACTTAGAATTTCCTCTCCTTTTGGTCTGAGTAAAATTGTTCAAATAATTCCTCTCTAAAGCAGTATTCTGGACTTTGGCAATCTGCATGGTTCTGAATTGCTTGAACAGACCCCTTTGAAGAAGGCTCGGGTCCAATTAGAAACCATATAAATATGTTTTCAATACTTTGCATAAGGAAGCCACAGATAATGAAATATTTAATTTTAAACCATTGCCCAATTTCATTGGAAATATGATACTGTTAGTTGCATAGGCAATAATGGGAACTGATGAGCTGCTTTTATTTGTGAAGTGCAATTTGCTTTTCATTTCAATATCAGTGAGATTAGTAATGCCACTATCGCATGTGGTACTGGAGCTCCAGTGTGCTTTCTCACAGAATATTATGAATTTATTCTTCTGACTCTGAAAACACTGTGCTTTCAGCCTCTGTTGGGTTGGTTTGGGGAGATGCTGATAAGAGGACAGACACTTCCCTCAGGCAGGGGGTCATGTCAAAGGGAGTCACTGGGACTTCTATCTTTTGCTTACACGATGAGATGACAGAAGTCTTTGAGCAAGTCATTTGCTGGCCTTCCTAGCTAATAAATGATGTGCTTTTCCAGCATAGAGAAGGCAAATGTCTTCAGCGAGTGTATATCATTTGTATTCTTTTTACCATTATATGTTTACGAAGAGTTAATATTAACATTAATACCCATTTTCCTTTGGTCCCATTTCCATTGATTTTTAAGGAATGTTCTTTAAACACAGAATGATAGCAACATTGCCATGCCACTGGCTTGGGCAAGTTTTTGGGGAATATTGCCCTCTGTTAGTAGCAGTTTTGGTATAACTATGTTTGCCCTTTTAATGAGCACTTTATGAATGACCAAGATTTTGAAGTTACTGCACTGCACTGACAGAAGCAGTGGAGAATTTATGGTGGTGCAAGGGGATGGGGGCACTGCGAAACCCAACTATACTGGACATTTCCTCTCTTGCTTGACTTTAGCCCAACTGACAGACCATATCCGATTGCCACTGCCACACCCAAACTACTCATGGTCACTCAAAAGTGCACCAGTTACTCTATGTAATTATTGTTCCAACTCAAATGTCTGACTTCAGCAGAGGGTAGCTTATCATTTGGGCTGTAACACTCAACAGACTACTTTAATTCATTCCAGTGTGAGTGTTTTATCAATAATTTTAAAATTTGATATGAATAACATCATCAGCCGAACATAAATCTCTTAATTTGGAGATCCTAGATAAGTGTCAACTTTTTACAATAATTAATGAAGTACACATTCACTGAAATGAAATTAGTCTGTTCATTGTCCATCCAAATGCTATGAGTGGATACTTGAGGACTAGAATAACTATATGTTGTGGCTGATGTACATAAGGTTCAGTGAAAACTGAGTAGATTGGAATAGGGTAGGTCTTCTCCTGGGAGTTAGATTGGGTTGAGCAGCTAGTGTTTGAGTCTGGCAGTGGAGTCATCCCTTACATCCCCACTGAGTGTGTATTTATACCATATGTGGGATATACCATATGTAGCAATCACAGGTCCATTTGAGTCTCAAAGCCATTTCTTTTCCACGTTCAGGCAGTAATACCTTACTTGTACTGCTTGGCTGTGATTTGGACTGTCAGGTTGGGTGAGAGAAGTTTGCCTTTGTGCTTGCGTGCATGTGCAGTACTCTGCTGCCTGTCTATAATTTAAAATGTTTTGCGAGCACAAGGAGGAGTGTTCATGGCCTCATACATTTAAATATGGTGCGGGTTATATCTTCAGTGTTCAAGAGGTACCATTGACAATTTGGAGTTGATGTTAACCTTCCCACGAGAGGCAGGTGAGGGTTTGGGGGAGGCAGAGAGAGTTAAAATAAAAAGAAATTGGGGAACCTGTTCCCAAGCCACAGTGCATGAGAGTGATGTAGGTTTTACCGTGGGTGGACTGTGAGACCTGCATATGTGCTGCCTTGAAGAGATGGGATATTTTATTGTAATATTTAAATCAGTTTGTGAGCCCCATTTAAATTTAACAGTTGTCATCCGAGTTTCCCAGCAGCAAATTAGGGACAGGAGAATCCAACTGCAGAAGGTAAGTGAGTTTTAGAGCACTACTAGTGGGCCATGAGGAGCAGCAGTGATTCCTCCTGACCCCTTGAACAAACGATTGCATTCTCTCCTCACTTGTGCGATTGGCGACGTCTCCCTCCCATCCCCCCTCAAATCCTCGTTTGCCAGCTTGTCCTGCCCTGCAGTCTGCCAACCTTCCCTGCCTCCACTCCAACCCCCAATCTGACAGCCCCTCCAGCCACCCCTCAATCCTCAATCTCCAGCCTGCTATGGAATCTGCATCTACAGCAATCCTGGAGCCCACAACCCAAGCCTGCATTTCTGACCAGGCCTGCGACCTTCCAGCATTCTGCAGCCACACCGCCCCCCACCCCCTCCTAGACTCACATACACACACACAGCCACACACTCCAACCCTCTAACTCGCGCACAAATTCTAGACTACACTCCAGTGCACCACTGAGGGAGTGCAGTACTGTTAGAGGTGCCATCGTTCAGATGAGACATTAAACCAAGGCCCCGTTTTCCTTCTCAGGTAGATGTAAAAGATTGCGTGACGCTATTTCAAAGAGGAGCAGGGGAGTTATTCCTGGTCTCCTGGCCAATATATAAATATGATTAAAAAACAGATCAGAAAATTCTGGAAATGCACAGCAGGTCAGGCAGCATCTGTGGAGAGAGAAACAGAGTTAAAATGCTTCAGGTCTGTTCTGATGAAAGGTCTGATGAAAGACCTGAAACGTTAACTCTGTTTCGAGAGAGATGCTGCGAGATTTGCTGAGTATTTCCAGCACTTTCTGTTTTTGTTTCAGATTTCCAGTATCTGCAGTAAAAAAAAATCTGGTCATTATCACGTTGCAAATTGTGGGATTTTCTATGTGCATTTCTGACATTACAACAGTGAGTACATTTTGAAAGTGCTTAATTGGCTGTAAAGCGTTTTGGGATGCCCTGAGGTCACAAAAAGCACCATATAAATGTAGTCCTTCTTTGTTATTTGTAAACATAGTTTGACAACATACTAGGGCTATGCTCCAGTGTCAAACCCAAGTGGTGAGTGACTGCCCTTCTTTGGAGTGGTGGTGATGGGAGGAGTGATGAAAGCTCACAATGCTCCCCCCTCAAAATGGGTGGGTACCTAACTTCAAAGTTGAGATTGTAATTGTTGTAACTGCAACTCTCTTTACTCAGAGGAGAACCCGCTACCACTTGAAGCAAATAGCATAGATGCATTTATTGGAAAGCTAAATAAGTACATGACAGAGAAAATAATAGAAGGATATGTTGATAGGGTGAGAAGAAGTAAGGTTCCTCCTTGTCCTAGCCCTGAACTTGTATCTTTTTCTAGTTTCTCTCCTATCTCCCCTCATGCCCTCTCCGAGTTCATCTTGTCCATGAGACCCACCTCCTGCTGTCTTGACCCTATTCTCACTAAACTGCTGACCACTCGACATCCCCCCTTGGCTCTCATGTTAGCTGATATTATTAATGGTTCCGCCTCCTTAGCAACTGTCTCCCTCTCCTTCAAATCTGACATCATCAGCCCCTCCTCAAAATAGCAACTCTTGAACCCCTCCGTTCTTGTAAACTAACACCTCGGGCTGAATTTTATTAGCGCGCCACAAATTGGGGTGGCGTGCTTTGAAGTTAGCGGTCTTCAGGCACAGTTGTGCTGTTGCTGAACCCCCATGATATTTCGCGCGGGGGCTCATTTAAATGGAGGGGGCAGAGCAGCTCATTTAAATGGAGGGGGCAGAGCAGCTGCCCCTGATGATGTACAGGGGGCGGCCATTCCGTTCCCAGCAACTGCACCCGGCACCACCGCGCAGGCGCGTCGACATTTTTAAAGGGCTTCAAGCCCTGCAGTTTTATTTAAATTTTTAAAGGTTCCGCTGGACAAAAACTGAACATAAAATTTTATTTAAATTTCACAACCCCGCACTAAGTTCACCATAAATCAAATGACCTATCCTCCCTGAAAACCACTTTTTAATATGCCAACCTATCACCCCCACCCCCCACCTTCAGCACCTATGACCCTCAACCCCTTCCCACTATCCCTCCAACCAATAGTCCCCCCCGGTCCCCACCCCACCCTGAAATTTTCACTCCTGCCCCCTCCAAACGGAGTTCCGAAGGCACAGGATGTCCGGCTGATGGCCGTAGGATCGATGTGGGACGGCCACCGGGACGAGGTAAATTGATTTAAATTTATTTCCATTGATTTTCATATGTAAATGAAGGCCCCGCCACTCGGCGGCCGGGGGAGTGGGGGCCGCACCGAGGCCTCACAGCTGCCGGCAAAATGCGGCGAGCTCTTCTCGGCATCGAGGGTTGTGGCAGGCCTCTCCCAGAGGAATTTTCTGGGCCCCCTGCCACGGCCCCCGACGCCGGAGGCCTCATAAAATTCAGCTCCTCATCTCCAACCTCCCTTTCCTCTCCAAGTCCTTGATCGCGTTGTCATCTCCCAAACCTATGCCCATCTTTCTTGGAAATCCATGTTTGAGTCCCTCCAATATGGTTTCCGCCCCATCACAGTACTGAAACAGCTCTTAACACGGTCACAAATCCTATGTGACTGTGGCAAAATCCCTCCTCATTCTTTTTGATCTGTCTGCAGCCTTTGACATGGTTGATCACACAACTCTCCTCCAACACCTCTCCACTGTTGTCCAACTAGGTGGGACTGCTGTCATCTGGTTCCATTCATAACTGTCTAATTGTAGCAAGAGAATCACCTCCAATAGCTTTTCTTCCCACTCCCACCCTGCTCTCTCTGGTGTCCCCCAAGGATCTATCCTCCTTTTTTTCATCTACATGCTGCCCCTTGGCAACATCATCTGAATACACAATGTTAGTTCCAACATGTATGCTGACAAACCCCCGCTCTACACCACCGCCACCTCTCTTGACCCCTCCACGGTCTCTAAGTTCAGTCCTCACCACAAACTCCGTTCCCTCACCACCAATTTCACTTCTCTCCCTGACCACTGTCTGAGGCTCAACCAAACTGTTTGTAGCCTTGGTGTCATATTTGACACAGTGAAGAGCTTCTGACCACATATCCGTGCCATCACTAACACTGCCTATTTCTACCTCCATGACACGCCTGATTCTGCCCCTTCCTCAGCTGTTCTGCTAAAATCCTCATCCATGCCTTTGTTACCTCTAGACTTTATTTTCCAATTCACTCTTGGCCGGTTTCCCATGTCATACCTTCCATAAACCTGAGGACATCCAAAACTCCGTTGCTTGTGTCCTGACTCACATCTAGTCCCGTTTATCTATCACCCCTGTGCTTGCTGACCTACACTGGCTTCTGGTCAATCAACAGCTCAATTTTAAAATTCTCATCCTTGTTTTCAAATCCCTCCATGGCCTTGGCCCTCCCTATATCTAATCTGCTTTAGCCCCACAACCCTCCGAGATAGCTACACTCCTCTAATTCTGGCCTCTTGAGCTTCCTCGATTTTAGTTACTCAATCATTTGCTGCCCTGTCTTCAGCTGCCTGGGCTCGAAGCTGTGGAATTCCCTCCCTAAATGTCTTCATGTCTTTGTCCTCCTTTAAGATGCTCCTTAAAACCTACCTCTTTAACCAAGCCTTTGGTCATCTGCCCTAATATTGCTTTATGTGACTCGGTGTCACATTTTATTTTATAATGCTCCAGTGAAGCACCTTGGGATGTTTTATTACATTAAGGGCGCTATATAAATGCAAGGTGTTGTTATTGTTGTGGTAGGAGGAGGCTCTGTGGAGCATAAAACTGGCATCAACCTGTTGAGCTGAATGGTCTGGGTGTGCTGTAAAATACTAGACCATTTTATGTAAATGCATTTGTATAAGGATTATTATGGGCTGACTTCGAAGTGCAAAATATTCAACCGGCCTTTCTAATATTAAATTAGCATTGAAAGGGAGGAGGTATTAGCAGTTTTAGCGGGCTTAAAAGTGGATAAATTCTCAGGCCCAGATGGGATGTATCCCAGGCTGCTATGTGAGACAAGGGAGCAGATTGCAGGGGCTTGGACACAAATTTTCGGCCACAGGAGAGGTGCCAGAGAACTGGAGGACAGCGAATGTGATACCATTATTCAAGAAGGGTAGCAAGGATAAAGCAGGTAATTACAGGTCAGTGTGTCTAACATCAGTTGTAGGGAAACTATTGGAAAAAAATCTGAGAGACAGGATTTATCTCCATTTGGAGAGGCAGGGATTAATCAAGGATTGTCAGCATGGCTTTGTCAGGGGGAGCTCATGTCTAACAAATTTGATTGAATTTTTCGAGGATGTGACGAGGTGTGTAGTGAGGGTAAAGCAGTTGATGTAGTCTACATGTACTTCAGTAAGGCTTTTCATAAGGTCCCGCATGGGAGATTGGTCAAGAAGGTAGGAGCCCATGGGATCCAGCGCAATTTGGCAAATTGGATCCAAAATTGGCTTAGTGGCAGAAGGCAGAGGGTAATGGTCGAGGGTTGTTTTTGCGCTTGGAAGCCTGTGACCAGTAGTTTACCGCAGGGATCAGTGCTGGGACCCTTGCTATTTGTAGTGTATATTAATAATTTAGACATGAATATAGGAGGTATGATCAGTAAGTTCGCAGATGTCACGAAAATTGGTGATATCGTAAATAATGAGGAAGAAAGCCTTAGATTACAGGACGATATAGAAGGGCTGGTAAGATGGGCGGAGCAGTGGCAAATGGAATTTAATCCTGAGAAGTGTGAGGTGATGTACTTTGGGAGGACTAACAAGGCAAGGGAATATACAATGGATGGTAGGACCCTAGGAAGTACAGAGGGTCAGAGGGATCTTGGTGTACTTGACCATGGATCACTGAAGGCAGCAGCACAGGTAGATAAGGTAGTTAGGAAGGCATGTGAGATGCTTGCCTCTATTAGCCGAGGCATAGAATATAAGAGCAGGGAGGTTACGATGGAGCTGTATAGAATGCTAGTTAGGCCACTGCTGGAGTACTGTGTACAGTTCTGGTCGCCACACTATAGGAAGGATGTGATTGCATTGGAGAGGGTGCAGAGGAGATTCACCAGGATGTTGCCTGGGCTGGAGCATTTCAGCTATGAAGAGAGAATAGATAGGCTAGGGTTGTTTTCCTTAGAGCAGAGAAGGCTGAGGGGGGTCCTGATTGAGGTATACAAAATTATGAGGGGCATACATAGGGTAAATAGGAAGAAATTTTTTCCCTTAGCGGAGGTGTCAATAACCAGGGGGCATTTAAGGTAAGTTAAGGGGCAGGAGGTTTAGAGGGGAATTGAGGAAAAATGTTTTCACCCGGAGGGTGGTTGGAATGTGGAATACACTGCCTGACGGGTTCGTAGAGGCAGGAGCCCTCACAACATTTAAGAAGTATTTAGATGAGCACTTGAAACGCCATAGCATACAATGCTATGGGCCAAGTGCTGGAAAATGGAATTAGAATAGATAGGTGCTTGATGGACAGCATGGACACGATGGGCCGAAGGGCCTGTTTCTGTGCTGTATAACTCTATGACTCTAATAGTGTATCCAAATCCCAGTCAGCAAATCAAAGTTTCAAGTAGAATAGCAAAATATCTGTAAATCATCAGTTTCACACTACACAACAGGATTAACTACATTTTCTCTTTTATGCTAGTTAATCAGCTTAGTAGCTTTTGAAGCAGTAAGAGCATTACAAGTGACATACCCTGATCAGCCATTTTTCTTTCATTAATACTAAAGTATTAGTTTGTTTTGCATGAAAAACAACAAATGTAAAATCAGGAGAGCTCATCATTGTTATGCTGTTCAAGACAGGGTACTAAAATGCTCAGTTGAGAAAGGAGGAAGAATATTCCCTACTCGGTTCAACCGGCTGAAAGAGTTGAATGAACAATGGAGTAATTTACAGCATCGAGTCCATGCCAGCTCTCTGTGGAGCAATCCAGTCCCAATCCCCCGCTTGATCCCCACAGCCCTGCAAGTTTATATCCTAGGGAATCGCCATTGGCCAGAAACTTAATTGGACCAGCCACATAATTGCCCTGGCTACTAGTACAGGTCAGAGGCTGGGTACTCTACAGTAAGTGGCTCATCTCCTGGCCTACAAGGCACAAGTGTGATGGAATACGATCAACTTGCTTGGATGGATGGAGCTACAACAATATTGAAGCAACTCAACACCATCCAGGACAAAGCAATGAGAAGGAGGTGGCGTAGTGATAATGTCACTGGACTAGTAATCCAGAGGTCCAGACTAGGGCAGGTATTGGG
This sequence comes from Heterodontus francisci, assembly GCF_036365525.1. Lineage (NCBI taxonomy): Eukaryota > Metazoa > Chordata > Chondrichthyes > Heterodontiformes > Heterodontidae > Heterodontus > Heterodontus francisci. Next base: position 52,096,221 of record NC_090390.1, read on the forward strand.
GGTATTTTTAGTTTCAACAATGGATGTTAATTTACCTTCCCCATCCTGTTTGCCCTTGTAATACGTCTCAGTAATTGCAATATGTAATCAGCACTCACTCTTTAACCATAAATATTGTGAAACAAAAGTATGGGTCAGACAAAAGTGAGACGAACTATATTACAATATATTACAGTAAGTAATTACATTTAAAAAAGTGCTATTTCCAAAATACAGGTGAAATGCCCGGAATCCCATGTTCTAAAGTAGTATTAAACCTATTCAGTCACTGATACCATGGTTCTGCATTTTAAGCACTTTTTATGTAGATGCAATTTATGCAAAATGTAAGGCTCGCATGACTTTTATTGCATTATATTATAGCCCAAAATTGTCACAAAAATTACTTGTCTGTTATCAGTCTATCAGCATTCCCATTTATTTATATAAACTTAACCAACAAATCACTGGCATAGGAATACACTGTAGCTCAAAGTAATTCATATCGCTATAGATCATTTAACATTTCATCGCTTTAGTAAAATAAATAATAGTACATTTTATTGCAAAGGATGAATTAGGGACAAATTTAAAATGCAGAATACACAAAAATGAAAATACTCAAGAAGCACAGTGAAACTTTTTTGAATTTAATAGAAATATTAAAGAATTAAAATTAATTTGTACTGCATAGTTCAAAGAGATTTCTACAAACTTTTACATCAAGGCAGCACACAACCATTATTGGAAATGAATAAGACAGTAATAATTGAAAAAGTTCGCAATTTTTTTTGGCTTTTGAAGAAGGAACTATCCTTTTACATTTGTTAAGATTATAATATGTTTCTGAGCATCCATAAATATGCAATATTAAGCTTGTTGCATTGTGACTTAGAATGTTTTACATAAGTCAGTCCTTTGTTCCTCTACTCCTGCTTAAGCTGTCCATCCAAGGAGTCTTCTCATAACTTAGATCCTTATAGATTATGTTCAAAGCTTTTGGATCAACTCCAGATGTGCTAGATGTTAAACTAAAATACCAAAGCTGGCAAACATGTTGTGCAGAGTCTAATCACGTTTTTGAAGAATAATAAATCATCAGTATTAGAACTAACCCGCTCTAAGAAAATAAAATAAATTATTCTCTTTCTAGCCTTTTCATATATAGCTTTCTATACTTCATTTATATAGCTCTTAAAAGGGAAATAGTCTCAACTAGTGCACCAGCTACTGTTTATCTTGGAATTTGAAAATGATTAAATGTATTTTTACAAGAAAAGTAGCCCCAAATTCTTGAATATTTTGAAGAATACTGCAAATACTTAGCATTTTACATTATTTTCTGGTTAAAGTTTCTTGATGTGATCTTGAAAAATGTATATTATTGAACTTTCTTTGCCTAATTTTTCTACAAAATGAGCAATGTATTGTTGAAGATCCTTAAAATATTGTTTGCTTGTTTTTCCTGTTTCTGTTTACTGCCAGTATTTCCCCCTTACCAATCTGAACTTGTTGATTCATTGCTGGGTTGTGGTTCCGAAGGTGCTCTCCAGTATTTCATCCAAGTGGTCATTTCTTCATGTACCTAAATCATGCCTACAAACTACTTTTGTGTGAGGGTATCACAGTCGAGCATAAGCCTGTCCGCAACAAATATCCACACTTGTATTTCCAACAGAGATCAGTCAATTGCAAGCAGCAGTGGAATCCTGATTAATTTTCTCCACTCTACCCCCGGATCGCTAAGATCATTTGTAGTGTCCCCTCATCATTCTGGTTGAGATCATCAAATTCAGCATACACAGTGACCAAACCTGCAATCTTCCAGGGCCTAGAGTTTCTGCATGATTATCAATCTGGGCAGCATCAAACCAAATAGTAGAATTTTGAGAGTGAGCATCCGCGTATTTGCATGAGTTCAACGTTTCCTTTTCCCAAGACAATCCCCACGCACAAAACTCGCCATGCCCCCAGGTCAGAAAGGTGGGTTTCTGCCAATTGTGGTTGTTCAGTTGGGGGTGTTCATCACGTTATGTCCATATTCTCAGGCGCACAAGCACCCATGGTCACATGAATCCAGCATTAGTCACCTAACCAGCAGTCAATTGAAGCCACTGACCAGGTCTGCCCTGCTGCAACAGAAATAATTAATTGGTTTGAAAAGTTTTTTCTTTACCTTTTATACCACCCCACCCTAGTACCTTGAGGCCCCATTGACCCTGTTACAATCAGAAATCAACTTTTTTCAAATATGCTGCTTCATTGCACTGATTCGTGGAAGACTTTACGTTTGGCTTTATAGAAGCATATAAATTGAATCATAGGAAGTTTAAGGCACAAAAAGAGGCCACTTGGCCCATTGTATCTGTGCTGGCCAAAAAACGATCCACCCATTCGAATCCCACATTCCAGCGTTTTGTCCGTAGCCCTGCAGCTTACGGCACTTAAAGTGCATATCCAGACTCCTTTAGAATGAGTTGAGGGCTTCTGCCTCAACTATGCTTACAGGCAGTGAGTTCCAGATACCCACCATCATCTGCGTGAAACAATGTTTCCTCATTATGCTATTGAGTTTGCACAGAAATTTGAAAGTGCAACTCCACCTTGTTAAAATTAGCTGTATCGAGCACATTCTAGGTGCATGTTTATAATTGCATCTCTAGTGGAAACTCCAGGCCCACGTTTTTATTGCTTGGACTGACTGTCTTGACCAACTGGGCCATCAATCAGCTCCAATTTTAAAATGTTATGTAGGCCACTTTTATATCTATGCAATGGTTTGTTTTACTTAGTGAATTCACACAGTCGCTCAAAATTCCCTTTAAAATCATATCCAGCTGAAAATGATTTAAATCTACAAAATTATTCGGTTTACATGAGCATTTGATGTTCTCAGGGTTTACTTTAGCCACAAATCTAAGGCAGGAAATTAAAATGCAAAAATATGTGTTGAAAACACTTGGACTTATTTTATTCTTCATGTGGGCAGCTTGGCTCAGTTGGAATACTGTCTCTGAGTCAGAATATTGTGAGTTGAAATCCCACTCCAGACCTTGAGCATATACAATTGGTTGAAGGAGTGTCACATTGTTGGGGGTGTCATCCTTTGGGTGAGACATTAAACCTCGGCCCCATTTGCTTGTTCAGGCAGATGTAAAAGATTCTATAGCACCATTTGGAGAAGAGCAAAAACAGAAAACGTTGGAAGTATTCAACAGGCCTGTCAGCATCAGTGGAGACAAACAGAGGGTTGAATTTTACAGACCGCCCCCCCCACAACGTCGGGAATTGTGGCGGAGGGCGGGTGGGGGGGCTGGAAAATGCCTCCAGGAGAGGTCCGCCACTGACCTCAACACCAGGAAGGCCTGGCCGAATATTACCACCGGCGGCAATGCCTCGTGGCAGCCCCCACGCCACTCGGCAACGGGAGCCCAATTTAAATATTTAAATTTATGTAAATAAATTAATTGATTACTGTTACGCTCTCGCCGTTGGTTCTGATGTGATCTTCGTGGCAGTGGCTGGCACTCCCGCATCTTCGGATCCTGGTCCGGGGAACCGAGACAGAACACTGGTGGGTGGAGCTGGTAGGTTTCTCAGTGCAGGAGGTGGGGGAGCGGGGTCAAAGTAGTATCATTGGTGTAGGGGATGGTGGGAAGGATTATAGTTTAAAGTTTATGCACTTTCGGTGGGGGTGGAAGGTCAAGTGGACAAGGTAAGTGTTTTGGGGGAGAGAGGGAAAGTAATTAATTATATAGTTATTGGGGGGTGGGAGAGGAGCAAAATAAATGTTTTTTATTTTTTTCCTTCAATCTCATTTTAAATATTTAAATTGAAATGTAGGGCTCAAAGCCCTTTAAAAATGGCTTCAGCGCCTGCACAAAGGCAGCTGACGCCATTGCTGGGGATGGACAGCCCGCCCCCTTCACGGCATCGAGGTGGGCAGTCCACCTGGCTATTTAAATGAGCCACCACGCTATTCAGCAACATGTGGCCCACGTGGGTGGCGATCATTGTTTTCGCCCGCCGCCAATTTTGGTGGCAAGACAATAAATTTCAGCCCAGAGGTAACGGTTCAGGCTGATAACCTTTAAGATTTTCAGCATCCACAGTATTCTGTTTTTGTATTGGAATTCTCCTAGTGTCCTGGTTAACATTCTTCAACGAATTTCACTGGCAAAATCAGATTAACTGGTCCTTCATCTCATTTGCTGTTTGTGTGGTCCTGTTGTGTGCAAATTGACTGCCACATTTCTTCACATAATAACAGTCACCACATTTCAAAAAGTAATTCATTGGATGTGAAGTATTTCAGGATGTTTTGATGAATGTGTTGAAGGTGCTTTATAATGCAAGTACTTTCTCTTTTCTAATATACTTGCATTTATAAAGCACCTTGTTGAGATGTCTGAGACCACAGTGAACTACATTTGAAAGGCATGATAGTAGTTATTTGAAAAACCTAAATGAAGTTAGTACTGCCTGTGGTTCTAAACAGACAACAGTGCAAGAATTATATATACATTTCTGTTCCTGCTAAACATCTACCATAAACAAAATAAATTGTCTTATCTGTTCCAGTGTCTTAAACAGCTGCTTTTTGCGGTGGGCTTCAAATTTGACAATCATTTATTGATCCAGGCTTACTGAGGGGAACCGTTAGAGATAAGAAAATGGAGCTGGTATCTAAACATTTTAAAACCACATATTTCTATTTGGTAAAAAGATAAAGCTTTGACATACCGAGTACCTCTATCCTTCTAAAGTAGGAACCTTAGATGGTCTGTTTGTTAAATAATTTAAACAGTCATCTGCCAAATGTAACCTGAAAAGGAGTGCCCACATCACTGGGGGGAGAAGTTTTTTTTGGGGGTGAAAAGAATGTTTATTCTATGGACAACTTGAAAATATTATTTATCAAAACCATGTCATAACCATGAAATACCATCTATCTTATATTAAAAGATCACTTCCCAAAAATCCTCCATGAATGTAAAGCTCCCAAAAGTCATTTTATCCAAATAACATCAACCAAACATAAATTCTTATTGCAATTTTGCTAGCCTGTCAGTTAGCAGAATCAGTAATAAATGTTAATCCTATACCATGATTCCTGTGTAATTTCTAAATGATGAAACATGGCTGCCCACAATGTACATACAAATTAATTGTACAAACTAAAATGCTATTTCCTTAACTAGAAGGTGGTAGTTAACTTTACAGTTATGTATCATAAGCAAGTTTAGCTTTAAAATAATTAAAATATGTGTATCTGTAATTTTTACTGTAAAAAATAATGGGAAACAGATTTCCTACTATCTGTCTCGTTATTATCCTCAAATCTTACTACTGAAGAAATTGTTTGCAGCTTTTCATCTGGAAATTTGGCAGCAGTAATAAATTAACCTACTCTGTGTACATCATTTTTTTTCTAAGTGAGTTTAAAATTTGAATATTAGTGATAAGAGAATGTAACAATTACCAATAATGGTAACTTGTTTGAGAATAAGAAAACAATACCCCAGATTGTTTGGGATAGTCCTGGTTTGGTTCAGCCTGTCACAATGTCCCCAAAAGTAGTTTGAAACTAAATAGAGGAAATAAATATTTTGTTTATCCCTGTAACATACATTAGGAATTCATTAAATAATGCCAAACGGATGGGTTTAATGATGCACATATTCTTTTGTGAATTAGTTGCAGTTCAGCTGCCAGCATTGGGGTGTACAAATTACATATTGTCTTATGTGTATTTAGACTCTCTATTCCAACAAATTATTGAAAAAACCTATTAAGTTTCATGCATGTCTTGATTTTAGACACAGTAAATGTAGTTAATTTAGTTTATAACGTGGAACAATTTACTCACTGTCACTAGAATGTGACCATCGCTGGAGCAATCCAAGGTCATAGGGTAACACCTGCAAGGAAGTCTTTAGGTACGTATTGCTGTCATAAACAGTTACGATGTGGTGGGTTGCTCTTAATTAAGTCTTGGAAACTAACTGTGTTTAGCGATACATGAGTAACTGCTTATGAAAATTCTGCTATGTGTATTTTCCAATCAGCCTGGACGTTATACTAGTCTAGTAAAGGATTGAGAAGTCCTTTTATATCTCCAAAAACTTTCAGAATTTTTGTTCCCATATATGGCATGCTCCTTTAATTGCATTCACCCCCTTAAATTTTATTCAATGCAATTTTCCACTCCCACTATTAATGTGATCTTAACACCCATATAAATGTGTGCATGGAGCTATGCTATTGAATTGGATACAGGTAATTGCGAGCAAACAGCACACTTCCATTTGAATCTGATTAAAATCTGCCAACTGCCTTTCTGGTGTGAACTATACCAATAGCAAAGAAAATCTAGCTGAGTCTCAGCAGACTATTCTACTATTGAATAAGAACAGTCAAGACCAATTTTGTCCTCAGCTAACATGCACACCTTACAACTGGGGTCAACTAAATAACAATAGAAGTAGGAACCTTGCCTGATTTTTCTCCTGGCCAACAAAGACAAACATAATACCAATGTCCCTGCTGAGATCATCTAACTAACTCAGCATTGACCTGGGACCTTCTTGTCTGTATGTCTTAGTGATAGAACAAATGGTGTGCTTAGCAACTGATATACTCTGCTACCATTTTTATGGCAGCGTATTGTATGAGAAGAAACATAATGAGTTTATCATGATTATCACAGTACAGCGTAAAGGCCAGCAGCACCATTCACATTGTAGCTATGGTACTCTAATAATAATATTCAGTATTAAAGAGACCTATAGGATAAATACATAAGAACGTAAGAACATAAATAGCAGCAGGAGTAGGCCATTCAGCCCTTCAAGCTTGCTCTGCCATTCAATAAGATCATGGCTGATTACCTACCTCATGGAGTAACGAAGTAATTGCTACCTTTATTTTTTTGAACAGATCACTTATGTAAGTTGTGGTCTGTACTGGCAGGTCATTGTTACATCTAGGTCACTATGAAGACATGTTTACTTATTATGTTTGCAATTAAATCCATAAATTGCATTTTATAATAAGGTTATACAGGAAAGCCCATAGGCCTTTTCCAAATCAGTTGTGTAATCATATTTCCCTTGTGATTGGATTAAGCATTATAACTGTGCTCAGAGATAAAAAATGTTTTGGTTTATTAATTTGCTTTGCTCGTATGGTTTATGTTTGCATTTCAGTCATTTTGTAGGCTGATCAGATACAAGATATTTAGAAGGTTGGTGATCTTCAGCTAGTAAAACTTTGAAAGCCAGTTACAATTTGGGGCAATTTGTTACTCAAGGAAGTGTTCACTGGATAGTTTGGTTGTTCAAAGGTAATAGCTGCATGCCTTGGTAAATGGACAACAGTTAATGCAGAGTGCTGGACATATTACCAACAGTATCATTGTTGAGCCCATAATGAAACTGGTTCACTTTAAACTCTGAGCTTTTTCATTATTTTCCTTGTGGTAACCCTGGTTCAGTGGTAGCACTCTTGCTTCTGTGTCAGAAGGTTATGAGTACTAACCCCACTCCAGAGACTGCAACACAACATTTCGGCTGACACTGTTTAGAGCTGCTGTCTTTCAGTTGAGATATTAAACTGAGGCCCCATCTGCCCTTTCAGGTGAATGGAAAACATCCCATGAAGAAACTATATGAAAAAGGGTAGGGAGTTCTCTGGCTGTCCATCCCTCTCCCTGGCCACTGTCTGAGGCTGAACTAGACCATTTACATCCTTAGTGTCCTATTTGACCCTGAGATGAGCTTCTGCCCACATATCCGTCACTGACTTATGCGTCATGCTGCAGGATGAGCTATGACCCATGGGCTTTGGTTGACATCCAATGCAGTGGCCCTAAAGATCACCGTTGCACTCAACTTTTATGCATCCAATCTTTCCAGGGATCCACTGGGGACATGTGTGGGTTCTCCCAGGCAGCAACCCACTGCTGCATCAAGGACCAATGCCTTGTTCAAGAGGGCCAGTGACTATGTGCAGTACTGGACTGACCCTGACAGTCAGGCAGAGAGGGCCATCAGTTTCAGAGCCATCGCTGGATTCCCCTAGGTTCAAGGTGTCATTGATTGTACGCAAGTGGCCATGAAGGCTCCCACAGAGCAGCAAGTGGGCTTCATCAATTATGTGCCTGCTTCCCAGGAAGCAGCCACGACGCCTACATACTTTGGCAGTCTCACATGCCACAGTTTTTCCGACCCTCCGATTGCCTTTTGGGATGGATTTTAAGGGGCATGGGGTACCCATTGAAGACATGGGTACTGAAATCTGTGAGGAACCCTCGCACTGCAGCAGAGGAGAGGTACAACACCTGCCACAGGTCCACTTGAGCGACCATCGAGCAGGCCTTTGGGTTGCTGGAGATGAGATTCCGGTGCCTCGATCAATCCGGTGGAGCCCTGCAGTATGCCCTAGCAAGGATCTCGTTTATTGTGGTGGTCTGCTGTGTGCTGCACAAGCTAGCACTGCAGAAGGGGGAGACCTTGCATCAAGAGGACACGATTGAACGCCACTGCTCTTCCGCCAAGGAGGATGTAAAGGAGGATGCTGAGCAGACAGCCTAGGATGTTGAAGCCTTTGAACTGGAGGCGAGGGCCATTGTTATGATCCCCATGGAGATCACAAACCAAACAAATCTAATCCACCGACCAACCCCAATTTACAAAAAAAAGATTTCACTTATTTAAATTTTATTTGAACACTCAAACCAAAATCAACAAAAATTAAACAAGAACTGACAGTTAAATCATGGTGGATATATATAGGTTAAAGATTAAAAGTTATTTATCAGATGCAACAAAGATATATCTCATGAGTCTTTTAGGTAGTCCTGTCAGCAAGTTACCAGTTACAGCCATAAAGTCCTTCAGGTCTTTGAACTTTTTAAGTAGATCCCCAGATCCTGTCTTCCCAGATGCGAACACCGATTTTCATTTGATCACAGTTCCCCTGCAATCTGATATAAAAGCAAAATACTGCGGATGCTGGAAATCTGAAATAAAAACAGAAAGTGCTGGAAATATTCAGCATCTGTGGAGAGAGAAACAGAATTAATGTTTCAGGTCTTTGGCCTTTCATCCACTTCTGATGCAGCTCCAACAGCACGAAAGAAGCTCGACACCATCCAGGACAAAGGAGCCTGCTTGATTGGCACCCCATTAACCACCTTAAACATTCAGTCCCTCCACCACCGATGCACAATGGCAGCAGTGAGTACCATCTACAGGATGCACTGCAGCAACTCGATGAGGCTCCTTAGACAGCACCCGCGACCACTACCACCTGAAATGACAAGGGCAGCAGACGGTTGGGAACACCATCACCTGCAAGTTCCCCTCCAAGCCACACACCATCCTGACTTGGAACTATATCGTCATTCCTTGACTGTCGCTGGGTCAAAAACCTGGAACTCCCTCCTTAACCGCACTGCGGGTGTACCTATACCAGGTGGACTGCAACAGTTTAAGAAGCCAGCTCACCCACCTTCTCAAGAGCAATTTGGGATGGGGCAATAAAGGCTGGCCTTGCCAGCGATGCTCACATCCCATGAAAGAATAAAAAACAATGCATGTATTTGGTTGAAGAAAGCAACTAAGCTAATCAGTGCACTTAAGATACAATGAGCACAACTTCTACACTGATGCTGCAGCTATAAAAGGAAGTGTTTTCTTATTGTTTGTTGTAATTCTACAACGAGAAAAATGTAATATACATACACACAGAATAAAGAAAGCAGAAAAAAAAAATGGAGAAAGATGCAGAGGGGAAATTAGAGGAAGATATAATTTTTTCACTTCTGATCAATGGAGCAGGAGATCCACTTGTATGTACTAAGTACTTTGTCTTCTCGTTTCTGTTTTATGATATGGCTGCCTATGATGCGGATTAGATTGCTCTATTTGAGAGACCTTGACATTGGAGATGTAACATTACACTTATGAACAATGGATGTTCAAAATTACTGTAAAATAAATCCCAACATACTTAATATGCAATTTTAAGGATCTCATTTGACAAAAGCAAACAGTTAATTGCCTTGCATATGTTACAATTGTGTAGAGTTATGAATCGGTAGCATAGTCATGAGGGCTGATTGTTCGGTCTTAGTGCAACGAGTTTGGCATCACTGCAATTTGGATGCTGCATGTACCTTCGGGGCATGAAGTTGACCATATGCCATAAAGCAAAGTCAATTACTTTAAATTAGTATTCACTGCTCCTGGTGCACAGTGCAGTATATGATGTGCTAGAACCTCTGAGGGCAAAGGCTGGGCATAATTGGGTGCTGAAAATCTCATAAAGGTCCCTTTTTAAAGGGGAACAGCATCAAAATTTCAAAAAGTTTAGGAAAGTGGTAATTGCCTTTGTGTCCAAGCAGCAAAATAAACTAGCAAGCTGCCTGGCTCTGTAGCAAATAACCTTTCTTATAGTAGGAAAGAAATCAGCAGGTAATGGCAGGAATTTTAAAATGGGAGCACACTTTAAGGGTGGGATTTCCATTCGGGGTTACGACCCTGATGTCGCGGTCACTTCCAGGTCCTGATCACGCACAATGTCGACAAAGCATTGTGATTTCGTTATGGAAAAAAATGATTGGCCTGGAGTCATGTTCGCTGCCCAGTTAGCAGTGGCAGAAGTGGGAAGGAGGTGGGACTCGGGCCCGATTTAAAAGGCAGGTGGCAACCATTGCTGAGGTTGCCATTCGCCCAAGAGATGGAGGAAGGCGCAGAGCAAAGGACAGTGGGAACAGAGGCCCCCTCATGCCAGGGCAGCCCTCCGTTGTTTTTCGGATGTCTCACTGGAGGTACTGCTGGAGGCGGTGACTGAGAGAAGAAACATCCTTTTCCCTGCCAGTGGCAACAGAAGGCCTGCAAGGCTCACCGAGAGGGCATGACTGGAGATGGCACATCAGGTCGGCAGCAGAGGAGTTGTGAGGAGGAACTGGGTGCAGTACCGGAAGCGTTTCAATTACCTTCTCAGGTCTGGAAAGGTGAGTCCAAAGATAGACACAGGTGGCATGCCTCCTGGTCACCAGTCACCAGAGGGCAAAAGAGAGGGGCATCCTGAGGGAGCATAGAGTTCTCCCAACCAAGGGACAGTTGTGTGTTCAGCATCCCTGATGACCCAAAAGCATAGGTTGGAACCCTGGTGCTGCTGGACAGGCGACTGGAGTGCAGACGGCAGCAGTGTATGCGATTGAAAAGCTGTGAGCGGTGAGGGAGAGAGGCATTGTCCTAATGGTATCTTTCTTCACCTTGCAGGTCAAATGAGAGTTGAACAAGAGGGCATGCCCGGACAGCGGGGTGCCACAGATAACGTCGCTAACGTACTTTGAGGAGCTGGCCCTTAACCTGGCTAGAGTGTCAAGCTACAGGGATGCTAGAGACGGAGAAACGGGGGTCTGCTGTAGAGAGGGTGAAAACATCTCAACATCTCCAGGTTCAGGGGATGCATGGCAATGCTCGCCGTGCAACCAGCTGTCAATGCCTAAGCTATCATTTAATTGTTTTTAGCAGAGTGAGCATCTGTTGTCGGCCCCGATCTCTCATAACCATCCTCTCTTTATGTCTCCCATAGAGCCAGCTGCACAGGGGCAGGAGGCCAGACAAAGTTCCTGAGGAGTCAGAGGAGGATGACACCTCAGAGCCTGTACCATCACATCTTTGCTGTGTACCTTCCACCAGCGCAGATACTTGACCATGGTGGGTCCTTGCGAGTTATTAGAGAGGGTGGCACAGGGTGAAGCACACCGCACATCAGAGCTAGAGGATTCAGGGGAGTCAGAGTTGGCTGTGCCCAGTCTACCTCGGAGGATGGAGGACAGGCCCAGCCCTGCTCAGCAGGGTGGAGATACAGAACCTCGGAAGTCATGAAACAGGTGGCTCTACCGGGAGAACCAGTGTGAGATGTGTGTCCACATGTTGGAGTTACCTGAGGCACTGCGGAGTCATGGGATGAGAATGGAGCAGTCGATTTATCTTATGCGCTCCACAATGTCTCAGTGCTTTAAGCACATGAGCTCCTCCATTGAGAGAGTGGCCAACCTCATGGAGACCCATATGCAACATCACTCAGAGTGGATGCAGCAACAGTGCACTGACATACATGGACTGCATTCCACAGTCGGTAGCATTGACCAGTCAGTGGGGTATGTGGCACAATGAAGCATGGAGTGCATGCCAGCTGCACCCCAGCTGGTGGTCCCCTCCAGCGATCAAGGACACCATGAAAGGGCTGAGGAGGCGACAGATGGTGATAAGGGGGCGATGGGGCTCCATCATTATCATCCACCTCCATGGCCACTCTGATGGGTGAAGCACCTGTAGAGTCATGTCCTGTGACAGAGGTGCCCCATCGGCACCTCCACGCCAAGGCCAACTGCCATGGGCATCTCAGGCCCAGACAGACACAAGCGTGCAGTCTGCCTCCACCTCATCTTCAGCTATAGGAGGAGGCACTCCTAGGAGTTGCCGTCAGCAGAGGCCACTGCAATGGTAATGTCACTTTGTGGGTCACTTTGGTGTTTCTGATGTAAATAATAATGAGATGTTAAGCGATAAAGCACCAGGAAATGTGTTGCACTAAGGCTGACTTATGTGTTTCCATTTCATGTTGGCAAGGCACAGGAGAATGGGAGGTGAGGATTGGCAGAGGGATGGAGTGTGCTGGTGGAGGTTGTGTAAGCTGGAGATTTTGACTCTTCCTGCCCCTCCTTCCTCACCCCCTCGCCCCCATTGACCAGGGGCCTGCCTATGCTCTGGCAGATGCTGCTCCTCATCACTGGTCACAGCAAGCCTGTAGAAGCTTGGTACCATTTCCTCGAATGTCTTTTCTTCATTTGCAATGGAATGTGGAGTCTTCCTGAACCACCCCACACCCATCATGAGCCCATAAGACCCATTAGCAGAAGGACCCTTCCCCGCAACCCCTCCCGCCCCATCAATCCTCCCCAATCCCAGCCCCAAAATGGCCTTTTCAAGAGTGCAGAGATTTGAAAGGTAATTCTTCTCAATGAGCACAACTGGTTTCCTGTAAATGAGGGCCTTCTCTAAGCTTTCCCTCTTCGATGCTGCCTCTTGCTTCTGTCCTGCCTTTCCAGCTCGCTCCCCACTGTGTCACCACCTTCTCCTCCCTGTCGTGGTTCTTACAGTGCGTGGAATCTACATCTTCAAAAGACAATACAAAACTGGCCCTTTAACAAGCTGACAAGCTTATTAATGGGTTTAGGTAGCAATCTGCACAGAGTGGGCGGGTTGACTCTTTGTGTTCCCAGTGCTACCTTTTGAACTCAGACCGTGCTGGTTTCGCATTGGGAAACAGGCAGGGTCAACTAAGGGGTGTGTTTAAGTGACTGCCCGCCCCCTTTCCTGCTGAACTAATAAAAATTCCGCCCTATGAATCAAGATAAATATTACTACGAGAGCATCCCTTGCAGCAACCATTTGAAACAAAATCAAGCACTCTTCAGGCAATTGAGTGTGGTACTGAATAGTGCTCTAATTTACATAAAATTCAGGGCCTTTACGGGCTTTGCACGCAGTTCATTTGCCGGTCGTAAGTGTATTGGGCACTGAGTAGCCACACCAACAATACAGGGTGCTGGGCAGCACCATTACAGTCAGCATAGTGTATTATTGGCATCATAGGGTTTAGGCAACAGCATTAATTGCATGAATGAAATGCCTTTTAACAAAGTTGAAATCTGAAATTTTGTTAAAGCTCTGGAACACACTATCCAAGGCAATGATTATTTTTCAGAACTTGTTTGATTTTCAAGCGCTACGTTATTCCCTATGTGCCCATTTGTGTTGCTATTTGCACCCGTTCACAATACGGCAACATGATATGACAGGAAGGAAATGTACGAAAATTATTTTTAACAATGCATTTCCTGGACATTGGTTATATTTTATATACCATATGTTATAAATTAAATAATTACCGCTCAACTATTGGGAGCAGTGATTCCATGAGGCAAAATACTATCAAGTTGTTGATAGTGCAGAGAACAAGCATATTTTCACGTCGAGTGTCTGGTAACCATGGTACCCAGTAAATGCAGCACAATTTAGCTCCTTTGCAAGCTGTATCCCAGCAACCAACTGAAGTTTAAACATTATGGGGAGAAATTGGACCTGGTAGTGGCTGTTATTTTGGAAATAAATTGGAAACTGGGGGACCAATTGCAGGGCAACTGATCTCCCCTGGAAGTGTCCAGGGTGCCCGACCGATACAGATATTAGGTGCCTGAAATATGCTAATCAGGATCCTTAAGCCTGTTTTAAATCCCAGTCAGAAATTCGGCATATAGCGTATGTGCCCTATATAATTCACTCAGTTTTGCTAGGTCTACAATGGCTTAACCAGTGGTCCAGAAGCTACCAACAAAAAGCTAAGTGACTTTTTTTTAAACTTCATGTTTATATAGGCCCAGGAGGAGCAGGAGTGCTCCTTCTGGTTCCACAACAGTACTGCAGGCTGCTGCTGGCCTGGGCTATCCCTCTCTGACTCGCCTCTCCCCCTCCCCTGCGTACTTCCTCGGTGTTGGAGCCAGCTGAATTGTCTTGAGGTCCCAGACCACTGAGCTGCATCTGGATGCCCGATTGTGTGCCTGCAGCTCACCGGCTTTATGCAGATGAGGCTCGAAACCAAATTTTCAGCAAACCTTGGGCATGATACACAGAATCACAGAATAATACAGTGCAGAAGAGGCCCTTCGGCCCATCGAGTCTGCACCGATGCATTAAAACACCTGACCTGTCTACCTAATCCCATTTGCCAGCACTTGGCCCATAGCCTTGAATGTTATGACGTGCCAAGTGCTCATCCAGGTACTTTTTAAAGGATGTGAGGCAACCTGCCTCTACCACCCTCCCAGGCAGGGCATTCCAGACCATCACCACCCTCTGGGTAAAAAAGTTCTTCCTCAAATCCCCCTTAAACCTCCTGCCCCTCACCTTAAATTTGTGACCTCTCGTAACTGACCCTTCAACTAAGGGGAACAGCTGCTCCCTATCCACCCTGTCCAGGCCCCTCATAATCTTGTACACCTCGATCAGGTCACCCCTCAGTCTTCTCTGCTCCAGTGAAAACAACCCAAGCCTATCCAACCTCTCTTCATAGCTTAAATGTTCCATCCCAGGCAACATCCTGGTGGATCGCCTCTGCACCCCTCCAATGCAATCACATCCTTCCTATAATGTGGCGACCAGAATTGAACACAGTACTCCAGCTGTGGCCTTACCAAAGTTCTGTACAACTCCAACATGACCTCACTGCTTTTGTAATCTATGCCTCGATTGATAAAGACAAGTGTCCCACATGCCTTTTTCACCACCCTATTAACCTGCCCTTCTGCCTTCAGAGATCTATGGACAAACACGCCAAGGTCCCTTTGTTCCTCGGAACTTCCCAGTGTCAGGCCATTCATTGAATACTTCCGTGTCACATTACTCCTTCCAAAGTGTATCACCTCACACTTTTCAGCGTTAAATTCCATCTGCCACTTTTCTGCCCATTTGACCATCCCGTCTATATCTTCTTGTAACCTAAGACACTCCACCTCACTGTGAACCACTCGGCCAATCTTTGTGCCATCCGCGAACTTACTGATCCTACCCCCCACATAGTCATCTATGTCGTTTATATAAATGACAAACAATAGGGGACCCAGCACAGATCCCTGTGGTACGCCATTGGACACTGGCTTCCAGTCACTAAAACAGCCGTCAGTCATCACTCTCTGTCTCCTGCAGCTAAGCCAATTTTGAATCCACCTTATCAAGTTACCTTGTATCCCATGTGCATTTGCTTTCTTGATAAGTCTCCCATGTGGGACCTCGTCAAAGGCTTTGCTGAAATCCATGTAAACTACATCAACTGCACTACCCTCATCTACACACCTGGTCACATGCTCAAAAAATTTAATCAAATTTGTTAGGCATGACCTCCCTCTGACAAAGCCATGCTGACTATTCCTGATCAAATTTTGCTTCTCCAAGTGGTGATAGATTCTCTCCTTCAGAATTTTCTCCAATAGTTTCCCTACCACTGACGTGAGACTCACTGGTCTGTAGTTCCCTGGCTTATCTCTACAACCTTTCTTAAATAGTGGGACCACATTAGCAGTTCTCCAGTCCTCTGGCACCTCCCCTGTGGCCAGAGAGGAATTAAAAATTAGGGTCAGAGCCCCTGCAATCTCCACCCTTGCCTCCCACAGCATCCTGGGACACAAATCGTCTGGATCTGGACATTTGTCCACTTTTAAGCCTTCCAAAACCTCCAATACCTTGTCACTCCCTATGATAATTTGCTCAAGAACCTCACAGTCTCTCTTTCTAAGGTCCATATCTACATCCTCTTTCTCTTGGGTGAAGACAGATGTGAAGTATTCATTCAACACCCTACCAATGTCCTCTGGCTCCACACACAAATTTCCCCCTTGGTCCCTAATGGGTCCTACTCTTTCCCTGGTTATCCTCTTCCCATTGATATACTTATAGAATATCTTGGGATTTTCCCTACTTTTACCAGCCAGAGCTTTCTCATATTCCCTCTTTGCTCTCCTAATTGCTTTCTTAAGCTCCATCCTACACTTTCTGTACTCCACTAATGCTTCCATTGATTTGCTCTCCTTGTATTTGCTAAAAGCCTCTCTTTTCCTTCTCATTGTACCCTGAATGTTTCTGGTCAGACATGGTTCTTTGGGCTTGTTGCTTCTACCTATTACCCTAGAGGGAACATCTTGGGCCTGTACTCTCCCCATTTCCTTTTTGAATGCCCCCCACTGCTCTTCTGTAGATTTCCCGACAGTTAACTCTTTCCAGTCTGCCTTGGCCAGATCCTGCCTTATTTTACTAACATTTGCTCTCTCCCAATCCAAAACCTTTTTTTGCAACTTGTCTATTTCTTTCTCCATAACAAGCTTAAATTGTACCATGTCGTGGTCGCTATCACCAAAATGCTCCCCCACCAACACATCAACCACCTGTCTGGCTTCATTCCCCAGAATTAGGTCCAGCACTGCACCCTCCCTTTTTGGATCCTCTACATATTGAGCTAAAAAGTTCTCCTGTATACATTTTAAGAACTGCACTCCATATAAGCCCTTAACACGATGACTATCCCAATTAATGTTGGGAAAGTTGAAATCACCTAATATAATTACCCTCTTATTTTTACACACCTCTGCAAATTGCGCACATATTTGCTCCTTAATTTCCCGCTGACTATCTGGGGATCTATAATAAACACCTAGCAATGTGGCTGTCCCTTTTTTATTCCTAAACTCTACCCACAAAGCTTCATTTGATGCCCCCTCCAAGATATCATCTCTCCTTACTGCAGTAACTGACTCCTTAACTAATATTGCAATGCCCCCTCCTCTTTTACCCCCTCCTCTGTCTCGCCTGAAGATTCTATATCCCGGGATATTGAGCTGCCAATCCTGCCCCTCCCTCAACCATGTCTCCGTGATGGCTACTATATCACAATTCCACGTGTCAATCATTGCCCTTAACACATCCGTTTTACCTGCAATACTCCTGGCATTAAAGTAGAGGCCTTCCATCCTGGTCTTACTCCCTTGAAACTTACTTCCGCTGTATTCCCTCTGACTTGTTCGCTTTCCTGTGTTTAGCTGTGTCCCTATTCTGCTAGGAGTCTGCATCCCCTCCCCCTGCCAAATTAGTTTAAACTGCTCCCAACAGCACTAGCAAACCCACCAGCAAGAATGTTAGTCCCCCTCTGGTTCAGATGTAGACCATCCCGCTTGTACAGGTCCCACCTTCCCCAGAAACGCTCCCAGTGGTCCAGGAATCTAAAACCCTCCCTCCTGCACCAACTCTTAAGCCACGCCTTCATCTGTGCTATTCTCCTATTTCTATACTTGCTAGCACGTGGCACTGGGAGTAATCCAGAGATTACAACCCGAGAGGTCCTGCTTTTTAGTCTGCAGCCTAACTCCCTGAATTCTTGATGCAAGACCTCATCCCTCTTTCTACCTATGTCATTGGTACCAACATGTACCATGACCTCTGCCTTATCACCCTCCCCTTTCAGGATGCCCTGGAGCCGTTCAGTGACATCCCGGACCCTGGCACTAGGGAGGCAACACACTATCCTGGAGTCACGTTGACGTCCACAGTAGCGCCTATCTGTTCCCCTGACTATAGAATCCCCTATTACTATTGCTCTTCCTCATATTCCCCCTTCCTGTGCAGACAGGCTGCTTGCGGTGCCAGAAGCTTGGCTTTGTCCACACTCCCTGGAGGAACCAGCCTCATCAGCCTCCAAAATGGAATACCGATTTGCAAGCGGGACCCCAGGGGACTCCTGAACTACCTGCCTGATTCTCTTGGACTGCCTGATGGTCACCCATTCCCTTCCTTCCTTAAGTCCCTTCAGCTGCGGTGTGACCACCTCTCTATACGTGCTATCCACAATGTTCTCAGACTCGCAGATGCTCCACAGTGTTTCCAGTCGCTGTTCCAGCTCTGAAATCCGAGCTTCCGGAAGCTGCAGCTGGACAAACTTCCTGCACACATGCTGGTCCTGGGGACTGGAAATGTTCCCGGATTCTCACATGCAGCAAGAGGAGCAAACCACAGCTTCAAGCTCTCCTGCCATGCACTTCCAGCACTGATCGAATTACTCAGCTTATGAGCAATACTTTCCGAGTCTCCATACCTCCAGTAGGGTCTTCCCCACAGCAGAAATTGTGGGTGTTTTCCATCCATTGACATTAACAGCAGAAAATTGCAGACCAAATGCCTGCATTTTTCCAATATGTTACCTGCTAAATGCTAGGCTCTTTTAGATGGCGTGAAATCTCAAGCATCCATCCATTGTATTTTACATTTCCATAAAAATCTGTAATGATAGCTGGAGATTATTAATATTCCAGAAAGCCAGTTGGTGAAGGATAGAACTAGAACCCACCTTTACATACTTTAAAAGCATTTATTTACAGAGTTGCAGTTTACCTCTTAACCTAATAGCCAGTTTCAGTCTGTGTCTATTTCTCGGCACACAAGTGAATCCCCAGTTAATTCCCACCACCTGCATACAATTAAACACAATTAATATACAACTAACAATTATTACCTATTTGTAAATGTCTTCTGTAATCACTCAATTTGCTTTATTTTTCCTCAAAAATAAGAACAGAGGAGGAAAGGCATTTGGCAACCCAGCCCATTCTTACATAGACATTTTTCCCTGCATTCCCTGATTTCTCCCTGCTTTACCTGCTAGTGCACAACCACCACTCTTCTGACATCCTTCTACATCCCCTCTTCCTCCTTTCACTCCATCTTTAGTGACAGAGTCTTTAACATCTTGGCCCCAAATGCTTCATCTCTGCCTAAACCTTTCTGCTTTGTTAACCTCTTGCCCACTTCAGAAGCCTTGTGAAAACCTACATTTTGACCACATAGTCAATCATCTCCTCTAACTATTCTGCTACTGCTGTGTTACTTGATAGTGATCAGAGTTAGGAATCTTAGCTGATTTTGCCTTCTTTAACCTGGGGACTGTAAGGCCTACTGTCGCATCTCCACTGCTGCCTCGCAGAGAGCTAACTCAGCATAGACCAAACATCAAACTTTCCTGGTGTGAAGTGCTGTATTTTGTAATCTGCTGGAAATCATATTACAGAAAAATGCAGTCCATGACACTTTAAGGAGTGTCTAATACACTCAAAAGTTGGAAATAAAACCTGAAGCTTCAACCAGCATTATTTGAAGTTCTGCATGCACTGTCATTAGGGTATAAGTTAAAGGATATAACCTACTTCATCTGAACTTCTCAATTGCAGCCAAATAACTCAGCTGTCAATTATCCTACATGTAATACATATTAAATGAGCAAAGATCATTATAAAATATAGTTAAGTGTGCGCAATATTGGCATAATCTAATGCAAACATATTTCAAAACATGCTATTCCATGAAACATTTTTGCTTTTAATATAAGCCAAACATGTGTTTACCATGACTGATGAGTACAGATTTCCTAAGTCATATGGTTTGAATGAAGGCATTTATTAGGTCCAGACTTGAGGTTTTCAATACACTGAAATTAGAAGCTTAACGTATTCAAACTGCCTAAAGTTAGGTACAGAAACTAGATGTGATACTTCCTTTTTGGGATGACTCTGTGAATTTAAAATTGTGTTTCATTTCTTTTAAAATGTCTTTAGAAAAAATGAATTTTGCAGAGTTGGAAACTATTTTCAATGTAATTGGGATAAATAAAATTGCCTCCTTTTGGGATTAAAGCTACTCAGTTACATGCTTGAGCACCAAACCAGAAGAACTTGAGAAGATGTTTAAGAATTCTTTTTTTATTACTTTGCATTATCAATCAAAAACTAACAAATGTACTGAAACCATATGTACAGTTATGTGAAACCTTTAGCATTCTCCCAGTGAGTAGTAGTTGCTAACTTGTCTGCTTTTGCTTGTGTGCATCAAGTGATTGCATTTTTTAACTAAACCAATTTTTCCTTCAGCAAATTAGCCCTGACAGCCCAATGGCCCATCATATTTAAAAATGCAATGCAATTATTCTTTTAATTGCTTTCAGCTTTTCTCCATCACTGCTCACATCTTAGAAGTTGCTGAAATCTTTCAAATATGTTTATTGTAATTGCAATTTGGCAACCAAAAGGTGTGTGTGTGTCCATATTCTACAGGGCTGATGAAGAACTGCCTAACATTAAGGGCAGAAAACTGCAATTGAACTTTGACTTGTTTGTTTTTGGGAATAGCCACACAAAACCAAATGCCTTGAATTTCTGATGCTCTGAATTTAAGCCCAAAAAATGTCAAATCAATTGAGAAATCCAAAATTCGGATTTGAATTTGATTTCAGGTACTAGAGTGGAACTAGAATATCTGTATTTCACTTTTAGGATTTAGGTTCAAATTTACAATGTATACAGCAGTTTTAATGTAGTAAAACATCCCAAGGTGCTTCACATGAGCATTTTCACACTAAATTTGCCACCAAGCCACATTAGGAGATATTAGGGCAATGACAAAAAACTTGGTAAAGGAGATAGATTTTAAGGAGCACCTTAAAAGAGGGAAGAGGTGGAGAGGTTTAGGGAGGGAATTCCAGAGTTTAGGGCCTTAAGAGCTGAAGGCATGGTTGCCAATGTTGGAGTGATTAAAATCGGGGATACTCAAGAGGCCAGGATTAGAGGAGTGAAGATATCTTGGAGGGTTGTAGGGCTGGAGGAGATAGGGAGGGACGAAGCTATGGGAAATAGGAGCAGAAGTGGGCAATTCGGTTCCTTGAGCCTGGTCCGCCATTCAAATAGAACTGATCTTCTACCTCAATGCCATTTTCCCACACTTTCCCGATGTCCCTTGATATCTTTAATATCTAGAAAACTATTGATCGCTGTCTTGAATATACTCACTGACTGAGCCTCCACAGCCCTCTGGGGTAGAGAATTCCAAAGATTGGAGGGATTTGAAAACAAGGATGAGAATTGTAAAAACAAGGCGTTACTTAACTGGGACCCAAAGTAGGTCAGCGAGCACAGGGATGATGGGCGAACGGGACTTGGAACGTGTAAGGATGCAGGCAGAAGAGCTTTGGATGGCCTCAAGTTCATGGAGGGACCAAAGACATGGATGAGGGTTTCAGCAACAGTTTAGCTGATGAAGGGGTGGAGTTGGGCAAATTTAGTATAGATTAATGTGGAAGTTTTTGCATTATGAAACTTTAAATTAATGTCAAATAATTTCAATCCAGTTTCTTTTAATGAAAATACATAACAAATCAGCCTGTCATTTAACCCTAAATTGATAGTTTGATTGCCAGTATAGGAATTGAAATAAGAATACTGCTCTGTTTTAAAGATTGGTGCTTTGCTGTGCCGTAGTATTCTGTATTCTACTCATGCTACACTGTGCTGTCACTGGATACAAATTGTAAATAAATGCTCTTTTCCTCAGTTTTGATATCTTTGTTTTTGATGAGAACAAAAATTCTTCTCCCTCCTCCAAAGAGAAAGAATTAACTTAGACCATTTAAATTGCATCCATCACCAAAATCTGATCTTAATTTTCATTAATATCTGCACATATAGGCACAAGACAAAGAACCATTTTTTCTTCTGGAAACCTTAATATAAAAGTGACTCAATTCAAAGCTGCAGAGATATCATCTGGTAAGCTTTTGCAATGGCCATGTATACAGTTGATGTTTCGTCAAATGGAAAAGGTATATGCCAGTATGTCTGGATTAAAGTTGAAGCTGGAAGATTATTAAGCCCCTCAATGTGCATATGTAAACACAATAAACCAAGAATGTTATTCCAGTCGTCATAAGTTGAAAAATATTGCAAATCTCATTAAATTCTGCACCCCCTGCCACCCCCCATGCCCCCCAACCAACACATTGGCCAAACTTAATGAGTTATTCAGTTCATTGTGCTCTTTAATACAGGACTTGTGCAATCCTGCATTATATTTCTTGGCATTGCTGTAGCCATGTAAATGGAATATTTGTATCTTAATTAGAAAGAAGTCAAAAACTGAGGAATTAAAATTACATGATTTGGAAATTGTCAGAAAAACATTCTGGAGTTTTATTGTACATTTTTCAATTCGGAGAAAGAATCTTTCAACACAGTATCAAAAAGGATAATATTTAGGTTTGATGAATTATACTCAAATTCATCTATACATTTAGAACAAGTCCCAACTTATTGCCATCTAACCAATAGAGTCATTCATACCGCAAGTCTGATCTTAAGTTAACAACTTTGTCTATTCTAGGAGATTGATTCCACCTTACTAATTTTTAGTATTTCCTGCACATACTTGTGGTTTTGTCATGAACCACTTCCACAGGGGCTAGTGAGCTTATACAATTCAGGCAGATTTCCCAGAGATACCAATAAATTGTGGGTGAGAGCCATATTTGAATGTAAAAGCCATGCCTAGTACTAAAGCATTTCTGTTTGGTTTCTTTGTAATTGACTATATATTCGTTCCTGAGATGTGAGCGCGGATGCCCATCCCTATTTGCCCTTGAGAAGGTAGTGGTGAGCCGCCTTCATGAACTGCTGCAATTGGTGCACCCACAGTGCTGTTTGGAAAGGAATTCCAGGTTTTGACCCAGTGACAGTGAAGGAATGGCGATATAGTTCCAAGTCAGGTTGGTGTGTGATTTGGAGGGGAAGTTGCAGGTCGTGGTGTTCCCATGTGTCTGCTACCCTTATCTTTCTAGGTGGTAGAGGTCGTGGATTTGGAAGGCGCTGTCGAAGAAGCCTTGGTGTATTGCTGCAGTGCATCTTGTAGAATGTAGATGGTACTGCAGCAACTGCGAGCTGGTGGCGGAGGGAGTGAATGTTTAAGGAGTGCCGATCAAGCCGGCTGTTTTGTCTTGGATGGTGTCAAGCTTCTTTAGTGTTGTTGGAGTTGTGACAAGTGGAGAGTATTCCATTGCACTCCTGACTTGTGCCTTGCAGAGGGTGGACAGGCTTTGGGGATCAGGAGATGAGTTACTTGCTGCAGAATTCCCAGCCTCTGACTTACTCTTGTAGCCACTGTATTTGTATGGTTGGTCCAGTTAAGTTTCTGATCAATGGCAACCCCCATGATGTTGATAAGGGGGATTCGGTAATGGTAATGCCATTGAAAGTCAATGGGCGCTGGTTAGATTCTCTCTTTTTGGAGATGGTCATTGTGTGGCATGAATGTTACTTTGCCACTTAGCAGCCCAAGGCTGAATGTTGGCCAGGTCTTGCTACATGCAGGCATGGACTGCTTCAGTATCTGCAGAGTTTCGAATGGTACTGAACACTGTGCAATCATCAGCGAACATTCCCACTTCTGATCTTATGATAGAGGGAAGGTCATTAATAAAGCAGCAGAAGATGGTTGGGCCTAGTACACTACCCTGAGGAACTCCTGCAGTGATGTCCTGGGACTGAGATGATTGGCCTCCAACAACTACAACCATCTTCCTTTGTACTAGGTATGACTCCAACCAGTGGAGAGTTTTCCCCCGATTCCTATTGAATTCAATTTTGCTCGGGCTCTTTGATGCCACACTTGGTCAAATGGTGCCATGATGTCACGGGCAGTCACTCTTACCTCACCTCTGTATTTCATCTCCTTTTTCCATGTTTGCACCAAGGTTGTAATAGGATGCGAGCTGAGTGGCCCTGGCGGAGCCCAAATTGAGCATCAGTGAGCAGGTTGTTGTAGAGCAAGTGCCGCTTGATAGCACCGTCGACAGCATCTTCCATCAGTTTGCTGATGATTGAGAGTAGACTAATGGGCCATTAATTTGTTTACTTCTTGTGAACAGGATGTACCTAGGCAATTTTCCACATACTAATTGGCATATTAAGAAATGCACCAACCTCTTTGTTTCTTACAGTGGACGATGTAAGATATGTACAGTTTAAAAGAAAAAAGGTTTCACAAAAAACAAAGATGAAGAAATGTAAATGAATCAGAAAGATTAGCATTTCTAGCAGGAAGAAATAGAACAAGAATATTTATAAAAACTGGACAAGAAAGATCCAGGATGTATTAGCAAATAGCTTTTGGAAAATAAATACACATTATCTATTTATGTGACAACTACTAAGGAAGGGTTTTGATCCCTAGTGTTTTAAGTTAACTTAACTAAGTTAATTCTTAAGTTTGTGAGTTGAACTCTCCAGCATGATCACACTGATTACATTAAGGGTGCTCAGCAGCTTTCAAGTATTATTGTATTGAAGACAAGTGCCATTTGTTGGGCTACTGCACATATCTACTATGTTCAGCAAATGAATACCAGAGACACACACACAGAATAGAATCATAGAATGTAAATATCATACACACACAGCTTGTCTTTCTCTGAAGTATTGGATTTCTTTCATGACAGATATGTAATTTACTAGGTTACACATACATGTGCAGGAGTTGACACTGATACATGCACACATGGCAACAGATGTAAGTGAATTGCCTGTTTTTACCAAGTCTGTGGAAGCACCATAAAACAAACAGCTGACAAATCCATTAATCTTTTTGATAACTGACTGACCATGTCAAATTACTAGTAGTGAAATCTTCTGCCATATGCAAATGGTTTGAAGAATCAAAGGGCCAGATGTTATCCTAGCGACGGGGGTCCCAGTGGTGGTCCGGAAGATGATGGGGGAAATTCCGCCTTGGTTTCCTGCTGGACCCCCAGTGGAATTCCATGGCAGGCAGCCAATTAACTGCCAACCATCAAGGATGCCAATTGGAGGGCTGGCAGCTCTGCAGTACTAGCAGCACCACCAGGAGTGGTAGCCACTGCCGGTACTGCAGGAGGCCTGCAGTGGCAAAGGTGGAGGAGATCCCAGGACACAGGTAAGTGGGGTCAGGGTCTCCGGGGCCAGTCAGGCAGGCACCAGTGAGAGGTTTGGGGGTTTTGTGAGGACAGGAGGGCTCTTGCTGCGTGGGCGGCCATCACCTCTGGAGGCCCTCCATGGGCCATGGATTGCCCTGAGAGGAGGGACCAACCGAGCCCGCTAGGAGGCCACCAGGTCTCACCTGGCAGTGTCTCCATGTGGAGGCTGACCTCTCTGACCAGTAAAATGGGAGTGGAGGTGGGAAGCTGCCCTTAAGGGCCTCAATTGACCTCAGGCGGAAAGGCCGCGGACAAAACGGCATGGGGGCAGTAGGCATCGGGGACAGCATCCGACGTCACTCCATGCCATTTTGTGTGCCCTCCCCACCTCCATTCCCGTCTCCAAGGACAAAATAAAATTCTGCCCAAGCATCCTGCTTTTAAAGGAAAGATTGGTTGTCCAATCGAAGCTATTAGAAAGGTTTAATTTGGAAACTTCTTAACAATAGAGAAAATTGGCTACTGCTTGTTATTTTCATGAGTACATCTATAAAATTTTGGCAGTTGATAAAAAAAGTAAGATTGTAATTGTGTGCTTTTCTGGGTGCAACAGAATCCTACAATAGGTCAGAAGCAACAAGAAATTTGTTCATTATCAGGTGAACAAGACAGCATAAATATATCATAATTTCTATATAGGAGCAAAATCACCACCGCATTGCGTATTTCCGGGTGTTTTTCTATAATTGTGAATTTCTTTAGGTACATAAAAAGGAAACGTTTGGCTAAGGCAAATGTGGGTCCATTACAGGCAGAGTCAGGAGAATTTATTATGGGGAATAGAGAAATGGCAGAGAAGTTAAATGATTACTTTGTGTCTGTCTTCACTGAGGAAGATGCAAGAAATCTCCAAGATTTAGAGAACCAAGGGACTAGGGAGAATGAGGAATTGAAAGAAATTAATATTAGTAAGAAGGTTTTATCGGAGAAATTAATGGGGCTGAAGGTTGATAAGTCCCCAGGACCTAATATTCTACATTCCAGAGTGTTGAAAGAGGTAGCTATGGAGATATTAAATGTATTGGTGAGCATCTTCCAAAATTCTGTAGATTCTGGAACAGTTCCTGCAGTTTGGAAGTTTGCAAATGTCACCCCACTATTTAAGAAGGGAGGGAGAGAGAAAACATGGAACTACCTGTTATCCTTACATCAGTAATAGGGAAAATGCTAGAATCTATTATAAAGGATGTGATGAGTGAACACTTGGATAATAATGTTCTTATTGGGCAAAGACAACATGGATTTATGAATGGAAAATCATGTTTAATGAACGTGTTGGAATATTTTGAGGATGCTATTCACAGAATTGATAAAGGGGAGTCAGTGGACATAGTACACTTGAATTTTCAGAAGGCTTTTGATAAAGTCCCCCTCAGGAGGTTGGTTAGCAAAATTAAAGCACATGGGATAGGAGGTAATATACTGGCATGGATTGAGGATTTGTTAACAGGCAGAAAACAGAGAGTTAGGATTAAACGGGTCATTCTTGCATTGGCAGGCTGTGACTAGTGGGGTCCCACAAGGATCAGTACTTGAGCCCCAGCTGTTCACATTATATATCAACGATTTGGATGTGGGCTTTAGTGCCTTACAAAACACTGATCAGTGTGCAAAGATCAGACCAAGAAATTTTTCTTATCAGCTCATCCTGTGCAGTAAAAAGGAACTGCATACTGTTGTCTGAATAAATGAAATGATAAGAACTGAGGCTTAACAACCACATTGGTACTGTTGTAAAGGCAATCCAATGTCCAATTTTTCATTCATTCAATTGAGGGTACTTTATTTTGTACTTAGCTAATTCTTGACTTCACTGGTGCATGTTCTGAAGATGGACGACACATGTCTTCTGAAAGCTGGCCTAGTGTGTTGGAATATGGCAAGAAATAAATATTTTTAAATTCATAATGCTTTCAAAATGTTTATTGGCTAAATGAACATTTTGCTGGAAATAATATTTTCAGTTGATTTTCATCAGTTCTTTGCCAAGGTAAAGTTCTTTGTCTAACATTGTTCGTCCATGAGTTATGAAGGCTGCATTCACATTAACAGAGAAACTCACACAGCTGCGCACGTGGATGTCTGGTTGCTTTAAACTTTCCACACTGGTAGGGACGTCATTGATTTTTACCTGGATTTCATTGCAAAGAATCATTGCTTATAATTTCTTGGAGAGTACCGTTAAAATTAAACAAGCAGATATGTTTTTGATTTATTTGGATCTACCTTAATAGTCTGGTTCTGTTTAAGAAATGCATCAGGACTTTGGTCAGTTAAGGGGCCATTCACAAGGATGCAAAGATTTGTTTTCATAATCTATGCCAAATATCATACTCTATAAAGTCATAAAATTGATGTTTGTGCAGTCAATGCCTATGCGGAACATTAATTTCCATCCTCCGAAAATGAATCGAGAATTAAGATGGAGTTATACAAATGAAGAGAAAAATGTTAAAGGGTATGGAGATCAGAGTAAATTGTTGTAGTTCCTCTGTGCCACTCCTCCCACCAGCTTTTTGGTGCATCAGGAGTGGATGATATTGAAAGCTAGTCAGAAAGATGTTCCACCGAGTCTGTCATTTTCTGGGGCTTGGTTTCATCAGGTTAGAATACAACCCCTCACATATGGGCAGGTGTATGTTAACCTAATACAAAAGAGGAATTATGGCCTCTGCTGTTTTTGCCATTTGTGCAGCATGATTAGAGGATGCCCATGCATCCAATGTTGAGTGGTTGACAGAAAGGATCCAAAAAATCAGAATGCATCCAAAGCTGCTTCTCATTTGCCCAAGAAAGGGTTAAGAATTTTCCAAAAAATTGTGTTTTGCTCGCACTACAGATGCTGCTTGCATTGTGTTGCTATGCTAGGTTCCTGAGGCCTAATCTGTCAAAAATCCGCCCCTTTTCAGTGGGAGTCCCTAGAAGAGACTCACTACAAATCTAATAAGGAACCTTAGTCATGAAAGTTGGCTGGGATCAGTGGGTGGCTCCATGACAGAAAGAAGTCCCACCTTCACCCCTTTGAAGATGCGCCTGAATCAAGAGATGGGGGTGTCATGCCTAGGCAGATTGCTCCAGTGTGAAGCTGGCATTAGAATGGGTTTAATGGTCTGCATGGATCCTCTGTGTTGAAATTAAATTCTAAGCTTCATTATCCCACTGCTTGTGCCTTTTTTCAAATGAATGCAATCTCTAACATTGATATAGGTCTGTGGTCTTCACACTGTACAAATGATGATTGCAAAATAATAATAATAACTTTTCAGATTTAGAACTTGTGTCTATTGCTAGATTTTGTTCATCAAACGTACAGATGGGACCAAAAGAATATTTAGTTATTAGAAGTTATCTTAGCATTTGTTATTCTGATAATATTTAGATATTTTTGCTGTGAAAACAATTTTTAAAGTTGCATTGCACTGCAGCAAACTGACCTCAGCTTTTTGTTTCTTGATTCCCTGCAACCACAGAGTCAGGGCCCTGGGGTGGAGATCAGTGGCACTGCCACTGCAACACAACCATGTGTTCCTGTCATTCCTTGGTCTAGGCAGGCTCTCTTTAATAGAAAGGCTCCTTAGTGCACCTCGGTATCTTGACAAAAATAATTTTCTGACTGTTATGGAGTACTGAGCTTTAAATCCATGCATTTTAAAGTAACTACCCTGTATTTAGCAGCAAAACGCTTGCTATTTTAGCATAAGTGGCTGCATTGCAGCTTTGTAGATACACATGCAGCAAAATTGTCTTGGTTTCTAAAACAACTTTAGTTCCTTTGTTTTGCGATACAATTATGCAGTCACTTTTGATTTTCATTTATCTGATTGTGAAAGACCTCCAACTGTTTTGTGCTTCTGTCGGTTTGATCCCTTTGCAATTAAAATGATGGAAAATCTACATTTCCGTTTACTGAACAGATGTGATAAATGTTTGCTTAGATACACAAAGTGCTGAAAGTGTGCACACATTTAGATATAATGTGAAGTCATTGTGTAAATGTAGGATTTTGGAGCAAGACATTATTATCTTAAACTTTTTGTAGCTTTTTCAAAAAGTGATTTATGTTAATGGAAATAAAACCAGACTTTTGCCACAAGAGTTGCCAAAATTCAAAGGCTGAGGTTATTATTCCTTAAAAAGAGCATTTTTGAAATATCTAGTGCTTTATCAGTCAGATAGATAAAATATTTTTATATCGCACCCTTGGGCTATTCCTCTGCGTTTAGATATGAGTAGAAATTTGTGGTTAGGGTATTCCTGTGCAGCTGGTTTTATGACACCAGAAGGCAAAAATCATTGATCAATCACCTTCTGGTATCATGCACCAAGGACTGTTCTTTTACAGATGTGATATTAATAAGACATAAGGGACAGTAATTAAGAAAGACAATACATTATTCACAGGACAACTTTGATTTTCCTTGTATGATAATTAAGCATAAAATTCATAAAGTCATACTACAGACAATGGGCTGAATTTTACCAGCCCCTCAAAGCTGCGGGTCGCAGCGGGGGTGTGGGAGGGGGGTGGGGGGTGGTGCTGGTATAATTCTGTGGGGAGAGGCCCGCCTCAACTCGTGATATTGAGAAGGGCCTGCCGCATATTACCAGCGGCAGGGGGGACCTCGGTGTGGCCCCCCCCCCCCTCCCCGCTGCCTGGTGGCAGGCCCTTCATCTGCATATGTAAATCAACCCAAATGACATGCAAATCGACTGACCTACAGGCGGTGGCCGTCCCATGCCGATTTTACCAACAACGAACGCAGCTTGCGCACCTTCGGTAGTCCATATGGGGTTCTGAGGCCTGAACCTGGTGGGGAGGGGGGAGGAATAACATTTTCATGGCGGGAGGGGTGGAGGAATGGGGAAAACATTTATTATTGGCTGTGGGGATGGTGGGAGGGGGTTGAGGGTTAAAGGGAACAGATGTCAGTGGGGAGAGGTCAGGATACTAATAAAATTTTATCATGGGGGTAAAGGGCAATTACTGTATGAATTACGCATTGGGGGATGGGATGCGTGATTGACACCTGACATAACATTTTATTTTTAATTCCTGGAGATTGGGCCTTTAAATCTTAAAGCCCTTTAAAAATTGGGCCAGCACCTGTGTGGTGGTGCCGGACGCCATTGCTGGGGTTGTGGCGGCCGCTCCCTCTACGTCATCGGGGCACGGCTGCTCCACCCCCTCTATCTAAAATCAGCCCCCGTGCATAATATTGCGGGGGCTCAGTGACGGCACATCCGTGCAAGATGCACGCCACCATCAGAGTGCGCCACCGCGAACTGCGGCACACTCGTAAAATTCAGCCCAATATCTTGACAATAGCGTCAACTGCATCAAGGTATACTTTATGACAAAGGCACTCATACACCAGATAAATTTTGGATAGAAATCACTAAAACAGAAGCTATTGGTTCTTAAATATGATTACTTTTGATGCTTCTTTGTAAGCGGCAATAGTTTATTTCAGTGCATTGGAATTAGCATTAATACATTTAGTCGCTTGGTAGTACAGAACTTGAGTATTGCTGAAAAAAGAGACCTGCTGTTGAAGCTTTGCATCTTGCACTCATCAGTACAGAGACAAGAATGCCAAATTTCAAAGGGAGCAACAATTTATACTGCTTGAGAAAAGGGTGCTGATTGTTTGGCAAGTCGATTCTGGTCTGATTCCCCATGGCAACGCTTCGACCAATCAGAATAAACTTGCCAACCAATCAATACTCTTTTCTCATGCAGTATAAATGGTTGCTCCCTTTGAAATGTGGCATTCTAGCATCTGTCCTGATGAGCACAAGACAAAAAGCTTTGACAGCATGTCTCTTTTTTTAAAGCAATATTAATACATTTGTTCTTATAAAGAAGATGCTTTCATTTCCACAAGGATATCTCAATTAATAGTCTTTAGTTCTTTTACATAAATAATCTATTGGTTCAATTTTCAATCTATATTTGATTAAAAAGCTCAGATACTTATTATGACTTCTCAGCTAAAGTGATATGGATACAAAGCTATGGGAAGAGACAGCGGCATTGGGATTAGTTTTGAATTGCTTTAGCCATGAATGTGAATGTTCTCCTGTGCTGTAAGCTTTTATATGGTTTTAAGGGAGATATCTGTGTACTTTTTGCATTTTATGCATTCAGTATCTGATTAGTGGCAATCTAAGAACAGGTATTTTTTGTGGCGTTTGTTCTGTGGTGACATCATGGAGTTGAACTCCAATGTTATTATTTACAAGGACAATGTGGCCAGTACTCGAAGTCACATTGTCACCAAAGAAGGAAATCCATACTGTGCCTTTGACCAGCAATTTTAAAGCATATATTATTGGAATGAAGGAAGTTTGATAAACAAAGATAAATGAACAGTGCCTTCCTTTATAACTTTTGGGGTTAAATAAAAGTTAAGATGAATACATTTTAAACCCAAATGAGAAATGCAATAAAGCCAGCTGAAATTGTGTACTGTTGTTGCTCTGAAATTATTATATCTGGCATTATCCTGCACAATACTTGTCTTTGTGAAAATCAATAACCCTTCTATTCACAAAAGAAAGAGTGCATGCTCTCTGTAAGATAGATATTGTCTTTTGGAAAACAATTGACTATACCTGGATTTTGATAAATATATATGAAACATGCTTCTAATTATTAGCAACAATAATGTGTTCCCCTTTTGTGCCTCACTTGCAAGCTCTCACTGGCATCACTCACAAACATTAGATAGACAAAATATTTGAACTTAATAATTTATATCAAGGATCCTGAGGGAAGGAAGAGATGAAGTAGCTTAGACTCAAATTTTGTCCTGTCAAGCTAGAGTGTGGCAAATGCGGCACTGGTCTTAAACAAAGGAGACAGGGATAAGCCAGGAAATTATAGGCCAGTTAGTTGCAATTCAATTGTTGGTATGTAACTAGATTTAATAATATGGAATGAAAATGCTACATGCTTTGAGAAGCACTAATCAATGCCAGTTAGCACAGATTACTAAAAATCAATTTGGGCTTGATCAATCTTATAGAACATTTTGATGAAAAAATGCATAATAGATAAAGGAAATGCAGTGAATGCAATTTATAGTGATTTTCAAAAAAGTATTTGATAAAATGTTACATTACAAACTTCTGGTAAGGATAATGGCACATAGAATTAAAGGGGAATGTTACCACATGATAGAGAGATGGTTGGAAGGCAGAAAAGGAAAGATAGGGTCAAAAAGATGTTTTTCAGACTGGAATGTTGTGGGGAGTGGTGCTGTGCAGGAGTCTGTGTTTTGGCTGCTCTTGTTTAGTACAGAGAATAATAGAATCTTACAGTATCTAAGGAGGCCATCGTCATCATTGTGCCTGGGGCTGCTCTTTGAGTGAGATGGACAATTAGTCCTACACTCCACCCCACCTCCCCCCACCCAATTTTCCCATAGCCCTGCAAATGTTTTCCTTTTCAAATACATTATACAGCATAGTGTGTGCATTAGTGTTAATGCAATTTGCCTGCTATAAGAAGAGGACAGTATACTGTGAGAACATTTCAGAGTAGGTGTTGCTTGCCTTTGTTATTGTACATTGAGCTAATCAATTCAATACAAAAGCTGTATCTGCAGAGCCATTCAGCAATTATTGAAATTATAACTGTTGAAAATTCCTTTTAATTAAAAATACTTCTTTGTTTACTTTCCAGAATTTAAGAGAACTTATCAGCCTTTCCTCACTGTTTGAAACTAATTGTAACCGTACTTCTAAATGACAATACTGTAGCAGTAAATGCCAAATACTTGTAATAGCTTCCCAAGCTGTAAGAATTCCCACCCTTTGAAATGTACGATGTAAAAGAGAATGTCATACAGGGCATATTATTAATATTTTGTAACAAAGCTTCCACCCCCTATGTCTTGTCTCTGGCCACGTATTCCAATATCGTAGCAGTGCTGACTACCGTTAGATTCCCATCTGTCTGAAGTAGCCGGCATGCTTAAAGTGTTGCAAGTCTGTGTAATTGAATTCAATGGTAATGGCAAATGGTTAGCGCTATTTGCATGATATAGGCAGCTGCCCATGGTAAATGTGGCTGGTATAAGTGGTGTGGACTGTATTTATCCAATTCCAATTTATGAATTCCAGGTTATTGCAATGCTCTGCATTAAAAAAAAAATCTCCTCATCTCCCATCTTTTTCTTTCATCAATTATCATAAATCTGTGTCCGCTTGTAGCTGACCCTTCCACCAGCGGGAAAAGTTACTAACCCCTCCTACTTTTGAATGCCTCTATTAAATCGCCTTTAAACTTAACTTCTCTAAGGACACCAATCCCAGCTTTTCCAGTCATTCCACATAACTGGAGTACCTCATCTTGGTATAATTCTGGTGAATACCTCTGGACCCTCTCCAAGGCCTTGACATACTTCCTAAAGTGTGGTGCCCAGAATTGGTCACAGTACTTCAGCTGAGGCCTAACCAGTGATTTATAAAGATTTAACATAACTTTCTTGCTTTTGTACTCTGCGCCTCTATTTATAAAACCAAGGATTGCTTCTTTGATGCCTCATCTGGACTTATGAAAATTCCAGTCTCTGATAATAGGCATTAAGTGGCCATTTAACCCCCATAATTGTCAGCCCTGCCACTACTACCAACCACCCCCCCCACCCCACCCCCCAGATTCCTCCTCCTGAAAAATGGCCTGGGGACAGGATGGTGCCAAACACGACAGCCATGCTCACCTCCATTGGGGCTAAAAATCCTGCCCCTAATTTCACTCCTGAAATGTCTGGCTATTACTTTTAGACCATGCCTCCTAGTCCCAAACTTCCCCAACCAGTAGAAATAGTTTCCCTCTATCTGCCCTATCTGTTCCCCTTAATATCTTGAAGACTTTGACCAAAACATCCATTAACCTTCTAAATTCCAGGGAATACAAGCCTAGTTTGTGTAATCTCTCCTTCAAGTCCAGGTATCATTCTGGTAAACCTATAGTTGCTCTCCCTCCAAGGTCAATATATCCCTCCGAAGGTTTGGTGCCCAGAACTACCCACAACACCCCAGGTGTATAGCTGAACCATGACTTCTATCCACTCATATTCTGGTCCTCTGGACATAAAGGCCAGCATTCCATTGAGCTTTATGATTATTTTCTGTACCTGTTCATGACATTTTAATGATCTATATACTGCATTTCCTTTATCTATTCTGCATTTTTTCATCATGATCTATGTACCCCCAGTCTCTTTGGACCTCTGCTGTTTCTAGCTTTCCCCATTTAGAAAGTACCTTGTTCTGTTCTTTTCAGACCTAAGTGGATGAACTCACATTTGCCCACATCGAAATCCATTGGTCACAGTTTTGCCCATTCACTTAATTGATATCTCTTTGCAACTTTATGCTTTCATCTACAGTGCTCACAATACCGCCTTTGTGTCACCTGCAAATTTGGATATGTGGCCTTCTATCCTATCATCTAAATTGTTAA
Organism: Heterodontus francisci; assembly: GCF_036365525.1. Classification (NCBI taxonomy): domain Eukaryota; kingdom Metazoa; phylum Chordata; class Chondrichthyes; order Heterodontiformes; family Heterodontidae; genus Heterodontus; species Heterodontus francisci. The sequence goes on from NC_090390.1 coordinate 52,131,118, forward strand.
TAAATACAGTGAATAGTTCAGACCCCAACACAGATCCTTGCAGGACACTACTACTAACATCCTGCCCATGCTAACATCCATAGACATTTGCCTGTCCACTACTTTAGTCATCTCTTCAAAAAATTCAGTCAGGTTCATCAGGTATGACTTATCCTTTACAAATCCATGCTGGCGCTCTCTAATCAGCTGAAAGTTTTTGTGGTGTTCAGTCACCCTATCCTTAATTATCAACTCTAGTAATTTCCCGACAACAAATGTTAGGCTGACTGGTCTATAATTTCCTGATTTTCTTTTCTCTCCTTTCTTAAATAGCAAAGTGACATGCGCAACTTTCTAATCTAAATGAATGGTTCCCGAATCGAGAAAGCTTTGGAAGATTATGGTTCGGCCATCTGCAGTGTTCTCACCTACTTCCTTTAAAACCCTGGAATGGAAACCATCTGGTCCTGGGGATTTGTCACTCTTTCTTGCCATTATTTTCTTCATTACTGTTACTTTGCTTATGTTAATTTTGGTGAGTCCCTGTCCCTGATTCAATATTAGATTCCTTGGGACCTCCAGCATGCTGACCTCTTCCTCTACTGTAAATACTGATGCAAAGTAATTATTCAATAAGTCTACCATTTCCTTATTTTCATTCAAAATATCACTTACCAGTTTTCAAGGGGCCCACATTGCTCCAGACTACCTGCTTTTTTTCCTCATCTAAGTGTAAAAATATTTTTGTGTTGATTTTGATATCCCTTCCAAGTTTCTTTTCAAACTCCCTTTCTGTAGCTCTTATTATCTCTTTTGCCACAATTTTGCTGCTCTGTGTCTCTTTCCTATTTGCCAGTATTTGTGCTATTTTCTGCATGTTGGTATGCTTTTTCTTTCAGCTTTATGTTCTCTCTTACCTTTTTAGTTGTACCTGGCTGTTATTTTTGGCAAGTAGAGCTCTTGCCCTTTAGGGGTATAAACGGGGTATAAAATTAAATTATTTTTTGAACACCTCCAACTGATCTTCTGTTGCATTACCCATGAACAGATCTTATCAGTTTACTGAGGACAGTTTGTCTTATCCCTTTGAATTCAGCCTTACCTAAATCAAGGGTCTTAATAACTGTTTTGCGTTTCTGCCTTTCAAACCCTGCGTCGAACTCGATCATGTTATAATTGTTATTAGATAAATGTTCACACACTGTTAGGCTTAGAAATTGAGGGAACAATATCAAGATTTGTGGATAGTATGGTAAATTGTTATGAGTCTTGTGAAAAACCGCAGGAGGATAGAAATGGGCTACCAGGGTAAACAAATAGGTTTAGATGCAGTTCAGTGTAAAAAGTGAAGTCAAACACTTTGGAAGATTAGGGAAAATAAACATGCCTTAAATTGTAGGATTTTAAAAGCAGTAGTGGAGCAGCAGGACCTTGGTGTGCAGGCATACAGGTTATTAAAGATGGCAGGACAAGAAAACAAAAAGGTACACAATCCTTGTTTTTGTATCTAGAGGGATAGAATACAAATGAAAGCAGAAAATCTTGAACTTGTGCAATAACTTAATTAGGGGGCCTCAGTTGGAATGTAGTTTTGGGCACCCCATTTTAGGAAGTACATAAAATCAATGTGCAGAAGAGATTCACTAGGATGTTATCAGGGATGAGGGATTACAATTATGAAAAGAAACTTGAGATGTTAGGGTTATTTTCAGTAGAACTGAGAAGGTTAGGGGATGGCCTGCTGGAAGGGTTATGAAAAGGTAATTAAATAATAGATTGTTTTCACTTGTCAACGAAATGGTAATGAACAGGACACTCATTTAAGATAATCACAAAAAGAACGAAAGGGGAGGCTTGAAAAATTGTTTATACAGAGGTTGATTAGAATGCAAAATTCTTTGCCACGGTATGTCATTGAAGTGGACTCCATTAGATTTTTTAAAAAGGAATGAGATAATTCCTTGAAAGGTGGGAGTTAATGGCAGTCTGACAATCTTAAGATTCAAATATGTTGAAACTAGTCAATGTTTACCTTTGTGAAGTGTGATGCTATCTGAATGTCTTAATTGAGCAAATGCCAAGTACCAGCCTCATTTCAATCCATTACTGTATTCTCAGGAGTACATGCTTTTTCCCTATTCTTAATGAAAGGATTAAAGTTTATATCTCAGCAAAGAGGAAATTAGATTATAAAGCATTGTTGATCTTCACACAGGTCAATCACAATCTTTCTTAATTGAGATCTATTAGGGAAGAGACTCTACCACTCCCTGTCATCTTATTTGTCCACCCCCCTCCCCACCCTTGGTGAGTTAGTTGCTTAAACTCATCCTAAGTGTGGTTAATGCTTTGAAGAACTCCTATTTTCTGCAATACCAATAATAATAATAATAATGGTATCAGGTGATCAACTGATCTTTTCTTATCTTTTGTTTCCATATGTTTGGTAATGATTGATTCCTTTATTGTTATTTTTCTGATTGTGATTTTTTTAAATAGAAATCACATCAGTTCTAAAGGCAAATGGACAGCCAGTTCACATTCGTTCTTATTCCTGCAACCTAGGGCAGGTTTATTGGGTTCTGCTCAGGTCAGGAACGTGGACAGGGCCTGAAAATACCAGCATCAGCCGGCATGATGGTTTCCTGACACCATTCCCGGTGCGGCTATTTTGGGGAGGTGGGTTCAGGGCCCGGAAAGGCTTCCCACCCCTACAAGGTGGGCAGCCAATTAGGCTCATTAAGAGCCTTGTTAACGATAGTTAAAAGAGGCTGACGAGGATTTTCCCAGTCAGCTTCCAATTTCCTGACACGACATGGGGTAGTTCAACTGCCTGGAGACTTGCACCCAGCAGTAGGCCAGGGTAAGAAATAAGAGATAGGAGCAGAAGAAGGTCATTTGGCCCCTCGAGCCTGCACCACCATTCAATAAGATCATAGCTGATCTGATTGTGTCCTTAACTCCACTTTCCTGCCTGCCTGCCATAACCTTTGACTCCCTTGTCAATCAAAAATCTGTCTAACTCAGTCTTAAATATATTCAATGACCCAGTTCCACTGCTTGCTGGTGAAGAGAATTCCAAACACTAACCACCCTCTGAGAGAAGAGATTCCTCCTCATCTCTGTCTTAAATGGGAGACCTCTTAATTTGAAACTGTGCCCCCTAGTTCAAGATTCCCTTACAAGGGGAAACATTCTCTCAGCATCTACACTGTCAAGCCCCATCAGAATTGTTTAAGTAAGATTACCTCTCAATCTTCTAAACTCCAATGAGTATAGGCCCAAACTTTCCTCATAAAACAACCCCTTCATCCCAGGAAACATCTTAGTGAACCTTCTCTGAACTGCTTCCAATGCAAGTGTATCCCTCCTTAAATAAGGTGACCAGTACTGTACACAGTACTCTAGGTGCAGTCTCACCGATGCACATGCAATTGTAGCAAGACTTCCCTACTTTTATACTCCATCCCCCTTGTAATAAAGGCCAACATTCCATTTGCCTTCCTAATTACTTCCTGTACCTGCATGCTAACATTTTGTGATTCATGTACAAGGACACCCAGGTCCTTATGTGCCGCAGCATTCAGTAGTCGCTCTCCATTTAAATAATATTCTGCTTTTCTATTAGTGTGCGTCAAGACAAAAGCATAATTTTGAAGTCTAACAAGGTTGGAACTGCTCATTTACAAATCTCATGTTTTAAATTCGGCACACTCAGAACTGCTTACAAGTTTCTGGGTATGTAGCTAGCCATAATATGTTCCACTATGCTACCTTCTAAATATTCAAACTTTCGAATTAATCTTTGTGTTCAATGCAGTAAAATATGTTGAGGCTGAGAAATGTAGGATTTTTCCTCTTTCAACACCCAGTATTATTATCAAGTGTCTCTAGTTCAGATACAGTATGAATTAGATGCCGATGATGATGCCTCTACACTATGCAAGAAGTGTGCCTTAAACCCAACTTAATCGGTATAATGTTTCCAATTTCTACAACAACTATTCTTAATTCTTTCTTACTTTCATTGCCAGTGTGGAATTAATTGTTCCTCGATGATGGAACTGGATTTGGACTGTCCAAACTTATACAGCTGGCAGAGCAGAGACTTTGTGAAAGGCGCTATTTAAATGCAAATTTTTCTTTCATTCTATTCGTGCAGCTGGATATTGATCCAGGCTCCTCAAGGTGAAAGTGCAATGTATTAAGCCATGCATTGCAAATTCGCCTACAACAAAGATCCCTACCAAGTTGGAATCAAGCAACATAATGAAAGAGTTAACTAGAGATTTAAACTGTGAACTTCTGGCTGATAAACCTTTTATGACTTCAGGATTCCCCAAAGCATTTTACAGCCACTTTTGAAGAGTTTTGAACTGTTGTAATGTAGGAAATGCACAGCAAGATTCCACAAGCAGCAATGTGATAATGACCAGATAATCTGTTTTCATAATGCTCGCTGAATCATAAATATTGACCAGGACAATGGGGAAAATTCCTCTGCTGTTCCTCAAAATAGTGCAGTGGGATCTTTTACCACCTGACAGGGCAGATAGGGCCTCAGTTTAGCATCTTTTTTAAACAATGGCACCTTTGCAGCACTCCCTTAGCATTAATTTTCTGCTTAAATCTCTGGATTGTAACTTGAACCCACAACCTTCTGACATGGAGGCAAGAGTGCTAACCAACTGAGCCACAACAAGTATTAATTATTAAGCTGTATGTCATTTGTATCCATGAAATTTCAGTTAAAAACATTTTTGATGATATTTTCTCCATTTTCTATTTGATGGTTTCCCCATATCATGTGCCTTCTCAAGTTAATAAATTAGGCAGATGACCTGTTCCCAATATCTTACCAATAAAAGAAACGAAACAAAATAGCTTGCACCTATGTAACACCTTTCATAACCTCAGGATGTCCCTCAGTGCTTTACAGCCAATTATGTATTTTTGAATAAAAGCAAAATACAGCGGATGCTGGAAATCTGAAATAAAAGCAGAAAGTGCTGGAACTACTCAGCAAGTCTGGCAGCATCTGTGGAGAGAGAAACAGACCTTAAACGTTAACTCAGTTTCTCTCTCCACAGATGCTGCCAGACCTGCTGAGTAGTTCCAGCACTTTCTGTTTTCATTATGTAATTTTAAAATTTAGTCACTGTTGCAATGCAGGAAAAGCCTATGTATACCCAGAAATAAAACAAGTAACCAGCTAATCTTTTTGTTAATACGAACATACGAATTAGAAGCAGGAGTAAGCCACTCGGCCCTTCGAGACTGCTCCGCCATTCAATAAGTTCATGGCTGAACTGATTACTCCACATTTCCAGCTACCCCCGATAACCTTCCACCCCCTTGCTTATCAAGAATCTATCTAGCTCTGTCTTAAAAATATTCAAAGACTCTGCTTCCACCAACTTTTGAGGAAGAGAATTCCAAAGACTCACGACCCTCTGAGAGAAAAAGTTTCTCCTCATCTCTGTCTTAAATGGGCGACCCCTTATTTTTAAACAGTGACCTCTAGTTCTAGATTCTCCCACAAGGGGAAACATCCTTTCCACATCCACCCTGTCAAGACCCCTCAGGATCTTATATGTTTCAATCAAGTCGCCTCTTACTCTTCTAATTCCAGCAGATACAAGCATAGCCTGTCCAATCTTTCCTCGTGAGATAGCGCACCCATTCCAGGTATTGGTCTAGTAAATCTTCTCTGTACTGCCTCCAACGCATTTACATCCTTCCTTAAACAAGGAGACTAGTACTGTACACAGTACTCCAGATGTGGTCTCAACAATGCTCTGTTAAGCTGAAGCATAACCTCCCTACTTTTGTATTCAATTCCCCTTGCGATAAACGATAACATTCTATTAGCTTTCCTAATTATGTGCTGTACCTGCATACTAACCTTTTGCGATTCATGCACCCAGATTCCTCTGCATCTCAGAGCTCGGCAATCTCTCACCATTTAGATAATATGCTTCTTTATTATTCTTCCTGCCAAAGTGGACAATTTCACACTTTCCCACATTTTACTCCATTTGCCAGGTCTTTGCCCACTCACTTAACCTATCTATATCCCTTTGTAGCCCCTTTATGTCCTCTTCACAAGTTACTTTCCTATTTATCTTTGTGTCATCAGCAAATTTAGCAACCATACCTTCGGTCCCTTCATCTAAGTCATTTATATAAATTGTACGAGGTTGAGACCCCAGCACAGATCCCAGTGGCACACTACTCGTTACATCTTGCCAACCAGAAAATGACCTATTTATGCCTACTCTCTGTTTCCTGTTAACTAGCCAATCTTCTATCCATGCCAATATGTTACCCCCTACACCATGAGCTTTTATTTTCTGCAATAACCTTTGATGTGGCACCTTATCAAATGCTTTCTGGAAATCTAAGTACAATACATCCACCGGTTCCCCTTTATCCACAGCACATGTAACTCCCTCAAAGAACACCAATAAATTGGTTAAACATGATTTCCCTTTCACAAAACCATTATCGCATAAAAGCAGGCGGCACAGTGGCGCAGCGGTTAGCACCGCAGCCTCACAGCTCCAGTGACCCGGGTTCAGTTCTAGGTACTGTCTGTGCAGAGTTTGCAAGTTCTCCCTGTGACTGTGTGGGTTTCTGCTGGGTGCTCTAGTTTCCTCCCACAGCCAAAGACTTGTAAATTGGCCATTGTAAATTGCCCATAGTGTAGGTAGGTGGTAGGGGAATGTTGGGGATGTGGTAGGGAATATGGGGTTAATGTAGGATTAGTATAAATGGGTGCTTGTTGGTCAGCACAGACTTGGTGGGCTGAAGGGCCTGTTTCAGTGCTGTATCCCTAAATAAAAATATAAGGAGCAGGAGTTGGGACTTCAGCCCCTTGAGCCTGCTCTGCCATTCAATACAATCATGGCTGATCTCAACTCCACTTTTCTGCTCGTTCTCCAGAACCCTTCAACCCATTACTAATTAAAAATCTGTCCATCTCCTCCTTAAATTTACTCAATGTCCCGGCATCCACTGCACTCTGGGGTAGTGACTTCCAGAGACTCATGACCCTTTGAGAGAAGTAATTTCTCCTCATCTCTGTTTTAAATCTGCTACCCCTTATCCTAAAACTATCACCTCGTTCTAGATTGCCCCACAAGAGGAAACATCCTCTCTACGTCTACTTTGTCAATCCCCTTAATCATCTTATATACCTCAATTAGATCTCCTTTCATTCTTCTAAACTCTAGAGAATAAAGGCCTTAACTGCTCAATCTCTCTTCATAAGACAAACCCCTCATCTCTGGAATCAATCTAGCGAACCTCCTCTGAACTGCCTTCAATGCAACTACATCCCTCCTCAAGTAAGGGGACCAAAACTGTACACAGTCTCACTAATGCCTTGTACAGTTGCAGCAACACTTCCCTACTTTTATACTCTATTCCTTTAGCAATAAATACCAAAATTCCATTTGCCTTCCTTATTACCTGCTGTACCTGCATACTACTTTTCTGCGATTCATGCATGAGGACACCCAGATCCCTCTGCACCGAAGCACTCTGACATTTCTCCCCATTTTGATAATAATTTGCCTTTCTACTCTTCCGACCAAATTGGATAATCTCATACTTATCCGCATTAAACACCATCTGCCAAATTTTGGACCATTCACCTAACCTATCCATTTCCATTTGTAAATTTCTTATTTCTTTATTTCAACTTACTGTCCCACCTATTTTAGTGTCATCTGCAAATTTCTATCCCTGCATCCAAGTTATTAATATAGATTGTAAATAGTTGGGGACCAAGGACCGCTCCCCACTAGTTACATCTTGTCAACTAGAAAAAGACCCATTTATCCCGACTCTCTGTTTTCTGTTGGTTAGCCAATCCTCTATCCAAGCTAATAAATTGCCCCTAACCCCATGTGATCTTACCTTGTGTATTAACCTTTTGCGCGGCACCTTATCAAATGCCTTCTGGAAGTCCAGACATATTACATCTACAGTATCCCCATTATCCACTTTGCTTGTTACATCTTCGAAGAACTCTAACAAAGTAGTCTAACACGATTCACCCTTCATAAAACCACGCTGACTCTGATGGATTGCATTTTGACTTTCTAAATGTCCTGTTATTACTTCCTTAATAATGAATTCTAACAATTTCCCAAGGACAGATGTTAAACTAACTGGTCTATAGTTTCCTACTTTCTGCCTCCCTCCCTTTTTGAATAAGGGCATTATATTAGCTTTTTTCCAATCCACTGGAACCTTTCCCACAACCAGGAAATTTTTGAATATTATAACCAATGGATCCACTATCTCCGCTGCTACTTCCTTTAAGACCCTAAAATGTAGGCCATCAGGCCCTGGGGACCTATCTGCCTTCAATCCCAATAGTTTGCTCAGTACTTTTTCCCTAGTGATGATGATTGTTCTAAGTTCCTCCCTTTCTATAACCTCTGCATTACCTGTTACTATTGGGATGGTACTACTGTCTTCCACTGTGAAAACTGAGGCAAAATACTGATTTAGTGTCTCCGCCATTTCTGTGTTCCCTCTATTAACTCCCCAGTCTCATCCTCCAAGGGACCAACATTCACTTTAGCTACTCTTTTCCCTTTTATATACTTATAGAAGCTTTTGCTCTCTGTTTTTATATTTTGTGCTAGTTTTCTTTCATAATTTACTTTTGCTCTTTTTATTACTTTTTTAGTAACCCTTTGTTGACCTTTAAAAGTTTCCCAATCTTCCAGCCTGCCACTGGCCTTTGCAATATGGTATGCCTTAGAATTTGTCTTTATGTTATCCTTAACTTCCTTGCTTAGCCATGGATGTTTTTTCCCTCTCTTACAATCTTTCTTCCTCTCTGGAATATATTTTAGTTGGGAGGAATTGAATATCTTCTTAAACATCTGCCATTGCTCATCGACTGTCCTACCTTTTAGTCTTCCTGCCCAGTCCACTAAGGCCAAATCTGTCCTCATGCCTATGTAATTACCTTTGTTTAACTCCAGAACGCTAGTGTGGGACTCCAGTTTCTCGCCCTCAAACTGAATTTGAAATTTTAGCATGCTATGATCACTCTTCACTAGAGGATGCTTAACTATCAGGTCATTAATTAATTCCACCTCATTACACAATACCAAATCTAGAATAGCCTGCTCCCTGGTTGGTTCCACAACATATTGCTCCAAAAAACAATCTCTAATACATTCAATGAACTCTCCCTTGAGGCTACCCTTGCCGAATTGATTAATCCAGTCTATATGCATATTAAAATCACCCATGATGATTGCCATACCTTTCTTACAAGCCCCCAGTATTTCTTGGTTTATACTGTGCCCCATTGCGGAACTACTGTTTGAGGACCTATAGATTACTCCCACCAGGGACTTCTTTCCCTTGCCATTTCTTATTTCTACCCAGACTGATTCTACGTCTTGATCACCAGTGCCTATATCGTTTCTCGCTACAGCACTGATCTCTTCCTTTACTAACAAAGCTACACCACCTCCTTTTCCTTCCTACCTATCCTTCCGAAATACAGAGTACCCTTGGATATTCAATTCCCAAACTTGGTTTCCCTGCAACCACGTCTCAGTAATCGCCACTAAATCAGACCCATCCATCTCTATTTGTGCTGTTAACTCATTTATTTTATTCCGAGTGCTTTATGCATTCAGATAACAAGCCTTTAAGTTTGTTTTATTATCAAATTTCCCTACTCCTGTACGATTCCTTGGTGCGAATTGATGTTCACATGTTCTGTCCCTTCCTTTTATTTTCTGGTAACAATCAGCCTCATCACTAACCTGCACTCCAATCTTCTCCTTTATCTTTGAGTTCCTATTTTTCCATGCAACTGAATCCCCCCCCACTATTTAGTTTAAGACCGCAATTGTTGACAACGCGATCGGTAGGTGGCGCTGTTTTGGCACATGCGCAAATACAGCATGTGCCACGAAAATGTCACAGCTTGCGACTGTAGCAGCTGCCAGGACTAAAGATGGCGCTGCTCAAAAAATCACAGAGATGAAACCTAACAAACACGTGGCAGAATACAATGGCCGGAGTAAGAGAGTGGAGCGGGCCGGGGAGAGCAGCGTGGGGGCCAGGGAGAGCAGTGCGGGGAGCGGGGAGAGCAGCGCGGGGAGACCAGCGGTAGTGGTGATGGGGGGGGGGGGGGAAGAGGGTGACGGTGACGGGGGGGGAAAAGAAGGGGGGGGAAAGAGGGGGGGAAGGGGGGGGAAGGAGGGAGGGAGGGAGGGGGGAAGGAGGGGGGGAGGGGGGAAAGAGGGAGGGAGGGAGGGGGGAAAGAGGGGGAAAAGAGGGAGGGAGGGGGAAGAGGGGGGAAAGAGGGAGGGAGGGAGGGGGAAAGAGGGAGGGAGGGAATGAGGGAGGGGGGAGGAAGAGGGAGGGGAGAAGGGGGAGGAAGAGGGAGGGGAGAAGGGGGAGGAAGAGGGAGGGGAGAAGGGGAAGGAGGGAGGGGGCAAGGAGGGAGGGGTAAAGAAGGGGGGAGGGGGAGAGCTGGGGGAAGTGGGGGAGAGCTGGGGGAAGTGGGGGAGAGCGGGTGGAGTGGGAGAGGGAGGAGGGGAGGGAGAGGGAGGAAGGGGAGAGAGTGGGGGGCGGGGAGCTGCGGAGCGGAAGAGGAGTGCCTTTTTCTGTGCATGCGCCATAAACACAACAGCAAAAGACTTACCGGCCAGTCCCTGGACCCGGCGACACCAAGGTCTTCGCACGCTCGCTCCCCGCGGCTCTCTACGGCCTCTTGCTTCCGGCCCTCTCCATTCAGCCGTTCCCTCCAGCTGCGGATGCCCAATCCAGTTGCTTTATCCCCTACCCAGTTACTTTCTCCCCTACTTCTCCACAGTACTTCAGGCATTGCAACTGTCTGGTCCCTGCATTTTGCATGCTCCCTCTCCCCACCCCTCCTCTCTCTCCCCACCCCTCCCTCCCCCTCTTCACCCACCCCTCTATCCACCCTTCACCCACTCCCCCTCTACCCCCCTACCTCCACCCCTCCACCATAGTTGAATATCTGAAGTGCAGTTGCAAAGTCGGGGAAATAGCATGCAAAACAAAACCTCAACAATTCTGGGTTTAATTATTGAAAAGTTTTATTAAGTTCGTTAAGCATCCGAGGAACTGCTGTGCATGGATACATGAGTGTTGTGTCCAGCATTCCCGTGAGACAGACAGGCCGAGTCTCTGCTATGCACAGCTAAAGAGATTGTTCCTGGAGAGCCTTGTGGTGAATGAACGCTTGGCTCTCTATTCCACTACTGTATTGTCCATGTGAAGAAGGCTGCGCCGCGGTGCGCACATACGCACATGGTCTCAGTCCCTCTGCGCATGCGCTGCGGTCCGGCTTGCCAGGACCAGTTTGCGCATGCGCATGCGCAGATGACGTCATCGCGTCTGAGCTAAGTCTATTCATGGTGAATGTTCCCCAAGCGCATCCCAATGTGCATTCCCAATTCATCCATGAATGCAATGTTCCTTTCCACATCGTGACGAGCTCCGCAGCATGATCCAGTTGCCTTCGTTGCTTGAATGCTGACTGTAAGTCTCGAGGATTGTTTTCTTGACGGCATGTTTTACATGAAAAGAAAAAAAGCAAATCAGAGTCAGAGCTTGCCTCCGTCCATCCACTGAAATTACTGTTGCACACACCTTTTCAAGTTCTGCAGTGAAGGCACCAATTGATAACGTCGCCAATGAAGCACTTATTACCCACCTCAGATGCAGGAATCAGCACATCCTTGCGTCATCTCCTGCACTGCCTCCTTTGCTGGAATGCCGTCCTTAAGTGTCAAGGATTGTTTTCTCAAGGGCATATTTTACATGAAAGGAAATAATGAAAGAACACCAGTGTCAGAGCTTCCCTCCCTCCAATGAAATTACTGTTGCGCATGCTTTATGCTCTGCAGTATAGGCCAATGAATCACTTAGTACCCACCTCAGCTGTAGGAGTCAGGATGATGTAACTGCCCCTATCTCGTGATGGTTCAATGCTGCTCTCAGGGAAAACATGAATGATGTGAGGGTGCTGGAAAAAGAAGCACATTTCTTTTGGACTATGAACATAAAGCAGGCCATTTAGCCCAGCTGTTCCCTGCTAGTGGTTATGCTACTCGTGCGTCTTCCCATCCATTCCCATTTAATCCTGTCTACTACTATCAGCATCATCTTCCATTTCTTTCACTCTTATCTACCTTTGCCTTAAAGCAACACTGAGGATGGAGAATGGTGTGGCTGCACTCCCACCTCACCAGTTGTGTACGCAGCAAGAGTATTCACATTTGTGCTACCACTGGACACGGCATGCTTATTTCTTTTAGTGCTCAGTCTCTTCTTGCTGAATGTTCCCCAAGTGCTTGACCCCTTTGGACGCCTTCTCTGCTTGACAGGCAGCAGCTGGCAATTGCGGAGTCTCACAAGGCTCTGCATGGTTGTTTCAAGGGCGGATGGGGAAACGTGGCTGTGTGTCCACGTGCACTGCTCGGATGGGTGCAGGAACAGGTGACTGTGTAACTGAACAGCAAGGAGAGGGTACTGCAGGTGGGGGAAGTGGAGCTTTGAACAGGCAGGCGTATGTATGGTCCATCAGATCATTAGGCCAGGGGGTGAAACGCTCAGGATCCATGGATTGTGGCACGCGACTGATGTCCAGCGCATGGCCTCCTCCATCCGAAGGTGCTTCCGGGCAATTGTTGGGCAAATTAATTGGCTCCATCTCATCAGCCAGTCCTTGTGTTTATGGCGCATGCGCAAAAAAAGGCACTCCTCTTACGCTCCGCTGCTCCCCCCCTCCCCCCCCGACCTCCCTTCCCCCCTCCCTCCCTCCCTTCCTTCCCTCCTTCCCTCCCTCCCTTCCTTCCCTCCTTTCCTCCCTCCCTTCCTTCCCTTCTTCCCTCCCTCCCTTCCCTTCTTCCCTCCCTCCCTTCCTTCCCTTCTTCCCTCCCTCCCTTCCTTCCCTTCTTCCCTCCCTCCCTTCCCTTCTTCCCTCCCTCCTCCCTCCCTCCTTTCCCTCCTTCCCTCCCTTGAAATGTTTTCAGACCAACTTAACAACAGGGACTGGAGCACATGCGGTGCCCCAGACAATGTCAATATTTTCAGAGCAACTTACCTTGGAACAATCTCCTCTGTCTAATAAAAATGAAGCAAATGTCCAAAAGGATTAAATAATTGAGATAAAATGCCCGACGAAACCTCTCCTCCTTCCACTTTCAAAAACTCGCGCCGAAGCTTTCGGAAGATTGACGCACATGCGCACACGGTCTCAGTCCCTCTGCACATGCGCTGCGGTCCGGCTTGCCAGGACCAGTTTGCGCATGCACAGAGGCCAACCTGGCGTGTTCCCCGAGGAAGATGACGTTACGCGATGACGTCATCTGCGCATGCGCAAACTGGTCCTGGCAAGCCGGACCGCAGCGCATGCGCAGAGGGACTGAGACCGTGTGCGCATGTGCGCACCGCTACGCAGCCTGATAACGTAGCATTGTCATCAATCACTTTGTTAGTTTAAAGCCCTATCTACAGCCCTAGTTATGCGATTCGCTAGGACTCTGGTCCCAGCATGATTCGGGTGGGGCCCGTCCCATTGGAACAGCTCCCTCCTTCCCCAGTACTGGTGCCAATGTCCCAAGAATTCGAACCCGTTTCTCCCACACCAATCTTTGAGCCACGCATTTACCTCTTTAATTTTATTGACCCTGTGCCAATTAGCTCGTGGCTCAGGTAGTAATCTGGAGATTATTACCTTTTTGGTTCTGCTTTTTAATTTAGCCCCTAGCTGCTCATATTCCCTCAGCAGAACCTCTATCCTCAGTCTACCAATATCATTGGTACCTACGTGGACCACAACAACTGGATCTTTCCCCTCCCACTCTAAGTTCTCTGCAGCCCAGATGAGATATCCTGAACCCTGGCACCAGGTAGGCAACACAGCCTTCGGGACTCTCGATCCTGGCCACAGAGAACAGTGTCTATGCCCCTAACAATACTATCCCCGATTACGAATACATTTCTCTTTTCTCCCCCCACTTGAATGGCTCCCTGTACCACGGTGCTATGGTCAGTTTGCTCATCCTCCCTACAGTCCCTGCTCTCATCCACACAGGGAGCAAGAATCTCGAACCTGTTGGACAAGGACAAGGGCTGAGCCTCCTGCAACACTACCTCCTGGATCCCTCAACCTGCCTCACTCATAGTCACAGCCTCCTGTCCCTGACCACTGGCCGAATTCAAGGTAGTTAATCTAAGGGGTGTGACTGTCTCCTGAAACACAGCGTCCAGGTAACTCTCCCCTTCTTGATGTGTCGCTGTGTCTGAAGCTCAGACTCCAGCTCATCAACTCTGAGCCGGAGTTCCTCGAGCAACCAACTCTTGCTACAGATGTGGTCACTAGCACCACAATGGGGTCCACCAGCTCCCACATCATGCGGGTACAGCACATCGCCCGGCCCTGCTTCTCTATTTTATTTAATTAGATTTTAATTTGTTTTTTAAATTTCCGACTGGTCTTTAGTTTTTTTAATCTGCTTTAGTTTTTCGTTTATTTAGTAATAAATCAATCAAGTCTTACTCTATATTTGATTTCAATTAAATTAAATTAAAAGCTTACCTGAATACTGACCTCAGCGGCTCTCTGTTTCCCTGCTCTCACTGTTGAATGTGACATCACTCTGAAGTCACTTTTTGATTTTTTGTTCCCCTGTCTCTGCTCCCGCGGTGTTTTTTCTCCCTCTCCGAGTTCTTGGTGCACTCTGACTCTGCCTGCTTACCTTCAATTTTTCTAAATGCCCTGCTATAACGTCTTTGATAATAGCTTCTAACATTTTCCCTAAGACAGATGTTAAGCTAACTGACCTGTAGTTTCCTGCTTTTTGTCTCCCTCTCGTTTTGAATAAAGGAGTTATATTCACTCTTTTCCAATCTAACGGAACCTTCCCCGAATCTAGGGAATTTTGGAAAATTAAAACTAATGCATCGACTATCTCACTAGCCACTTCTTTTAACACCTTAGTAAGACGTCCATCAGGACCCAGGGACTTGTCAGCCCGTAGCTCCAACAATTTGTTCAGAACCACTTCCCTGATGATTGTAATTTTCTTGAGTTCCTCCCTCCCTTCCATTTCCTGACTTACAGTTAATACTGGGATGTTATTTGTATCCACAATAGTGAAGACTGATGCAAAATATCTGTTCAGTTCATCTGCCATCTCCTTATTATCCATTATTAATTCGCCAGACTCAGTTTCTAGAGGACCAACGCTCACTTTGTTAACTCTTTTCTGTTTTAAATATCTATAGAAAGTCTTACTGTCTTTATATTTCTGGCTAGCTTTCTTTTGTCCTCTAATTTTACCTTCCTTATCAATCTTTTAGTCATTCTTTGCTGTTTTTTATATTCTGTCCAATCTTCTGACCTGCCTCCCATCTTTGCGCAAATGTCGGCTTTTTCTTTAAGTTTGATACTATCTTTAACTGTTTTAGTTAACCACGGATGGCAGGCCCCACCCTTGGAATTTTCCTTCTTGTTGAAATGTTTCTATTCTGTGTATTCTGAAATATCCTCTGAGATGTCTGCCACTGGTTCTCTATTGACTTCTCTATCCCTAACCTAATTTGCCAGTTCACTTTAGCTAGCTATGCTTTCATGCCCTCATAATTACCTTTACCTGAGTTTAAAATACTAGTCCTGGATCCACTCTTCTCTCCCTCAAACTGAATGTAAAATTCAATCATATTATGATCGCTGCTCCCTAGGGGTGCTTTAACTATGAGGTCACTAATTAATCCTATCTCATTGCACAATACCAGGTCTAGTACAGCCTGCTCTCTGGTTAGCTCCAGAACGTATTGTTCCAAGAAATTATCCCGAAACATTCTATGTACTCCTCATCTAGGCTACCTCTGCCCATCTGATTTTTCCAGTCTATATGTAGGTTAAAATCCCCCATAATTATTGTTGTACCTTTCTGACAAGCTGTCATTATTTCTTCCTTTATACCCCGTCCTATAGTGTGGTTAATATTAGGTGGCCTGTACAACACTCCCACAAGTGACTTCTTGCCTTTATGATTTCTCATCTCTACCCAAACTGCTTCTACATCCTGGTCTCCTGAACTTAGGTCATCCCTCTCTATTGCGCTAATACCATCATTAATTAACAGAGCTACCCCTTCACCTTTTCCTAGCTTCCTGTTCTTCCTAAATGCCATGTACCCTTCAATATTCAGGTCCCAATCGATGTCACCCTGCAGCCATGTCTCTGTAATGGCTATCAGATCGTACTTATTTATTTCTATTTGCGCTCTCAGTTCATCTGTTTTGTTTCAAATGCTATGTGCATTCAGATACAGAGCCTTTAGTTTTGTCCTTTTATTATTTTTGTAACCTCTAGCCTTATCTGTTGATTTACTCTTAGAGTTGTACACTCTGTCCCTTCCTGTCACAGTCTGTTTATCATTTCTCATATTAATATCTTTCTCTCTTGCCTTGTCTCTACTCCTTGATTTGCCATATCTTCCCAAATTTGATCCCGTGCTCCCACTATTCATTTTAAAATCCTCTCTACTTCCCTAGTTATGTGGCTCCCGAGAACACCGGCCCCAGCACGGTTCAGGTGTAGACTGTCCCAACGGTACCGCCACCACTTTCCCCAGTGCCCCACGAACCGGAACCCACTTCTACCACATCAGTCTTTGAGCCATGCATTAATTTCTTGAATCTTATTTGCCCTATGCCAATTTGCATGTGGCTCAGGTAATAAACCAGAGATTATTACCTTTGAGGTTCTGCTTCTTAATTTGGTACCTAGTTCCTCATACTGACTATGCAGAATGTCTTTCCTTGTCCTGCCTATGGCGTTGGTACCTACGTAGACCATGACGACTGGATCCTCCCCCTCCCACTGTAGGTTCCTCTCCAGCCCTGAGCAAATGTCCCCATCGGGCTGGCAACACAGCCGTCTGCAGAGAACAGTGTCAATCCCCCTAATTATACTGTCTCCTACTACCACTACATTCCTTTTTACTCCCTCCACTTGAATGGCTTCCTGTACCATGGTCAGGTTGCTTATCCACCCTGCAGCCCCGACTCTCATCCAAACAAGCTGAAAGAACCCCAAACCTGTTGGGCAATCGCAAAGACTGAGGCTGCTGCACTCCTGCCCTCTGGGTCCCCTTCCCTGCCTCAACTGCAGCCACACTCTCCTGTCCCTGACCACTGACCAAATCGGAAGACCGTCTCCTGGTACAAAGTGTCCAGGTAACTTTCCCCCTCCCTGATGTGTCACAGTGTCTGCAGCTCAGACTCCAGTTCAATGACTCTGAGCCGAAGCTCTTCGAGCCGCAAACACTTACTGCAGACGTATTTGACCTGGATCACACTGGCTTCCAGGAGCTCCCACATGCTGCAGCCATGACACATCACCTGTCCTGCCACCCTTAATGTGTTTTAATTAACTACTTAATTATTTTATTCAATTATTTTATTTTCCTTTTTTTATATATTTTAGTAAGCTTACCACTAGTTCCTCTACTATTTTAAACGTTAGGATTAGAATGGACCTTAATCACTTACCAGATACTCACCCAACAGGTAGCTTCTTCCCAAACCAATCACCTACCTGCTTGCCTGTGATGTCACAGCTTACCAGGTACTCACCAAACAGCTCCTTCCATTGCACCAAAGCAAGAACCAAATATTGGAGGGTTAAAAGAGTACCAAAATAAATGGAAAATTGGAGCACCTCTGCCCCCTTCACTGAACTCGCCACTCAACAAACTCAAATCTCCACACACAGCTTTTAATCTGCACTTCGTGAGTCTAATAGACGTTACCAATCATAATAAAGCTTTTCCAATTCTAATAAACCTTACTACTATTAGTAAACCTTACAAATACTGACAAACCCTAATAATACTTAATACAGCTTATGTATTATGTTGTCCTAATTTGAACTAATACACTCACTACTGTTCTTTCTCTCACTCTGTATTATAAACTATAACATTCTTTTTAGTTTATATACTAATAAATCGATCAAGTGTTATGCTATGTTTGATTTAAATTAAATTAAAACCTTACCTGTTAAATAGTGCCATGGGATCTTTTACTGGTATTTGTACTCCACACAAGTCTTCTCCCTGTCCATCTACCGGCTCTCAGCCTATTTTTGTTTTTCCCTTTTCGTTCATGGACTGTTTAGTTTCCTTTTGAAAGCATCTAAACTACTTGTCTCAACCACTTTCTATATAGAAGTCTATATATGGGGTAAAAACAAGAAATGCTGGAACCACTCAGCAGGTCTGGCAGCATCTGTGAAAAGAGAAGCAGAGTTAACGTTTCGGGTCAGTGACTCTTCTTCAGAACTCAGTTCCGAAGAAGGGTCACTGACCCGAAACGTTAACTCTGCTTCTCTTTTCACAGATGCTGCCAGACCTGCTGAGTGGTTCCAGCATTTCTTGTTTTTATTTCAGATTTCCAGCATCCGCAGTATTTTGCTTTTATCTATATATGGGGTCTCAGTTTAACATTACTTTTGAAAGAGGGCTTCAATACTGTGTAAAATGTCAACTCAAGTCTTTGGAGTGAGATTTGAACCTATGCTGATTTATCTCAGAGATAACAATTCTACCTTTGAGCCAAAGCGTACACCTATATGGTGCTCCACAACGATCCATTAGGATGTACTAGAGAGTGGTGATCCTCCTTCCAATTTTGTCTCCCTTTCTGTGGGGAAGTGCAGGACATCTGCATGGGTACATCCCTACAGAGCAAACTGTGTTCTCTAAATTGATGGCATAGCTTTTCCCAATTCTAATATACAGTGCCAGTCTAAAAACTTACATTAACAATATAAAGATACGATGACTTACTGATAATGTTTACAAACAATGGGAGGTACAATTGCATTTGCTGTAAGAAGGCTTTAACTTTTGAGTGTTGTAAGCTAGAGTTTTGTCTTATTTGGGGAAAAACTGAAACACTGCTCAGTTGATTCTAAATTGGAGAGGATCTTTGTCGCAAGAGACTTTATAATGCTTGGCTTAATATACTGCTCTTTACCTACTGCCCCAAGGTGTAACCATTATTTTTCACTCTTGACATGTAAATATATCTGAATAATTTGCCACATTATGGTACATGGTCCATTTCCTGATCTTTAATAACAATGATGTACTTACAGGCAATATTTTGTCCAGTAAATTATCATCGCCTAGGCAACGGGACCATCTAAAGCAGCTGCAACAATATGAGCAAGTAGTTCCTTACCTCCTGGATGGAGATCACCAGAAACAATCTTGCAACCTTCATGGAAAGGTCAGAATCTTTATCTTTATTTTTCCTGTTTCTCACATGGAAAAGTGACCTATGCTTAATTCTACATAAATCATTATTCATACTGAAACCAAGTAGACATAATCGTTACCAGGTACTTTTAATATCTTTCTAACATCTTTTACATTGATTTTTCTGGATTATTAAGATTACAGTTTTTATCCAAAGAAAATTAAATATTGCTTAGTTGGGCAAAACAAGTCATAGTATTTGGAGAAAAATTCTATAATTTCCAGTAATGTCAATATATTAATGTTCAATATCAGACACAGGCCATTAGTCAGAAATATTCCAATTTTCACAGGGGACAGCATGCAGCCAAATCTGACCACAGCAGATTTTATGCAGTTTAAGTTTACCATAAAGTCTAGGCTCAGGACTGCTGCTCAACCCATTCATTACTTTCAGTGTTATTTATTATTTCCCAGGGGATAATATCTTCCTGACATTTAAGGACCTTTACAGCTCTGCTGATGCTTTTATAATAAAGACCACTACATGGTATACAGAGGTTAATGAATGTGAACTTGTAGTTGGAAAAGTAAATAACATTTAATGGACATAAAGTTTGTTATTGGGTACCAGTAGCTGTACTTATTTTCTGGGCTCACTGGCGTTTTTCTATTACCCATCTAATTTTAGTGCTGCACTGATAAAAATGCATGTTTTAATCGAACTCCAGAAGAAGTCCTGACATGGTTAACACTATATAGTCAGAACTACGTTCAAGTTGAAGTTTTATGATCATGCATGCTTTTTTTTTGGCATAGTTGTTATTCAGGATGTGACTAGTGATGTCCCTCAGGGATCTGTACTAGACTGCAGCTTTTCATGATATTTATAAATGACTTGGATGAAGGAATAGAGGGGGAGAAATTTGGCACATAATACACAGATTTACATCAAATCCATGGGGGCAGGTAGTGCCGGGAGCTGCTACCTGCGCGGCCCATATTGATATCAGTGAAGAACGCTGCATGAGCCACTCAGGTAACAGCCTGTAGTGCTGCCTGCCCCTGGGGAATCAATATAATTCTGTGTAAGCTACGCTATGTGAACACATTTCTTCCTCAGAGATTCTTATATCTAAGCTTGCTGATGAGATTAAGTTAAATGGCAGAGAAAATAGTGTAGGTCAGAGCAGAAAGTTGCAAAGTGACATTAATAGATTAAAAGTGAGTGAGCAAAACTGACAGATGGAGTTCAATTTGGGAAAGTGTGATGTTTAGATTAGAGATACAGCACTGAAACAGGCCCTTCGGCCCACCGAGTCTGTGCCGAACATCAACCACCCATTTATACTAATCCTACACTAATCCCACATTCCTACCAAACATCCCCACCTGTTCCTATATTTCCCTACCACCTACCTATACTAGTGACAATTTATACCGGCCAATTTACCTATCAACCTGCAAGTCTTTTGGCTTGTGGGAGGAAACCGGAGCACCCGGAGAAAACCCACGCAGACACAGGGAGAACTTGCAAACTCCACACAGGCAGTACCCGGAATCGAACCCGGGTCCCTGGAGCTGTGAGGCTGCAGTGCTAACCACTGCGCCACTGTGATGTCATCTACTTTGGACCTACGAGATACATCAGAGTATTTTCTAAATGGCGAGAGGCTAAGAACATTGGGTGAGCAGAGAAATTTAGGGATCCAAATACAGAAATCACTAAAAGCTAGTGAACAGGTATAAAAAAAATTAAAAAGGTCAGGAGAATGGTGGTCTTTTTCTCAAGAGGGCTGGAATACAAAGGGGTAGAAGTTATGTTACGGTTGTTCAGAGCTCTGGTTAGACCCCATCTGGAGTACTGCATCCAGTTCTGGGCATCACACCACAGGAAAAATATATTGGCCTTGGAGAGGGAGCAGCACTTCTTCACCAGGATGGTTCTGGGGCTATGTGTTGAGTGATGTGGACTGATTGCATAAACTAGACTTGTATTACCTTGAATATAGAAGATAAAGGGGTGATTTTATTGAGGTGTTTAGGATGAATAAAGGATTAGTTAGCACAGTTACAGGCAAAGTATTTCATCTGGTGGGAACATTGGGGCATAACCTCAAAATTAGAACAAGGCTTTAATTCGCATCAGCCAGTGATGTCAGAAAGCATTTCTTTACACAAAGGGTACTGAAAATCTGGAATTCTCTCACCAGAAAGCTATGAGGATAGGTCAATTGAGAACTTCAAAACTGAGATTGATGGACTTTTGTTAGGCAAGGGTATTAAAGGTTATGGAACCAAGGTGGGTACAAGGAGTTAAAATACAGATCAACCATGATCTAATTAGTTGGTGGAACAGGTCTGAGGGGTTGAAAGACCTCCTCCTCTTCCTGCACTGTGTGTATCTATACTTGCAGTGTTGATATAGCACTGACTCTGCCCAATGATTCTACAGAAGTGATGGTGAATGATCATCATCAGTTGTACTGAAGTTTTACTGTTACTTTTATGTTTCAACAGAACATAATCCATTTTGCAGTGATGGAAAAGTGGCAGTTTACTGCACCTTGTGATAGGGTAGATTGCAGTGATCTATGGAAGGAGGGCATTTTATATTTCTCTTATATTCTTGTGACCATTTCTGTTTATTCATTATTGCCCCAACTGAGTAGGATATTTCATAATGATCACAATGATTAATAAAATTTGTAACAGGGCATCCAAACATTTTTCTTTAATGGGCTACTTAGCTGTCTTTCATGCATCCCCATGGACTACATATAAAAAGCGACAACACAAAGTATCAAATTCAGAAGTACATATAAAAACTGCATTCTAGGCTGAATTACAAATGACTTTAATTGGATATGACTGTTTGAATTTAGACACCTCTGATTCACAACAAAATAATATGCAAGTGTCCTCACCATTGGCTTCTCTACCATTACCGTTCCCCAAGACTATATTCTTAATCCCCTCTGGTGGTGGAAAGGTAGAATTGGATGTCGTCTGCATACATGTGGAAGCTGCCCCGTGGCGAAATGATCTGCAAGCATAGGGCTAGCTTACATTATGCAGACAACACCAAGCTCTGCTTCATCACCACCTATCTTGACTCCTCTGCTGCCTCTTTGTTGTCAGACTGCTCATTTTGGATGAGCTGCACTTCCTTCCAAATGGTAAGACGGAAACCATTGTCTTCCCCCCCACCACAAACTCCGTACCTTTGTCATTGATTCTATCCCTGTCTTGGCTACTGTCTCAGGCAGAACCAGGCTGTTCACAATCCTGACATCCTGTTGAAACCTGAGCTGAGTTTCTAAGCCCATATCCTCTTCATCACAAAGACTGCCTACTTCTACCTCCATACCATTGATCACCTCCACCCTGCCTCATGTTTAAGACAATAAAAGTTCATTGTGTAATGAGTTATAGTGCGTGAAAGCGGTTTGGAGATGTCAATTAGCAGTTAGCATAAAACTGGAAAATCTTTAGAATCCTGCAAAGCAACAACTTGAAGAAAGCCCTGTTGTACACACGTCAATAAATTTGGCATGGGGCTGGAGACTCTTTGCTGCACTTTTGAAAGTAGTTTCACAAAGGGAGAAATGCAATAATTCCCAAAAGCATAATAATTAAAAAATACTTTCCATATATCTGAATCATAAGACCTAAATTCATTGCAATGACTGGGACTGAATTCAATACGAAGCGACAGATAACTGATGGGTTTGGGTGAAAATATCATGGTTGACTGCACAGGCAACCAATAATACAAACGAGTTACAATGTGACCTAATAGGAAACTTATCAGTTCCATTCATCAGAAATAGTAGCTGCGTACCTGTGCAAGAATATCCTGCATTGACCCATCAATATCAATGTGCGGAAAACACCATTTATAAACAGAAAAAAAATTCCCATTCTTTTATCCTTGGATATGTAGTCACGTAAAATGTATTAGGGATAAACTTCCTTTCTTTTTAATTCCAATGAATATGTAGCTGTAAATGGAAAGTGATGAAAGGTGACCTGAAAGAGCTCACAGCAACATTTAATCCTGTGCTGATCATTCATATTACTCCAAAACGGGAATAAAGAATCTTACCAAAACATTTGTAAAAAGAAAGCTAGTTTTACTTGTTAAACACCTTGTTAAGTCGTTAGCAATCTAATTAATTAATCTGTACTATGAAATAAAAATGGATGATCTCACAATTTAAATTTTAATTATGTTAATTTTAAAATGTTGTAAATGTTGCATAGGGTTAAAGAACAGGTTTTAATTGTTCAGTGACACATGAGCCTATATTTTCCACTTGCGTGAAATTATGGTACATGTTCGAAATGGTAGATCACCAGGATGTCTGGACTATTGGTCATTTGCATCACCTTGACCGGATTGCCAGCTTCACAGAGGAGTTTGACTGTAGCGGATGTGAGGGGAAAGATTGGCTTCCACAAGCCTAGTACAGCGTATTGCCAGAGCCATAGCTTCTGCTTTTACTGAATCTTAATTCCATCCCCTGCCCACAAATAATGGAAACAAGGCAGATTAGTGAATATATTGTCTGTCACCCATCACTTCATGGGGGAACAGGGAGGAGCACATTTTTCATGACCCATTTCCCATTTCTGCCCATCCCAGTTCTGCCAAAATGTTGGTGGGAGAAGGGTGGAAAAACCTGGAAATTAATTCAATTCATCAACTTCTGAATGACACCTTCCCCATCATTGACTTTATTGATTGTATTTGCTTTGGAATTCATTGATATACCCAGGTTTCACATCCATATTTTAAGACTTCTAACTTTGGCACATAGAAATTTAACATTTGATCAAATATAGCTATTTGAAAATGAAACATATAAAAGAATAAAAGGAAAAGGCAGAGAAAATGGACCAGAGTAAAGGGTTAACATTGGCCTCGGCATGATTATCGAATGGCTTCCTGCTGTTCTGTGGCTTGGTATGGTTCTATGACTTATGTTGTGATTTTGGGACCTTATTACATTTTCTTTAAAGTTGGGTTCGTTCTATATACTGAGAATATGCAAAAATTTTATTTATCATTGATACTATGCAAATGCATTTTCTAACACAGAATGTACTAACTTGTGTTTGAAATACCAGTACAGTAATTTTGTTTTCACTGTTTAAAATAGTAATATGTTGGCAATACTAATCTTATTTAAGTACTCGTCAGTCTGGTATTGCACACAGTGGGTCAAGACCAAGCACAGTCTTTAAGCCAGGCTGGGTTTGAGGGTAGGGGATATTGAATTGGCCTGGGAAGGAGAAAGGACTTAGATGGGAGGGTGGAATAAGAAAAGGCAGATGAATGAGGGGAAGAGGGAGAGGGAGGAAGAGAAGGAGAGGGAGGGGCAAGCTCATAGTCTGTCTCTATTCTCAAGAGGTGGGAAACTCTAGCGGGGGGTTGGGTCAATTTCCAATTTTTCTGCCCAGTTGTGGGAGGTAGGTTATTGTTTCATCTTGTAATTTTTGATCGGTGAGGTATGGGGGCAGAGATTTAACATGTACTTGTGGTTGTTGTCATAGAATCATGGAATCGTTACAGCACAGGAAACCATTCGGCCCATCGTGCCTGTGCCAACTGTCATGGGCCCTCCCCCAGCCAGCTCCTGATGGTGTCCCCAATCAGCCCACAAATGGGCAGTTAATTATTAAAATTGGCTATCTATCGCTGCCAGGCGGGTAGTCTTTGCCAGTGAAGACACACCTCTGGGAAGAATGCCCAGAAGTGGAAACATATTGGATTGCTGATCTGTTGCCAGGATATCCAAATTTCCTCCTGGATTTGTCTTCAATTCTGCTCCCGCAAGCCTGGGAAGATTCTGCACTCCAAAAGCAACTCAGCTTTTGCCACTCTCCTGCCCTTTCCTTATAGCCTTGTAAATTTTCTTTCTTCAGGTGCTTATCCAATGTCCTTTTGAAAACTATGATTGAATACGCTTCCATCACACTCTCAGGCAGTGCATTCCCGAGCCTAACCACCGCTGTGTAAAAAACATATTTCCTCATGTCATCCTAGGTTCTTCTGCCGATTGCCTTAAATCAATGTCGTCTGATTCTCGACCCTTCGCTAATGGGACTCTTCTGTCTAGATCCTTCATGATTTTGAACACCTCTATCAAATCTTCTCTCAAGCTTCTCTTCTGTCAGGAGTACAACGTCAGCTCCTCCAATTTATCCATGCAACTGAAATCTACCATTTCTGGAACCAGTCTCATAAATCTTTTCTGCATCCTCTGTAAAGCCTTTACATCCTTCCTAAAGTGTTGTGCCCAGAATTGGACACAATACTCCTGTTGAGGCCAAACCAGTGTTTTATAAAGGTTCACCATAACTTCCTTGCTTTTGTACTCTATGCCTCTATTTATAAAGCCCAGGATCCCATATGCCTTTTTAATAACTTTCTCAACCTACCCTGCCACCTTCAATGACTTGTGCACATATATCCCCAGGTCTCTCTGTTCCTGCACCCCCTTTAGAATTGTACCATTCATTTTATATTGCCTCTCCTCATTCTTCCTACCAAAATGTATCACTTTGAACTTTTCTGTATACCTTCCTCCAGTCTGAAAAACAACCGTTCACCACTACACTCTGTTACCTGTCACTCAGCAAACTTCGTATCCATGCTACCACTGCCCCTTTTATTCCATGGGCTCTAACTTTGCTGGCAAACCTTTTATGTAACAGTTTATCAAATGTTTTTTGGAAGTCCATATGCATTACATCAATTGCATTACCCTCATCAGTCCTCTCTGTTAGTTCATCAAAAAGCTCAATCAGGTTAGTTAAACGCAATTTGCCTTTAACAAATCCAGGCTGGCTTTCCTTAATTAATTCACACTTGTCCAAGTGACTGTTAATTTTGTCCCAGATTATTCTTTCTAAAAGCCTTCCTACCACTGAGGTTAAACTGGCTGGCCTATTGTTGCTGGGTTTATCCTTACACTCTTTTTTGAACAAAATTGTAACATTTGCAATTCTCCAGACCTCTGGGACCACTCTGTATCTAAGGAGGATTGGAAGATTATGGCCAGTACCTCAGCAATTTCCACCCTTGCTTCTCTCAGCATCCTCGGATGCATCCTATCTGGTCCTGGTGACTTATCAACTTTAAGTACAGCCAGCCTTTCTTATATCTCCTCCATCAATCTTTAGCCTATCCAGTATCTCAGCTACCACCTCTTTCACTATGACTTTGGCAGCATCTTCTTACTTGATAAAGATAGATGCAAAGTACTCATTTAGTACCTCAGCCAAAACCTCTGCTTTCATGCATGGATCCCCTTTTTGGTCTCTAATTGGCTCCACCCCTTCTTTCATTACCTTTTTGCTATTTATATGCCTATAGAAGACTTTTGGATTTCCTTTTATGTTAG
Organism: Heterodontus francisci; assembly: GCF_036365525.1. Lineage (NCBI taxonomy): Eukaryota > Metazoa > Chordata > Chondrichthyes > Heterodontiformes > Heterodontidae > Heterodontus > Heterodontus francisci. Next base: position 52,157,801 of record NC_090390.1, read on the forward strand.
CCAACTGTCTCTTCTCGTACTCTCTCTTTGCCTCTCATTTCATTTTTCACTTCCCCTCTGAAATGTATATATTCAGCCTGGTTCTCACTTGTATTATCAACCTGACATCTGTCATATGCACCCTTTTTCTGCTTCATCTTAGTCTCCATCTCTTTTGTCATTCAGGAAGCTCTGGCTTTGTTTGCCCTATCGTTCCCCATCATGGGAATGTACTACAGCTGTACCCTAACCATTTCCTCTTTAAAGGCAGTCTATTGTTCCATTACAGTTCTGCATGCCAATCTTTTGATTCCAATTTACCTGAGGCAGATCAGTTCTCACCCCACTGACATTGGCTCTCCTCCAGTTAAGTATTTTTACTCTAGATTGTTCCTTGTCCTTTTCCATATCTAACCTAAGCATTATGATACTATGATAAATGTTCCCTAAATATTTTCCTATTGGCACTTGATCCACCTCCTTCCCCCAGAACCATATGCAGCAATACCTCCTTCTTTGTTGGGCCGGAAACATATTAAACAAGAAAATTCTGCTGAACACACTTCAGAAACTCTTCTCCCTCTCTGCCCTTTATTACTATCCCAGTCTATATTAGGATAATTAAAATACCCCATCATCACTATTCTATAGTTTTTGCATCTCTGTAATTTTGCTGCAAGTTTGCTCCCCTATATCTTTCTCACTAGTTAATGACCTGTATAATACACCCAATGGTGCAAAGGTATGTCGACTGTTTCTTAACTCTAACCAAATAGATTCTATCCCTGACCTTCCAGAACATTCTCCGCTCACTAGCATTGTAATATTCTCCTTAATCAATGCTGCCACCCTTCCTCCTTTTTTTCCTCCCCCGCTCCACTCCCAGCCTTGTTGTTTATCCCGCTCCGCTCCTAGCCTCGCTCTTTATTACGCACCACTCCCGGCCTCACTCTTAATCCTGTCCTGCCCCGGGCCTCACTCTTGATTCCGCTTCACTCCCATCCTCACTCTTTATCCCGCTCCACTACCAGCCACGCCCTTTATTCTGCTCCGCTCCCATCCTCGCTTTTTATCCCGCTCTGCTCTCAGCCACGACCTTTATCCTGCTCCACTCCCAGCTATGCCCTTTATTCCGCTGCGCTCCTGATCCCACTTCCGCTCCCGGCCTCACTCTTTAGCCCGCTTGGCTTCGACCTCACTCTTGATCCCGCTCCACTCCCAGCCTCACTCTTGATCCCACTCTTCGCCAGCGTCGCTCTTTATGCCACTCCACTCCTTGTCTCGCTCTTTATCCCGCTGTGCTCCCAGCTTCACTTTTTATCCTGCTCCACTCCTGGCTTCGCTCTTCATCCTGCTCAGCTCTCAGCCTCGCTCTTTATCCCGCTCCACTCCCTGTCTTGCTCTTTATCACACTCCGCTCCCTGCCTTGCTGTTTATTCCACTCCGCTCCCTGCCTCGCTCTTGATCTCGCTCCGATCCCTGCCTCGCTCTATATCCCGCTCCGCTCCCTGCCTCGCTCTTGATCCCGCTCCGCTCCCTGCCTCGCTCTTGATCTCGCTCCGATCCCTGCCTCGCTCTTTATCCCACTCCGCTCCCTGCCTCGCTCTTGATCCCGCTCTGCTCCTGACCTCGCTCTTGATCTTGCTCCGCTCCCTGCCTCGCTCTTTATCCCACTCCGCTCCCTGCCTCGCTCTTGATCCCGCTCTGCTCCCTGCCTCACTCTTTATCCCACTCGGCTCCCTGCCGCACTCTTTATCCTGCTCCACTCCTGACCTCACTCTTGATCCTGCTCTGCCCCCCCGGCCTCACTCTTTATCCTACTCCGTTCCACTCTATACCCCGCTCCACTCCCGGCCTCGCTCTTTATCCTGCTCCATTCCTGGCCTCGCTCTTTATCCTGCTCAGCTCTCAGCCTCGCTCTTCATCCCGCTCCACTCTCTGTCTTGCTCTTTATCCCACTCTGCTCCCTGCCTTGCTGTTTATTCTACTCCGCTCCCTGCCTCGTTCTTGATCCCGCTCCGCTCCCTGCCTTGCTGTTTGTTCCACTCCGCTCGCTGCCTCGCTCTTTATCCCACTCTGCTCCCTGCCTTGCTGTTTATTCTACTCCGCTCCCTGCCTCGTTCTTGATCCCGCTCCGCTCCCTGCCTTGCTGTTTGTTCCACTCCGCTCGCTGCCTCGCTCTTTATCCCACTCTGCTCCCTGCCTCGCTCTTTATCCCACTCCGCTCCCTGCCTCGCTCTTTATCCCACTCCGCTCCCTGCCTCGCTCTTTATTCCACTCCGCTCCCTGCCTCGCTCTTTATCCCACTCCGCTCCCTGCCTCGCTCTTTATCCCACTCCGCTCCCTGCCTCACTCTTTATCCCACTCCGCTCCCTGTCTTGCTCTTTATCCCACTCTGCTCCCTGCCTTGCTGTTTATTCCACTCCGCTCCCTGCCTCGCTCTTTATCCCACTCCGCTCCCTGTCTTGCTCTTTATCCCACTCCGCTCCCTGTCTTGCTCTTTATCCCACTCCGCTCCCTGCTTTGTTGTTTATTCCACTCTGCTCCCTGCCTCGCTCTTTATCCCACTCTGCTCCCTGCCTTGCTCCTTATCCCACTCCGCTCCTGACCTCGCTCTTGATCCTGCTCTGCCCCTGGCCTCACTCTTTATCCCACTCAGCTCCCTGCCGCGCTCTTTATCCTGCTCCACTCCCGACCTCGCTCTTTATCCTGCTCCATTCCTGGCCTCACTCTTTATCCTACTCCGTTCCGCTCTATACCCCGCTCCACTCCCGGCCTCGCTCTTTATCCTGCTCCATTCCTGGCCTCGCTCTTTATCCCACTCTGCTCCCTGTCTTGCTCTATATCCTGCTCTGCTCCCGGTAAAGGCATACTTGGGTATACAATTTAAACCCGACCCGGGCCCGACACGACCAAATCTAACCCGCACCCGACCGGGGCCTGACACGACCAAATCTAACCCGCACCCGACCGGGGCCTGAGTCCTTTGGGTTTTTCCCGCACCCGACCCAACCTGACCCGACACGACCCGACTCGACTACCAGAAATTAATGATGCTTACTCTTACTTTAACTTCTCTTTCCCTCCCTGACCAAAAGGCAGCACTGCCACTGTGTCTGACCCGACCCAAGCCCGAAATCCGGACCCGGAAGAGCGATCTGACCCGACCCGTACCCGACACATGTTGTCGGGTCCCATCGGGTTCGGGTCGGGTAGCTATGCTCTAACTCCCGGTTTTGCTCTTTCTCCTCCTCCGCTCTCGGCCTCGCTCTATATCGTATTTCTGCTTTGCGGGGGGAGTTTCTTTGTTTGCTGTTGCCAGCGGATGAATGGAATATTCTGGCTTCTGCTGTAGTCTTTGTTTTTCACTTGTGATATTTCTGTTCAGTGGCATGGTGGGCAATGCAGTTGTGTTGATGGAGTCCAGTTGATTGTGCTCACTTTCATGGTGAGGTTGCCTTCCTATTTTTGTCTGGAGGCCTGTTCTGAGTCCTTGTGCCCATCCAACATTTAATGTTACTGTCTGTGTCTTCGCCTTGCTTTCCATCTGACATTCAGTGATCACTTTTGGGCAGACTGTTTGCAATTATTATGGGAGCCATGAAGGTCTGTTGCAGACCCTTTAATCCAATCAGACAAGATTTAACCAATTAAAGCAACAGGATACTTGATTAATAAATCCAGAGAGTTTATTGAAAGTAAAATAATACCTAAGAATTTGGAATTAGAATTATACTTAACAAACTTGGTAATGTAGCTTTACAGAAAAGATTTAACTGACACTGAACTTTCTCACAAGCTTAGAAACTTAGTTTTAAACTTGATAAACTTTAAATTAAAAACCCGCTCTTTCTAACATGAATATTAAATCATTATTTATATCTCAATCAAACTTCATTACTATTACAATCATCTGTTTCATGTTGGTTGCTACTTAATACAGTACTTAATACAGGATACAAAATGGCTTCTTTAGTCACATGTTAGTATTAAAATGGCTTCCTTGACCTTGTTGGTTATTAAAGAGAAAACAGTGTGAAAATGGTCAAGTTAAGCCAAATTCTAACTCCCCAAGCCTACTTACAGGCAGCCATGATAAATCTTCCATGGATGTGGAGGGTTTGCAGTCGATAAGCAGAATTAGGGCCAGGTGTTTCAAGGTGCTGTGTTGGTCTTTGCCAATTTATTTTATATTATGCTCATTTTTAAATGGTTCATCCATTTGGCAGCTGTTTCTTTTTCACCTACTGCATGGTTCATCTTCCAATTATAAATACTGTTGTTTGTCGCTTGGTTTTCATTTTCAGAGACCTTCTGTTAGATTTTTTGGCTATGGCCGGATATTTTTAATGCTTTTCAATGTATTTTATCTTCTGGGACCAACTTTGGAAGATTTGCGCAGGGGCTTTAACAGACATGCCTTTGCTTTTGCAAACTTGTATTCATGCAGATTATAACCTGCACATTTAGGCCTCACTTGTTCTTTAAGGTTCTTCTACTCTGTTTACTGGTATCTGGGAGGAAGCAAATGCACATTTTTAAACAGGAGCACCAGCTGATTGTTGAGGGTTAGTTGTGGGCTGGCAAGTAACATCAGATGGCACCTCAATTTTTTCAGGCTGTTATGTAACATTACCTCTACAGAACCACCCACTGATGCAGTATATAAGGCTTTGACCCTATTCCCATTAAATTGCTAACCATCCAATTTCCCTTCGTGGTTCCCATGTTAGCCAATTTTTTTTTAAGGGTTTGCTCTTTTCAGGTGTTCTCCCTCTGTCCTTTAAATCCGCCGTCATCACCCCTTTCCTTAAAAAATCAACCCTTGACCCCACCATCCTTGCAAATTACCATTCCATTTCCAACCTCCCTTTCCTCTTCAATGTCCTTGAACGAGTTGTTGCCTCCCAAATCCATTCCCATCTTTCCTGGAACTCCATGTTTTAATCCCTCCAATCAGGTTTCCACCCCTGCCATAGTACCAAAACAGCTCTTATCAAAGTGCAAATGACATCCTATGTGGCTGTGCCAAAGGTAAACTTTCCCTTCTCATCCTTCTTGACCTGTCTGCAGCCTTTGTCACGGTTGACCACACCATCATCCTCCTCTAACGCCTCTCTACTGTTGTCCATCTGGGTGGGACGGCTCTGACCTGGTTCCACTCTTATCTATCTAACTGTAGCCAGAGTAATGTGTTCTCTTCCTGCTCCCGCATTGTTATTTCTGGTGTCCCCTAAGGATCTGTCCTTGGCCCCCTCCTATTTCTCATCTTGCCCCTCGGTAATATCATCTGAGAGCATAGTGTTAGTTTTCACGTATATGCTGACGACACCCAGCTCTACCTCACCACCACTTCTCTCGACTCCTTCAACGTTACTAAATTATCAGCCTGCTTATCTGACATCCAGTTCTGGATGAGCAGAAATTTCCTCCAATTAAATATTGGGAAGACTGAAACCATTATTTTCGGTCCCCACTCCAAACTCAGTTCTCTAACTACCGATTCCATCCCTCTCCCTGGCAACAGTCTGAGATTAAGGCAGTCGGTTCGCACCCTTGGTGTCACATATGAACCCAAGATGAGCTTTCAACCTCATATTTGCGCCATCAATAACACCGCCTATTTCCACCCCCATAATATCGCCCAACTTCGCCCTGTCTCAGCTCATCTGCTGCTGAAATCCTCATTCATGCCTTCATTACTTCTAGACTTGACTATTCCAACACAATCTTGGCTGGTGTCCCACATTCTACCCTCCGTAAACTTGAGTCATCCAAAACTCTGCTGCCCGTGTCCTAACTTGCACAAAGTGCCGTTCACCTATCATTCCTGTGTTCACTGGCCTACATTGGCTCCTGGTCAAGCAATGTCTTGATTTTAATATTCTCATCCTTGTTTTCAAATCCCTCCATGGCCACCACCACCCCCCCCCCCCCAACTGTAATCTCCTCCAGCTCCACAACCCTCTGAAATATCTGCGCTCCTCTAATTCTGGGCTTATGAGCATCCCCAATTTCAGTTGCTCCACCATTGCTGACCGTCCCTTCAGTTGCCTAGGCCCTAAGCTCTAAAATGCTCACCCTACATCTCTCCGCCTCTCCACCTCGCTTTCCTCCTTTAAGACACTCCTTAAAACTGACCTCTTTGAGGATGCACTTGGTCATCTGACCTAATATCTACTTGCATGGCTCGATGTCATATTTTGTTTTATAATTCTCCTGTGAAGTGCCTTGGGATATTTTATTACATTAAAGATGCTATATAAATGTAAGTTGTTGTTTTTCCACTTTTAGTATATGAAAGATTTACAATATACGGTGTCACACATGTTTCAAAAAATTCCTCTATTAATAATGCAAAAGCATTAATAATAGAGGAATTATGCACAAAAGCAAGGAAGATATGTTAAATCTTTATAAAACACTGGTTGGACTTCAGCTTGAGTATTGTGTTCAGTTCTGGGCACCATACTTTAGAAAGGGTGTCAAGGCCATAGAAAGGATGCAGAAGAGATTTACTAGAATGGTTCCAGGGATAAGGGACTTCAGTTATGTGGAGAGAGTGGAGAAGCTGGAGTTGTTCTTTTTTAGAGCAAAGAATGTTACGAGGAGATTTTATAGAGATGTTGAAAATCATGAATAGTTTTGATATAGTAAATAAGGAGAAACTGTTTCCAGTGGCAGTAGGGTCAGAAACCGGAGGCCAAGATTTAAGGTGATTGGCAAAAGTACCAGAGGCACCATGAGGAAGTATTTATTTTACACAGCAAATTGTTGGGATCTGGAAATGTGCAGCCTTGAAATGGTAGTGGAAGCAGATTCAATATTAATATTCAAAAGAGAATTGGATAAATGCTTGAAGGGAAACAAATTCCAGGGATATGAGGGAAGAGCCAGAGAGTGGGATTAATTGGATAGCTCTATGAAAGAGCTGGCACAGGTATGATGGGCTGAATTATCTCTTTTCTCTGCTGTATAATTCTGTGATTCTATTGGAATGCTGGCTGTCAGAGATACCTCCTATCAGAAGCTGCACTGCAAGATACATTATGGGACTTTTTGTGGTTGTGAGTTGTAGGTAAAACTGCATATCATTGACTGTGAAGGGGTACAAGACATAATGAGGAGCAGGATGGTATTAGCCCTGAGCTTGAAGAAGGCCTTTGACATTACCTCCCCTTAATCCCTAGATTCTTCATAGGGAAGGATGTCTATTTTGGGATCCTTAAGGGAATTTTGGGGTTTTCCTCCAGTTCAAGGAAATCCAATCATAATGCATATGGAGTTTAGCAGCCAACTAAAGCCGCAACTGTTGTGCTGTCCCTGTTCGATTCAGTGTTACAAGTTTTGCCAGTTACTAACTTGAAAGAGAGATAATTCAGACTTAAACAATCTTGTATTTGACAGTTCCTTTATGAATTTCAGAAGTCATATGTTCAAAATCCAAGTAGTTATTGTAACTCTTTCCTAGGATATGAAAAAGACTGTTCTGTTTAATTTGGGGCAGTTGGAAAATCCCATGAGATGAAACAGTTTTTATCCTAGTCTATGTATTGCCAGCTGTAGTTCTCATTCTGAAACAATATAGACAGACACTTTGGGCTGAATTTTCATAGCCCATTGGGGTGAAGCTGGGAGGTGAGAAGGTTGGCAATATAACAGGGAAGGCATTGGGACTGTTAACAATAAACAACAAATTGCATTAAATTAGCACTCTGTCAGAAAGCTATAACAAACACCTAATTAAATTGCATAAACATGCAATGCCTGATGTTTGTGTACATGTTTTGACCCCAAGGAATTCTAACTACCTGGTCCAAATAATTCCAGTATCTGATATAAACAGGGCAATTTTACAAAAGTTCAGTTCATAAGACCCAAGTCTGTCACTGGACATCTGGGTCTCTGCTAGAAAGAGATTGAAATAGAACTATCAGGAACCCCCTTTCCAAAAAGGAAATGACTGAATCTTGTGGTTGATAGAGTTAGCTTGGAAAAACTTATTTGTAACCTTAATGGAAGATGGAAGATGCTCATTTCAGCAAGATGGAGCAGGACCATAAACTACATTTAGGACTCCTCTGGAGCCCATGAGCTCCTTTTACTAATAAAGTTAATGGTTCCATGTCATAGTAAAGAGAAGTGGGAAACATAGAGAGGAGAAAGAATAGGAATACTGAAATAGACAGATTTTCCCGCATTAAAGCAACTTCAGCACTGAGGCATGGTTTTACAAAATGGCTCATTAATTAACTAATGTAAAGTGTTTCGGGTGACAGTGACTTCTGATAGAGATACTATGCAAATTTCAGAAATACAGGATAGTTTAGAAACTAATTTGTGTGGTTAATACCGTTCAGACATAGTGCAATGGCCTGATATTTGTTCATCCAATATTTTAAGAGGTATCAACCTCTGACATTCAATGGCATTACAATTGCTGAATCCCCCATTGTCAACACCCTGGTTACCATTGACCAGAAACTGAACTGGAGTAGCCATATAAATGCCGTTGCTACCAGAGCAGGTCAGAGGCTAGGAATCCTGCAGTGAGTAACCCACCTCCTGACTCCCCAAAGCCTGTCCACCATCTACAAGGCACAAGTCAGGAGTGTAATGGAATACTCTCCACTTGCCTGGATGAGTGCAGCTCCAACAACACTCAAGAAACTCGACACCATCCAGGACAAAGCAGTCCACCTGATTGGCACCCCAACCACAAACATTCACTCCCTCCACCACTGACGCACAGTGGCAGCATTGTGCACCATCTACAAGATGTACTGCAGCAATACACCAAGGCTGCTTAGACAGCATCTTCCAAACCTGCGACTTCGACCACCTAGAAGGACAAGAGCAGCAGATGCTTGGGAACTCCAGCACCTGCAAGTTCCCCTCCAAGCCACACACCATCCTGACTTGGAACTATATTGCCATTCCTTCACTGTCGCTGGGTCAAAATCTTGGAACTCTCTTCCTTCCAGCACTGTTGGTGTGCCTACCCCACATGGACTGCAGCGGTTCAAGAAGGCAGCTTACCATCAGCTTCTCAAGGGCAATTAGGGATGGGCAATAAATGCTGGCCTAGCCAGCGACACCCACATCCCATGAACGAATAAAAAAAACCCCATTCATTTAAAATATTAAATAGCAGATACAAGAATGCCATAAGAATGTGTTAAAGGTTTGCATGCTAACATTGTCTTATTCTGATACACAACAGGACTATTCTTGTGCATTGGAGTGGATCTCATAACCTGAGCCTTAAAAAGCATCAATATCAGAACAGTTTCTCATTTTGACTGGTGCATCTTTTGGTCCATATGACTTTACCAAAGAACTCTCAAACCAAGATAGGAGGGATTTTCATTGTATAGGTAAAAATACGAAGAATTGGCATTTTGTCGGATTGATTTGCCTGTGAATTAAATTTGGAAAAAGTCACAAAAGCAGATACAAAAACAAAATGGCTTCAGGTTTTTCTGACAGCTAATGTGTAATAGATACAATGATTTTTTTTGGCAGTGGAACAATAGCAAAGTCATCATGGCTACCAAGGAGAAAGTAAAATCTAACACTCCTTAAATGCATTTGAAGGAAACACCTCTGCTTTGAGCATGTCTGAATTTCATTTTTTGGCAATATAAGTTTCAGAACATGCAGATTATATTACCCACAGATGCCAGAAGTTCAGCCAAAGTATAAGAAGATCTCTTCATCACTGTGGGGTTTACTCTTGAGACAGCTGTACAACTGTAAATCATCTGTTTTAGTTTTCTCTCCTAGCTAAGGTTGTAACAGAGAGTGAAGACTTAAGTTCAAGTTTGTGCACTATATAGTTCAGTTAGAAGGGTAGAGTTTCCTGGATCTAGAGACAAACTGAATTGCTTTGGTGCAGTAAGTATCAGAAAATTCAGTGAGTGAGAGTGTACGCCTATATCGAAGCCTTCAGATATTTTCCTTCAGACACCACCTGATCTTTAAAAGCCGGTTCCGAAGAAGGGTCACTGACCCGAAACGTTAACTCTGCTTCTCTTTCCACAGATGCTGCCAGACCTGCTGAGTGAATCCAGCATTTCTTGTTTTTGTACCTGATCTTTAACATTGCCTGGGCCCAGGCAATGCAATGTACTTGTGTGCAGACCCAGGAAAATCTCCCTTAATACGTCTGATCTATTTGATTACTTTCAGTTCAATTATGACCAATACACACTTTCACACTCCTTGATCTCAGGTAGGCTGACACAGACTAGATTAATCAATTAATTCAGACATCACCAAATAACAATATATTTCTCAAGCAAAAACAGAAAATGCTGGAAATATTCAGCAGGTCGGGCAGCATCTGTGGAGAGAAAAACAGAGTTAACTTTCAGGTCAGTGACCTTTCATCAGAACTGGCAAAGGTTAGAAATGTAATAGCTGGCAGCATCTGTGGAAAGAGAAGCAGAGTTAACGTTTCGGGATCCGAAACGTTAACTCTGCTTCTCTTTCCACAGATGCTGCCAGACCTGCTGAGTGGTTCCAGCATTTCTTGTTTTTATTTCAGATTTCCAGCATCCGCAGTATTTTGCTTTTATCGAAATGTAATAGGTTTTGAGCAAGTGAAAGAGTGGAGGGGGGTAGGAGAACAAAAGGGAAGCTCTGCGATAGGTTGGAGGCAGGAGAGATTAAATGACAAAAGGATTCATGATACAAATTCAAGTAAAGAAATAAAAGATGTGGCTGGATGAGGTGTAAATTGCAGGAGAACAGCCATCTGAACACAAAGTAAAGGGATAAAGGGATTAAGAAAGAAACAGTGGCTCTCTCCTGTCCTCTACCCTATCACAGACCTTCCCTTTTGTTCTCCCCCCGCCGCCCCCACCCACCTTTCACTTGCTCAAACCTATAACATTTCTAACTTTTCCCAGTTCAGATGAAAGGTGGTCGACCTGAACCATTAACTCTGTTTCTTTCTCCACCGATGTTGCCAGACGTGCTGAGTATTTCCAGCAGTTTCTATTTTTGTTTCAGATTTCCAGCGTCTGCAGTATTTTGCTTTTGAATATATTTCTCAACACATGCATGACCAGTTAAGCAGTAGAACAATGATAAAGATATTTGTAATCAATACTTCACACTGGGATTATTTCATTGGCATGTCTATTCACCCTGAAATTATACTGTATTGCTGTTAGGCTACAAATATTTAACACATTCACATGCAATTTGTTTGTCCTCTATTGTAACAGGGTCACTAACCAGTTGATTTTAAATGGGTGAAAGGTTGTGCAATGGGTCTTGGAAGGTGTTGTATTTACAATATCAGCAAAACAGGGCAAGGATGTTCAGAGGGATATTTGATCATAATAGTGGTGGTAAAAAGGAACCAGAAGCTAGATTGGAAAGGTCAAAGGCGGATCACCCATCAGACAACAACATTTTTGCTGATATATTGTCCAAGGTTTCAAGTATTGAAGTCTTGGATTAACTCAGTCTTTGTGAACAGTTAATATTTGTTGAGGGGCAATCAACATTTCTATGAGGTAGCTTTGATAATATGTAGAAGTTCTACTTCAGGCCAGAGGAGATAGTGAGACCAAGAATGTTGGGAGATGAATAAGGACTAAGCCATCAAAGATGAAAGGTGATAAGTATTTGTTCAAATTATGAAATTCATGAAGCAACTATGTGTCTTCAAAGGATTGAAAGAAATACCATTATTGAATGGCCTAAGGGAATTCAAGATGTAGTAATTCAAGCTTTCCACTGCAAGAGGACTGAGTGCTGTGTGTTTTGATAGCATGTGATCTATTCTAAAGGGAGTATGAAAGTAACATACAAATAGGGTCATTCGCTTGGTTCCTGAGTTTTGTACAGTTATTATGTAGATATAATGCTGAAGTGGCATAAACCCTGAACTGGTATCCTTCAACTCTTTAGAAAATTAACATGCTGGTGTGTTGTAGTCATTTCACTCTACTCACTCAGAATTTCCAGCACTCGTGATTTGGACTTTTCTGCCCACATATGCACTATTATCAGCTAGGCTGCTCTGATTATAACATATGTAATTCCAGGGTTCATCATAGCCCAGCAATAGCTGGATAGAAACCACAGAGCGACCCGGTGAATAGATTAAACACTATTTCAAACAATCTCTGACACATACAAACAAGACTTCTAACTACACCATGCATTTCAAATTGTATTTCATGATTTTTGTATTTTTACCACAGAGCCACCCTACATGGGCTAAGTTCCTAATTGAAGCTGAAGGCAAACAGTTGATCATCAAACTTGAAAGAAATGAGTGAGTAGTTCTAATGTAGTCTGTACTACAAATTGATGGCATATGTGACGCCTAGGGCAATAAGTGTGTTCTGCTTAATGATGCGCAGCTTCTGGTAAACATATTGTAAATCTAATGTTCCTATTTAAACTTAAATTACTTTTAACTTAAATAACATTAATCAACACATTCTAAGATTCTGTTAAACATGTCAAGTAATATTGAACATTCATTCACATCATAGATAAAAGTTCAAACTTATTTATAGCTTTGCTTTTTATATTTTCCTTGTGATGAACATGATGACAAGTTAGTGCATCTTAATGACCCTGCTGCTTTTATTTTTGACGATTAAAACATGTAACAATGTTATTTATCATCAATCAAACATTTCTACCTTGGCAGCATTGGTACGTTGCGGTAACTCTGTCTTGCCCTAATAAATCTGAACTTCAAGATTTCAGTTTAAGGTTCTTGCTATGAATGCTCTAGCAATGCTTGAGTGCAGACATCATACTCAATTCGAAAGTTGAAGATTATGGTTTTGACTTTAAATCTGCCTCATGAGGTCTATACAGCCCTTAGTGTGCAGAACAAAATAATACTTTTTTGTATTATGTAACTGTACTAAAAAGAGTCAAATTTTGGTGTTGGCAACATATGCACTCAAGATGGAAATTGGTAAGTTATTTTGAAAAATTACACATGGGGATTAATTTTGCAACCCCAGCAGCTGCCATTCCCAGAACACCTCCCAATTTTTATCCCATGGGCACATTATGACTGCAGTTATGTGAACAAAGAGAAATGTACCCTCAGACCTTTGTCCATGTGAGTCTCGTACTACATTATATAAAGGATTGGTTTTCTTTACGTCATTTCAGTAGCTAGTGAGGACACTCCGAACAGTAATGATGCGTTCATCAAAGTTGATTGGTAACCAGTGTTCTATTGCCACAGCAGAAAACAAAAAGACAGAGTGAACACTGCACTGGTGGAGACTGAATTCCTGTTCTTTCCACTCACAAGTGGGAAAGAACAATTATTTCTTAGAAGAACAACAGTTACACAGCATCATCAGATAGAATATCTTCTGTTCTATTATTGCTGATCAGGTTGGGTTTAAATTGTTCCAGCTCATGTATCTGCCTGGTACATTTCTCTGTGATGTCATCCATATTTAGAAAGATGTAGATGACATGGATTTTATTTTTACAGCTGTGAATTAGAATAATACTTGAAAAGTGAATGTTATTAGGGATCACCAACTAAAACCCAGCAGCTGTCAAAAGCTGTTGAATTCTACTTAGTCCCATATTACACCACAAAATGCCCTTTCATTCTATGCTTTCAGTTGCTACTATTAATTGTGTATCAGATAGTCACTGAAGGTTTCTTTCATTTGACTTCCAATAAAACTACCAAAAATAAAGGGAATTCGACAGAGTTAACAACACAATATTTGACCTGTTTATTGTCTGTACAGTTGAAGCACAATTCATGATATGAAAAATAAGTAATAGCGCTTTCCAGCAGGACGGGAGAGAGCTGCAAAATATAGTTCTCCACCCTACAATGCCATAAGAGACTGAAAATTTACCTAGTCAATGATAAAATATTGGTTGTTTATTTATAAGTTGATATAATTGATAATTTACATTTTTAAGATATATTGGTAGAAATTTATTATTGGGTGTGTGGGGGAGCAGGGTACAACCTGTATGCGTGAATGGTGAGGTCTGCGGTGACCCCGATATTTGGCCTTGGGCCTCATTTCTAACAAACCAGCATGACATGAACAGCCAGCCTGCTAATAATCAATGAAGATCTTACCTAAAGGTTTCTGATAGCGTCACAACAGTCCTCAGGTAAGTGGAGGTTGGGGAGAAACAGAGGCCGGGGAGGGAGATTGGAAGTAGGATTGGGGCAAAATGGAGACAAGGGTGGGTATTCGGAAACTTAGGAAGACAGGGCAATTGGGAGAACTGAGTTTAGTGGGGGTGGGAGGGGGAGGCAGTGATTGGTGAGGGGAATGGACCAGTAATGATCGGGGAGTAGGAGTGATAGCGGCCTGTGTAGTTTAAATGTGGCATTGGTAGGAGCACTCCAGCTCTTCAAAAAATATACCTTTTCGCTCGCAAGCAGTCTCAAGGTCTGATCTTCCTGAGTATAGCCAGGTAAACCAATCTTGCAGTGAGGACTTCAAACAGGTGTTAGGCTCATTATTCTCCTTACCTAATATTGCAGGTGGCGCATTTCCATCTTAAGATATGTGCGTGCTTCCTTCCTGCCATATTGGAAGTTTCATCAGCCGAATTTATAGGCCTTAAAGTTTAAGATAACAATACCTACTATTATTGTTAAAGGACTTTGCATTGACAGAGAATGAATGATTCTGCTCTTTTGGTCCATCTGTCTGTAGATCTGTTATTACTGAAGGATATGTTTTCGCCAGTACTATTACTGTCACTTGTGCAGTTGCACTTCAATACTATATTTTCTTTTTTTAAATTATGTTAATCATGCTTTAAACTCAAATTCACAACAATTCACTTTCTTTTCGCCTGAATGATGAAGAGTAAGTTGTAAAAACAAACACTTGGGGAAGCTGAGTAAAATATTTGCATTTTTAAAAAAACAGTTGACAAGCCACTATCTTGTAGCTTGACCTGAATGTTAGCTAATCAAAATAAACATAACATGTTTAAGTAACGAAAGATCAGCCTTACTGGATACAGTTACAACTGCAGCATGTCAATGGAATGTCCAAAGCAGACTGGAGCAGTCAGTTCAATCCCCAATGTACCAAGCCAAAGCCTACAGTTAACAATGTTACTAAGCAATCTGCTGGTGACCAAGAAAGTGCTACTCAACTGAATGGAGCATTCATTAAACTGATCCTGCTCTGTTGGCAATTAATCACGTACTTGAATTACTTTCTACTCGCAGTATCCGACCAATAGTGTTGACCTTGTCATTCATTATTGCCAAATTCAATATTACAAAGAGATGCATTTAAATTAAAATGGATTAATATTATATGTCAAATAATTCATACATATTTCAAGACTTGCTTTTTCAGGAACAGCATCCATTTTGTTTGCTGTCCATTGGCTGCACGTCTTAACTATAAAAAATTCCCTGGCCACTGGCTCCATCTCTCTCCCTGACAATTGTCTGAGGCTGAACCACATTGCTCACAAACTTGGTGTCACATTTGACCCTGAGATGAGCTGCCGACCACATATCTGCATCATCTCTAAGACTGCTTATGTCCACTTCCATAATATTACCTGGCCCCGTCCCTGCCTCAGCTCATTTGCTGCTCAAACCCTCATCCATGCCTTCTCTAACCTCTAGTCTTGACTATTCCAATGCACTCATAGCCAGTTTCCCATGTTCTACCCTATGTAAATTTGAGGTCCTCTGAAACTCTACTGTATCCTAACTCATACCTAGCCTGGTTCATCCATTACCCCTGTGTTCACTGACCTGCAGTTGGCTCCCAATTAAGCAAAGCCTTGATTTAAAAATTCTCATCCTCATTTTCAAACGCATCTGTAGCCTTGCTCCTCCCTATCTCTGTAATCACCTCCAGCCCTGCAATCCTCTGAGCTACCTAAAATAAAAACAAGAAATGCTGGAACCACTCAGCAGGTCTGGCAGCATCTGTGAAAAGAGAAGCAGAGTTAACGTTTCGGGTCAGTGACCCTTCTTCAGAACCCTCCTCCAATTTCAGTTTCTTGAGCATCCCCAATTTTAATATCTTCAACATTGGTGGCTGCGCCTGCATCTGCCAAAATCCTAAGCCCTGAAGTACCTTCCCTAAACCTCCCTGTCTCTCCACCTCTCTTTCCTCCTTCAAAACACTCTTTAAACCTTATTTGTATGACCAAGCTTTTGGCCTTTTGCCCTAATATCTCCTTATGTGGCTTGGTGTGAAATTTTGTTTGATAACGCTTCTATGAAGTGCTTTGGGGGGGGTTTTACTGCATTAAAGGAGATATAGAAATACAAGTTGTTATACTCTTTGCCTCAAGGTTAGTACTATAGCACTACTATATAGTGAAAAATGCTGTTACTATTGTGCTTACATAAAACAAAGGCAAAATATTGTGGATTCTGGAAATATGGAATAAACAGAAAATGCTGGAAATACTCAGCAGGTCAGGAGCATCTGTGCAGATAGAAACAGAGTTAACGTTTGCTCTATTTGTCTCTTCACAGATGCTGCCTGACCTGCTGAGCAATGTTCCCTGCAAGCTTCTTCGCTGCACAGTTGTGCAGCAACCTGAAAGTCCCCGTGCAGGCCGCACACTAGTTAGCCCCTTTAAGTTACCATGTGTGTGCAGCTGTGCAAAAAAATTTAAAGGGGCTTACGCACCTAAATAAATTGCCTGCATGCTGCAAAACAAATTAGAGATTACATTGCTGCAACATTTTCTGTTTTTGTTTCTTTCATATTTTCTTATTATCAAACCAACACCAAATAAATGCCCAGTCATGCCCATATGTTCTAGACCATCTTTTACAGTAATAACACCAGCATTTTAACAGTTTTTCTTGTGTTACAGTACCCTAAAGAATCTGAAATAAACCTGACATCCCTATCTACTTTTCTTGTGAAATCCTTGATTTATGAGTTAGTGTCTTAATAGTTTTTAATGTTCCTTCTCTTTTCGCTCTCTGTTTCCCTAATGTTCTCCTCAGGATAGATGGTGAGCCATAGACTAAATCTCTACAGTTGCCATCAGCTCTGCTTCTTAGGCAAATTTCTCAGTATGTTTAAACAGAGAAGGAAAGGATATTTCTCAAGGTCATTTTCTTTCTGTGCATTAATCCCTGGATGGTTCTCTACAGGAAGTAAAGAGGCAGGGGTCATAATTAGAAGCTTCGGAAGCCACAAGCAGGACATGACTTGAGATTCAACTTCTTTTTCTCATGTAGATTTCTAAGCTCATGGAATATCTGCTATTAAACACGACTGCACAATCTGTGGAAGCTTTAAAGAAGGAAATAGAAAAGTTGCTGATTAGGGAAGAAGGATATGCACTTGGCACTGGTCCAGATTAGTCTATCTGGAACAAGAATTCAGAGAAAACGAATTCAGCTGGAATGAGTTGAATTACCTTTCTTTGTTCCTAAACTTACTTTTTCACACACGGCATTCCAACTCTTGTTTCCCAGTTGGGAGACCAACACCTTGGTGCTGGATTCTTGAATGCTTGTTGGTAAATGGAACTAAGATACCATTTTTAAAAAAGCAAAAAATATCCCCTTACCTGAACACAAATATAACATTTTTTCAAACTTTTTTCTCTTAGTCCTTTTACCACAATAGTAACCATCTTTATTTTCCTTTATTCAGCCCTATAACTAAGGGGATGCAACATGTCTGTCAGCGGCCTGTCACGGTGGCCCTGAAAGCAGGCCCATGTCATATTTGAATCTCGTGAGATTCCTGGGAAGGGAACACATACAGGAGACGTCTGTGTGCCCCCATCAGTGGCAACTGCACTGCCAGCAGCCTATGTGTTGGGAATGACGTTTCTCGGGGTCCAACATTTCCTTTCCCTCTGTCTGCAGCACAGATAGCACATAATCATAGAGAGCACGTGAAAACCAGAGATGGGCTGCCATTGCTGCATATCCTTACACCGATGGAGCTTGCCAGACTGCAGGATGGAAGGAGCCTTGTGGACAAAGAGATTGGAGCACCCTCCCAAGATAGTAAGTAGGGTCTACATGGGCACAACGCTGTATCTGCAATGATGGAGCCATGCTTCTCAACAAGCATCCAGTTCACACAGGGGTCTGCATTGTAGGATGTCTGTAATGGAGGGACGTCAGACACTTGACCCGTATATGTCTTTGTTCTGTCATACAAGCTTGTTACCCTTACCCAGATGTCACTTGCCCGTTGCCCTGTTGGATTGGCCTCCCATCAGTCAGCCAACCTTCCCCTCACTCCTGACATACTAAGCTCAGCCCTCTCTTCGTGGCCCTCCAGGCCATCCATGTTTGCCCTGCCAATAGCCTCCCCTTCCAGGCAGGCATGATCTGCTACCTTGATTTCACCTCCTTCAAGGAGGCGAGACTCTGAAGCCCCATGAGACCCATGCACCTTTTATAAAATTACATTTGACACATAAAATTGCTTTCAGTTGACCATTTAACTAGCTTAATTACCTGCCCGCCACATCGCCGTCATACCTACGCCCTCCATGTTTATTGCTATTAAACAAAATCGGGATGGGACCTCCTGTCGGACATGCCCCATCCTGATTTTATGACCCCCCACGCCTCCATACTCGTCAACATTGTTCCCTCAAAATTCAGCCCCAGGTTTATTATAAAGTACATGACCTCGAATAAGACTTAAAGAGCCTTCTTTGCTAGGAATTTCCTCAGAGCTTCTCTGTCCTGTTGCTATAATTTTGATGTAAGTTTGGCAGAAAATTCTTTTACGTGTGTAAATGGCGTTTCCGCTGAAATTCCGCCAAATTTTCAGCAGCACATTGGAAGTAGCTCTGAGGAAATTCTCAGCAGTAGTCTTTAGGACTCTCCAAATTTTATGCAGCAAAATTGAAGCAGTCTTGAAGAAAGTTTCTTCCTACGGTTTTCCTCCCCTCCCACTGAAGGCTGATTCTTGCTGAGATATAGTTCCACAGGTGTTAGCAATCCCTTGTATTTCACCCAAGAGGCCATTCTTCATGTAAGGTTAGGCAGTAATTGTCAGCAGCCCATAACATTCTGAAGGACATCACAGTTGAGCCAGATTCAGTTTTCATTTGATATCCACAAACAGTTCACAAGCAAACAGAAGTGAAAACCATGCCTGATTTTCTTAAGCATGATGACGCCAATTAATTAAGTCTACTTCAGATTCGAATGAATCAAATATGATATTCTGCACTGTCATATGTGACACAGGTAACACTTTACCTGTGCTATCCTGAATCTAGGTATTATGAAAGTAGCATTAAATGAATTTAACACTGAGCAGCTGTTAACAATTCAGCTACAACGGATTAGGGTTTTAGTCATTCATCTCAACCTTTAATAGTAATGAGCCTTTTTAACCAGACATTTACTGCTGTCCTGCACCCAGCTTCAATAGAGATAAAACCACTTTCCTTTGTGAAAGCGAGGCTTATAGAGCTATTAGGATTATGATAAATAATGGAACTCTGTATCATGACTCATTGTAGGGAAGACACTTTGGCATGGAAATGAGAAACCTTGGATTAATACCAGTTGTAAAAACATCACCCATTTCTTTGAAATGGTATTTTAGAGTCCCATAAATTTCAAATGTCTGTTTCGTCCATTGCAGTAAACGTCAGATTTTTTTATGTAAGATTTATAAGATCTAGTGCTGCAATATACCTAATCCTCATAAAATGTTCCTCTTTTCAATGTGTACATGTTCTTATGCATCATGATAGGGATTATCATAACTAGGCAATATTTTTTTTGCATCAGATTTACATAAGTTTGTAATATGTTTACAGTGATACAACGCTCATTGAAATCAAGATGCCAGATAACTTTGGAGCTTTTCTGATCTCCAATATGCAATTTATCCAGGATATTAGCACAGACACCTCAAGTTAGAATGCAGATAGATTCTGCAGATATACATCCAATGCACAAACAATAGCAAGAGATGTTACAAATATAATTTGCAAAATATACCATTGAACCATCTTATCTAAGATGGTGCCCCAACAAAAAAAAATGTATGTTTAACACAGCTTAATGGCTTGGAGCATGCAATGTGGCTGAAATGCATTCAAAGAGTTCAGATAATAACATAATAAATGTATATGCTATTTATATAATCTGATAATCTGTAAGTAGAAGGTGATGATAAATGGCAAAACTTCTCTGAGATGAATAGTGGAATTGAAGGTAGAGTGGAGGCAGTGGTGGAGGGGTTCTGTTCCATGTCCCCTGCTGGTCACACTATTCCTAAACAATTTGGAGGAGAGCATATCTTGTATATATTATAGAATTTGTTGATAATCTAAGCTGTGTGGCCAAAGGGAAGTAAAAGTGTTCATAAACATATACACCAATTAAACAGATGGGTCAAGGAATCACAGATGAATTTTAATATAAATAAATAGGGCGGCACAGTGGTGCAGTGGTTAGCACCGCAGCCTCATAGCTCCAGGGACCCGGGTTCGATTCCGGGTACTGCCTGTGTGGAGTTTGCAAGTTCTCCCTGTGTCTGCGTGGGTTTTCTCCGGGTGCTCCGGTTTCCTCCCACAAGCCAAAAGACTTGCAGGTTGATAAGGTAAATTGGCCATTATAAATTGTCACTAGTATAGGTAGGTGGTAGGGAAATATAGGGACAGGTGGGGATGTTTGGTAGGAATATGGAATTAGTGTAGGATTAGTATAAATGGGTGGTTGATGTTCGGCACAGACTCGGTGGGCCGAAGGGCCTGTTTCAGTGCTGTATCTCTAATCAAATAATCAAATATAAAGCCATGCATACAGCAAATGTGTGCACAATGACGGGTGCCCGTCAACTGATTAGCATAGGTGGAACTAGGTATCATTCACTGAAGGTTTCCAGTCACTGTAAAGCTGTCATCAATAAATCATAGTACCCATAGTATTATGGAATCTGCCCTTTTTATATTGTGGAGCAAATAGTTCAGCATTGGAACAGCAAATAGCTAGTTATGCTTCCATAATGTCTAAATTACTGTTTGCGACTTTTGATTCCCGGTCATTGACCCTTCCACAATAGCTGGGAATGTCTCTGCAGGCCAGAGAGAGAGAGAACCAGCATGTGTGGCCCTCATTTGCTCAAATGCTATATTGGACATGGTAATCCTTGCACATAGCCACATAGGAAGATTTTTTTTGAGGAGTTTTGGGTATGAATAAATATTCTTTAATGATCTAGGGCAATAAGTGACTATTGTCTTGTTTCATGTGCCTCCAGTGCACATTCATAGATCGGATATTGGGAAAAACTGAATGTACACCATGAACCGATCTGGCTGGGCCGCTTTGTGCTACCTCACAGCTTCTGCGGCAGGGTGGGGAAAGCCCTGAGGAAATTCTTGGTTTCTATTTCCTCATATGGGGAGCAAAAGCTGAAATTAAAAAAAATTATTCAGAATTTCTCCATTTAATATTAGAGTTTAAAATTACTGCATTGTATATCCTAGTATGTTTAGCATTTCGCTGAGCTCACCTCTGCTGATCCAATACCAGTTGATGTTACAATTAGTAACCTGTGCTCATTGCCACATTAAACAAAGTAGGAAATCTATGGTTGTAATTTTAAACAGGATAAACTTAATCCTCATGCTGTATTCACCACATTGGAAGCTGTAACTATTAGCACGTTCAACATTTAGAATGCAGAGCATAGTACTGAGTTTTAGGGATGATGTACAGCTTGATAATCTGCATGCTTTTCTCACCTTTCAAATGCTCATCAGCCTTGCAGGCAACTCAATTATCTAACCCCATTGATTTTAGCAGCTTAATCACAGCTACATTGCAGAAACTATGAACTCAAATGGCTTCTTCAAACAACAACAACTGATCTTTATAAAGCACCTTTAACATAATAAAAATGTCCCAAGGTGCTTCAGAGGAACGTTATCAAGCAAAGTTTGACACTGTGCCACATAAGGAGCGTGACAGAGGAGGAAAAAGAGGTAGAGAGGTGAAAAGGTTTAGGGAGAGTATTCCAGTCTTTAGGGTCCAGGCAGCTGAAGGCACAGCCACCAATAAAGGAGCAATTAAAATCAGGGATGCCCAAGGTGCCAGAATTAAAGGAATGCAGGTGTGCAGATATTTTGGATGGATGTGGGGCCGGAGAAGATTACAGAGATAGGAAGGGGCGAAGTCGTGTAGGGATTTGAAAACAAGGATGAGAATTTTAAAATTGAGGTGTTGTACATCTGGGAACCAATGTCGGCCAGGGAGCACAGGGATGATGGGCGAGTGGGACTTAGTGCAAGTAAGGACATTGCAGCAAAGTTTTGGATGACCTCAAGTCAAATGTTCAAGTCAATTTATTGCATACCTGTGTTTAAAGGGACTAGTAGCCTTCGAGCAGATACATTCTGTAGAATGCATAGGGATCAACAAGCTTTTTTTTAAATTATAAAATGTTTCTAAAGGTAATAGAGTATTAGGCCTGTAATATTATGTGTCACCAGATATTCTACATTTCGCCAATATCAATGGACTGAATTTTATAAGCACGGCACCGATTTCGCCAGTGGTTGAAAAAAATGGCAGCCCGCCCATGCGGGCCGCACGCCAACGAGCCACTGCAGTTCCAAGCGTGGCGGCCCAATTAAATAGCCAGGGCGGCCCCCCCCACCCAATTATGTGGAAGGGGTGGGCTGTCCGTCCCCAGCAATGGTGTCAGATGCCTGTGTGAAGGCGCTCACGCCATTTTTAAGGGCTGTCAGCCCTAAAAGGAAATTTAATTATTTAAAGTTAAATGGAACTTAAAAAATACATACAGCTCTTTTGCCTCTCTCCAACCCTCCCATTAACATTTAAATTAATTATTTGGCCTTCCTCCCCCAAACTGTACAAACTTTCACCTACAACCCCTCCCACCATCCCCTACATCCATGACATTTATTTGACCCCGTTTCCCCCCCCACCCTCTACACTGATAAACGTACCTCCCCACCACCAACCTCCCCCCTCACAAGTGTTCCGCCTCGTTTCCCCAGACGGGGATCCGAAGATGTGGCAGTGCCGGCCGCTGGAGTGAAGATCACAGCGGGACATCAGGAAGCGACATGAAAATAATTAATTCAAGTATTTAAATATATTTATTTATTTAAATTGCGGTCCCATCACTGAGCGGTGGGGGGGCTGCCACAAAACCTCGCCGCCACCGGCAATATCAGGCCGGGCCCTGCTGTTGTCGAAGACCATGGCGGGCCTCATCCAGGGCCATCTACCCAAACCACCCCGCCCCCCACCGCCACGGATCCCGACATCAAGGGCTCCCTAAAATCCAGCCCAATATTTCTGTTGTGTTGAAATCTGCAATGTATGAAACTTCATAATCTTTGAAGGCCAATGTGATTTTGACATAAAGGCATATTTGCACAGCTTTAATTTGAGACCACTGCCGTGCTGACATCACTACTGTCTGAATTTTGCTGGTTCCGACACCAGTTTAGTCTGAACCATACTATTAAATCATGTCTGAGGCAGTGGCAAAAAATATGCTGCGATATAGCATTACTGTATTTTAATTTTATGCTGTGATATAATGCAAAACCATACAACTGGACATGTTTTCAACAAAATAAACAAACTTTGCTGAGTTCTGTTGTTTAGGCAATCTATCCCATAACATCAATCTCTGAATTTAGAAATCTGTTATGCAGCCAGCTGAGATTTGCAGGTTCCGTACTCTGACAGAGAACTGATACTTTTTTCAGTGTGAATGTAATATTTAGTGGTAAGATAAGGAAGGATTTGTGCAGCAACTGTAGCTGTTATTTCAAAAACTTAACATCAATGTGAGGTCCAATTCCAGCCCAGGAGACAATGATATCCCTTTCTAGGGTTGTACTTTATACAGAAGTGTCAAGTGTGCCAAACTAAAGACACTCAAGACAGTTGGTCATTCTTCACTCAGCCAAATGGATCCTTGCCTTGATTTGTTTATCTCATACATATTGCCAGATGCTCCAAGTTATTCAGACATTGGTGGTTCTTCAGACTAAATCACAAGAATGTCAAATTGTTATGCTAGTTTTGTCTTAGTATCACTGCATTCATCAACATTACATATTGGTGATCAGTTATTGAAAGCTAATTGATTAATAAAATTGCTAAAATTAATTCAAGGTGATAAAATGGATTTCTCTTCCCATCTCTTGTTACCAGATTTCCTTAAGTTCCATTTTTTTGATTAAGCTTCAGTTCAATTTAGTCTTGATGGCTGTTATGATCAGATGAGGAGGGGTTGAAGCGTTCTCCTCTTGCCCCTCTCCTTGTTTGACCACAACAGGTTTATTTCTTTTTCTTAAAAGTGGATATACGTGCCTATACAATGAGTGTTTAACTATTTACGTGCAATGATTATAAAAAGAACCAATTGGACAGATTTTCTTGAACTTATTGTACTTAAACCGATCTAAGTGAAATAATAAACTATGCTCCAACTTTCACACACACACACACTCTAGGCTCAGACACACACATAAATAGGTTACAGAATGGGGAAGGATAGGTTGGTTGGATTAGAGTCCGGAGCAATAAAAAAGGGGTATACAGTCTGTGGAGGTTGGTGACTCGGCTGGCTTCTGGCTGAATTCTGCGGTCCTGAGGCTTCTGGTTTGCAGCTGTAGACAGCTGATTTGGTGGTACTCCTGGAAACAGCGATGCAGATGACTTACTTCACGGGGTCTCTGTCTGCAGCAGTGATGGGCCTAAGTGGTTACAGCCAGCAAGCAGGGTTTGGAGCTTTCAAGGTTGACTGTAATGAGAGAGAGAGAGAGAGGGAGGAAGGACCCCACTTGGGCCTTCTCTCATCAGTCTCTAGCTGCTTGTCTGGCTGCTGCAGAGAAAGCACCATCTTAAATACACCAATGGCAGGCCTGTCACATGACCATCACCCAGTGATTCAGCACAATGGTTGCCAGTGTGTATTCCCTTTTGCAACTTAATCAGCCCATATCCAGAAATTTACTTCTCTCAACCAGGGCCCCATTGTTCAGGTGATTAGGTTTGAGTGGTTCATCTCCACCAATTTAATGTCCAAGTGATAGCCTTAATGTCCGGCTAATGGGGACAGGATAGGTAGTTCACTCAGATTCCTCAGGTCATTGTTTTGTTGGGACTGGGCAGACAACTTGTCTCCACCCCGATCATTGGAATATGGAGTATAGTGATGCAAATTGGGGTGGCCATCTCAGCTGCTAGTAAAATCACCTTTTATCTGTTTCTTTTTCTTTTAAGTTTAGTTCATGTTTCCAGCTAAAAAATCATCATTCGACATAGCACGCTTTCGTGACAGCACTTTCAGTTGTCATTTCACATCTTTAGGTCATTGTTTACAAAATCATATAGTGATTATGTACATTTTACTGTTATACATTTTCTACTGATATGCACAGTCCCTTCTAAATAGTCAGTTTAATCAAAATCTGTGCAAATCACTGCAAAGGATGGTGTATCTATTTCAAGGAAATCTATTTCAGAGTAATTGGATTTCAAAAGTTTCTCAGAGGAAAATGACTGGGAATGAAGTCATATTCTGTCAGGCTCTGTCTATTGTCAACTTTCGATCAGTAAATTGAACTGGACAGTCAAATGGACTTGCTGTATAACCAATGCCCTATTTATGTGATCAGAAATGCACTGACTCCACATTGCATCATATAGCACAATTCCCTTCCACTCCATCCCATTTCCTTTCTCACTTATCTTCCCACTGTACACTGTTACAAATAATGCAATTCCATACTGTGGCATGTTTCGTTTTTGCATTCCATTCTATATCATTCCATTTTGCTTGGATTTTTATCATTAGAAAAATTGCATTCCAAATTCTTAGCACACACAGGGAGAACATCAATGGCATTACATTGCAATATTGATCTCACTGTTGTTCAGATACACATGCTTATGCCTACAGCAGACTTTAGGTTGATTTTCCCAATTGAGAGCTTCTAATGAGGACTGATGCTCCAGAGAAGGTAGTGGGAAATCAAGTGCCCGTAAATGCTCGATTTTTTCCATCCAATTACATACTGGGTGTAAAATCAAGCAGTGCAAGCCCATAATCTTCCAATCAGGTCATACTCATGCAAAATGCCCAATTGGGGGAATGAATTTTCACCTGCGTATTGCTGGACTCTAAATTTATTTTAAGGAAAACTTCAAAGAGAGGAGACAATCTGGAGTATGTAACAAAAAGGCATTTTTGGGTCTTCTTTACTCCTGAATTAGATGTACAGGAAGGACTGTTTATAATCATATCTATAACCTGCTGCCATCAAGATGTTACGACCAGGTGAGAAAGGTGTTTAGGGGTCCCTCTTAGCCTTCACCTGATTTTACCGTAACAGGGTTTCATTTTAAACACACCGTGTTTTTAGCTCCCCCTTGGTGAATCCTTGTTCACCGCTTTCCAATTATAAGGCAAAGAAACCAGCACAAACAGGTTTTCTTATGTTTAAAGAAGAAAAGTTGAAATTTATTAAACTTAAACTCTAATTCAGTTAACGCCTACGGATACACGACACGCCGACGCTAGCATGCATACCTGATACACACATGCAAATAGAGACAGAAAAGAGAAGAAAAAAATAAAGTGGAAAAGTTTGAGGCAATATCTGAAGAGTTTTTGTTACGGTTCCTCGAGCTGACTGTAGGGTCCTTGATTGTATGTAGATCTTGCATTTTGTTGGGGCCCAGTATTCTTCTTAAACCTTGTTCGCTTTAGGCGTCTTTTCTCTGTTGGGTTTCATGTGTCTTCAGTGGATTAGAGGTTTGTAAGAAAGAGATGGGAACAGACAGGAGCGATCTTCTCAGTCCAGGAGCAAACAGTCTTTCTCTTCAAACTCTCTGTGGCTAGTTCAAAAACCCTGGAACAGCCAGTTACTCATGTGACCAGCTGCTCCAACCAGTCCTGGCCCCTGTGGATTGCATCACCCCAGCAGGCCCTGGAATGTGCTTCCCCACCCCCTCACTGTCCGGTGATCAACATCCATTGTGGGTTGAATGTGTCAAGAAATGGTCCTTTGTCTACACAAGCACCGTCTGTTAATAAGCAAATGTTTTTCCAGCCATGGCTGATCTGTTCAACAAGTCATTTCCTCACTCCAGCAACAGTTAAAAATCAATGTTCATATGACAAAACCAGTGTGCCTCATTCTTGGCAGGTGGGGGCCTGCATGACAAAGAATTTGTTGCTTGCAAATAAGAAATTCCTATTGAAGAAATAAGAGAGTAAGTTGTCCTCTTCACTGCCTAGGAGTAATCTCTTGGACTGATTTCCTGTCCGCTGTAGGACGTGTCCAATTTTCATTCTATTGAAATCAGTGAAGGCACATATTTATCTACTGAATCTAAGGCTTTGACTTATTATTCAGTTCCCAGTTCAATAAAAATAATGATAGTACAAAGAGATTGTCAAGATGTTCAGAGACATTACTGCCCAATTTTGGGTGCTTTTCCACAGGATGGGAAAAATGGTCAGAGCATTATACTGGCTTTATGTTAATTCTGAACACTTCAGCACTTTTTCGCCAAGAATAATGGCATAAACGTCTGCCCAAATGTAGGTGGGTGTATTCTAGTCATGTCAATATTGTGGTAGCATCCGGCATTGCTAGGACTGGCAGAATGGGGTTTAAATTTAAAGAAGCACATTCATTGATCATGCGGCAATCTTCCATCTCTGCAACTACTTTAGCCCATCTTCTGCCAAAATCCTCATCCATGCTTTTGTCATCCTGATTGACATCCTATCCTGCACCCTCTATAAACAAAGGCTTATCCACAGCTCTACAGCCTCTATCCTAGAATTGTAGAATCATTAAATGGTTGCAGCACGAAGGAGGTCATGCAGCTGTCGATCCCATGCCAGCATCCTATCTGACACCAAGTCCCAGTCATTCATCATTCCTGTTCTTGCTGACTAGCAATGCCTCAAATTTAAAATTCTCATCCTCTTGTTTAAACCCCTTCCTGGCCAAGCCCCTTTCTATCTCTAACCTCCTCCAGTCCTGCAAGACTCACCTCTTTAACCATGCTTTTAGCCACCACTCCTCAGTATCACTTTCTTTGCTCAGTGCCAATTTATTTTTAATTACTCCTCTGTGAAGTGCATTGAATGCTTCTCTACTGTAAAGGCACAAGATAAATGCAAGTTGTTGTATTTGTCAATTTCCCAATCCCAAAGATTAGGACTGTAATTCTCAGGGGCATTCTCCAAATAAACTGTCTCATGGCTTGTTTCCTTTAATTTTCATTGTCTCCTGATTTATTTGCAGTCTGTCTTTTAGGTGAGGCCACATGTGCCCTATCATGGGACTATTTTGAAGAAGAACAGGGGAGTTTTCCCGGATGTCCTGGCTAATATTTATCTCTCAACAAACATCACTAAAAAACAAATTATATGGTCAAAGCATTGCCATTTGTGGGACCTTGCTGTGCACAAATTGTATGTCACTTCAAAAATACTTCATTGGCTGTAAAGACTTTGGGACATCCTGAGGTCATGAAAGATGCTATATAAATGCAAGTGTTTATTCCATTCTTTTTAGGCAGTTAATATTGCCTCAGGGGTTGGTTTGAGAGATGGGACCCCAATTGACATGTATTATTAGTTAGGCATCTGCCAGAGTCATGCAGAAGCTTCACCTGCCCTGTATTACAATGACTGGGGGGCCTAAAGCAGCAAAACAGAACTGCTCAATTTTAATTCCCATTCTGCCCAATTTCCATCAAGTGAAGAGAGTTAAAACCTCCTGTTAATTGGGAAGCGGTTTGCTCTGCTAAGAGGGCAACTGATGGTTGCTGTCAGAGCTTAGTTGACTCACACTGTAAAACACTGCCTCCTGTAGACAGAGATGCGGCAAGACACAAACATTGATAGAAGGAAAGGCAACAGTATTCATACTTCATTAGAAAGGAAGACCGAGGCGGACCTGCAAGTGGACAAGCACCGGCGACTGGGAGTTCCAGCAGCTGAAAAGAGGTTGCGAGAGGCCTGGGAAAGAGCGAGACTGAGGCGGACCTGTGAGGGGACAAGCACCAGCGAGCGGGAGTTCCATCGGCTTAAAAGAGGCATAGTCTCATACACTCTCACAGGGGCAGCGAGAGAGTTCCATGACTGACATCACAGTTCAGAAAGTGATGCGATGCAAGGGGAGGCAGCTGATTGGTAAGTAGGAACAGGTGGGTATATCTACCCTTTTTTACTACTTTCAGTGGCTGAAGTAAAAGTAAAGGTAGGGAATTTAGATTGTAGTAGGTCGTGTTTGGAGTGGAATAAGGTCCCTATTGTAATTAGTACTCTAAATTAAAGGGAGTAACTAAGGAGCTTAATCTAAGGGTATGTCATGGTAGGAGAGCTCAGCCCCCTGACATGCCCCTCCTGTGCTATGTGGGAAATCAGGGACACTTCCAGTGACCCTGGCAACCATGTGTGCAGGAAGTGTGTCCAGCTGCAGCTGCTGGCTGACTGCATTGTGCAGCTGGAGCTGCGGATGGATTCACTGTGGAGCATCAGCGATGCTGAGGACGTCATGGATAGCATGTTTAGCAAGGTGGTCACAACGCAAGTATTGGCTGCACAGGCAGAAAAGGGATGGGTGACCACCAGGACTGGAGCAGGTAGTGCAGGAGTCCCCAGTGGCCATCCCCCTCTCAAACAGATATATCACTTTGAATACTATTGGGGGTGATGGCCTCCCAGGGGAAAGCAGCAACAGCCAGGTTCGCGGCACCATGGATGGCTCTGCTGCACAGGAGAGGAGGAAAAAGACAGGGAGAGCCATAGTGATAGGAGATTCAATTGTAAGGGGAACAGACAGGTGTTTCTGTGGCCGCAAAGGAGACTCCAGGATGGTATGTTGCCTCCCTGGTGCTAGGGTCAAGGATGTCTCGGAGTGGCTGCAGGACATTCTGAAGGGGGAGGGTGAAGTGGTCATGGTACATGTCGGTACATATGATATAGGTAGAAAAAGGGATGAGGTCCTACAAGATTAATTTAAGCAGTTAGGAGCTAAATTAAAAAGCAGGACCTCAAAGGTAGGAATCTCAGGATTACTTCCTGCGCCACATGTTAGTGAGTATCTTCTTTGGCCTCCTTGTCTCGGGAGACAGTGGGTAAGCACCTGGAGGTGGTCAGTGGCCTAACCATCAGCCTTAGTGAGTATAGTAACAGGAAAATAGACCAGATGAATGTGTGGCTGGAGAAATGGTGTAGGAGGGAGGGATTTCGATTCCTGGGACATTAGGACCGGTTCTGAGGAAGGTGAGACCTGTACAAGTGGGAAGGGTTACACCCAGGGAGGACTGGAACTGATGTCCTCGCAGGGGCATTTTCTAGTGCTGTTGGGGAGGATTTAAACTAGAATGGCAGGGGGAGGAAATAAGGATAGAAATGAAAGACAGGAAACAAAAAGGCAAAAGTGGAACGCATAGAAATCAAGGGCAAGAAACAAATAGGGCCATAGTGCGAAATAATGCTAAGATGACTAAGAATGTTAAAAAGACAAGCCTAACGGCATTGTGTCTCAATGCGTGGAGTATTCACAATAAGGTAGGCGAATTAACTGCGCAAATAGATGTAAATGTATATGATATAGTTGCGAATACGGAGACATGGCTACAGGGTGACCAAGGATGGGAACTGAACATCTAGGGGGATTCAATATTTAGGAAGGACAGGCAAAAAGGGAAAGGAAGTGGAGCAGCATTGTTAGTAAAAGAGGAAATCAATACAATAGTGAGGAAGGATATTAGCTCAGAGAATCCTGATGTGGAATCTGTATGGGTGGAGCTAAAAAACACCAAGGGGCAGAAAACGTTGGTGGGGGTTGTATGTAGACTCCTAAACAGCAGTGGTGATGTAGAGGATGGCATTAAACAGGAAATTAGAGATGCATGCAATATGGGTACAACTGTAATTACGGATGAATCTACATATAGATTGGGCAAACCAAATTAGCAATCATACTATAGAGGTGGAATTCCTGGAGTGCGTACGTGATGGTTTTTTGGACCAATATGTTGAGGAACCAACTAGAGAACAGGCCATCCTAGACTGGGTATTGTGTAATGAGAAAGGATTAGTTAACAATCTTGTTGTGCGTGGTCCCTTGGGGAAGAGCGACCATGGCATGATAGAATTCTTCATTAAGATGGAGAGTGAGAGAGTTGATTCCGAGACTAGGGTCCTGAATCTAAATAAAGGAAAGTATGAGGCGCGAGTTGGCTATGATAGATTGGGGAATGTTACTTAAAGGGTTGACAGTGGATAGGCAATGGCTAGCAGTTAAAGAGCACGTGGATGAATTACAACAATTGTTCATTTCTGTCTAGCGCAAAAATAAAACAGGAAGGGTGGCTCAACCATGGCTTACAAAAGAAATTAGGGATAGTATTAGACCCAAGGAGGAGAAATATAAAATGGCCAGATCAAGCAGCAAACCTGAGGATTGGGAGCAGTTTAGAATTCAGCAAGGCAGAACAAAGGGATTTATTAAGAAGGGGAAGATTGGGTATGAGAGTAAGCTTGCAGAGAACATAAAAACTGACTGTAAAAGCTTCTATAGATATGTGAAGAGAAAAAGATTAGTGAAGACAAATGTGGGTCCCTTAGAGTCAGAAGCGGGGGAATTTATAATGGGGAACAAAGAAATGGCAGACCAATTAAATACATACTTTGGTTTTGTCTTTGCAAAGGAGGACACAAATTACCTCCCAGAAATGTTGGGGAACATAGGATCTAGTGAGAAGGAGGAACTGTATGAAATCAGTATTAGTAGGAAAATGGTGTTAGGGAAATTGACGGAATTGAAGGCTGATAAATCCCCAGGGCCTGATAACCTACATCCCAGAGTACATAAGGAAGTGGCCCTAGAAATAGTGGATGTATTGCTGGTCATTTTTCAAAATTCTATAGACTCTGGAACAGTTCCAACAGATTGGAGGGTAGCTAATGTAATCCAACTATTTAAAAAAGGAGGTAGAGCGAAAACAGGGAATTATAGACCGGTTAGCCTGACATCAGTAGTGGGGAGAATGCTGGAGTCCATTATAAAAGATGTAATAGCAGAGCACTTGGAAAACAGTGACGTAATTGTACAAAGTCAACATGGATTTACCAAAGGGAAATCATGCTTGACAAATCTAATGGAATTTTTTGAGGATGTAACAAGTAGAATAGATAAGGGAGAACCAGTGGATGTGATATATTTGGACTTTCAGAAGGCTTTCGATAAGGTCCCACATAAGAAATTAGCGTGCAAATTTAAAGCTCATGGGATTGGGGGTAAGGTACTGACATGGATAGAGAACTGGTTGGCAGACAGGAAACAAAGAGTAGGAATAAACGGGTCTTTTTCCGAGTGGCAGGCAGTGACTAGTGGGGTACCGCAGGGATCAGTGCTAGGACCCCAGCTATTTACAATATATATTAATGATATAGATGAGGGAATTAAATGTAATATATCCAAGTTTGCAGACGACACAAAGCTGGGTGGGAGTGCGAGCTGTGAGGAGGATGCAGAGAAGCTCCAGTGTGATTTGGACAGGTTGAGTGAGTGGGCAAATTCATGGCAGATGCAGTATAATGTGGACAAATGTGAGGTTATCCACTTTGGTGGCAAAAACAGGAAGGCAGATTATTATCTGAATGGCGATAGATTGGGAAGGGGGAGGTGCAGCGAGACCTCGGTGTCCTTGTGCACCAGTCGCTGAAAGTAAGCATGCAGATGCAGCAGGCAGTTAAGAAGGCAAATGGTAGGTTGGCCTTCATAGCGAGAGGATTCTAGTGCAGGAGCAGGGATGTCTTGCTGCAATTATACAAGGCCTTGGTGAGACCACATCTTGAGTATTGTGTGCAGTTTTGGTCTCCTTATCTGAGTAAGGATGTTCTTGCTATTGAAGGAGCGCAGCAAAGGTTCACCAGACTGATTGCTGGGATGGCAGGACTGACGTATGAAGAGAGATTGGGTCAATTAGGCTTGTATTCGCTAGAATTTAGAAGTATGAGAGGGGATCTCATAGAAACCTACAAAATTGTAACAGGACTGGACAGACTAGATGCAGGAAGGATGTTCCCGATGGCGGGGGAGTCCAGGACTAGGGGTCACAGTCTAAGGATAAAGGGTAGGCCATTTAGGACTGAGATGAGGAGAGATTTCTTCACCCAGAGAGTGGTGAACCTGTGGAATTCTCTACCACGGAAAGCAGTTGAGGCCAAATCATTAAATATATTCAAGAAAGAGTTAGATATAGTTCTTAGGGCTAAAGGGATCAAGGGATACTGGGAGAAAGTGGGAGCAGGGTACTGAGTTTGGATGATCAGCCATGATCGTATTGAATGGCGGAGCAGGCTTGAAGGGCCGAATGGCCTACTCCTGCTCCTATTTTTCTGTGTTTCTATGATTCTATCCTGGCCTTACCAACAGGAGATGGGCTAAGGTACATTTGTCCTCTCTCTTTATTTAGGGAGGTGGAGAATGAACTTGGCAAATTTCCAGTTTAATCATCAGTTAACTCTCACCAACTATTTCTCTTGTGTTTTTAAATCCACATATATGTTTTAAGTCAAACTGAGGGTTTATTTATTGAAGCAAAACTGAAAATATTTTGCAGCACTTTTTCGGGAGAAGTTGGGAGTAAAGCTTGTAAAGCTTGGGAGTAAAACATTATGTACTTGTGGAAAAGACCACAATTATGCGTGGCCCCTGAAAAGTATGTAAGTAGGGTCAGGCTTCATTAATGTTCATGAGTAGTTTTGAAAATTTAATCTGAAGGCTGCACCAGTTCCAGAGTTCTAACTGCACGTTGGAATAAAGCTTCTTTTCTGGGGGGTTGAGTATATAGGGTTAATGAGTATATTTCTGTGCTTTCCAGGGAGAAAACATTTTGAAATGGTGTTCATTTCTTTACTAAACACACAGGACTAGATTTTACCACCCCCCTGGTGGTTGTGGCGGTGGGACCCAGAAAATACCTCCAGGACAGGCCCACCACAGGCCTCGATGCCGGGAAGGGCCCACACCACGATGGCAACGAGGCCTCGTGGCAGCCCCCCTGCCGCTCGGCGAGGGGGACCTAATTAAAATATATGAATCAATGTAAATTAAATGAATAAACACTTACCTTTTCACAACAGTCGTCCCACGCCGGATATTCCGGCTGGTTGCCGGAAGTCCCGTGCCTTCGGATCTCCGTTCAGTGATCCAAGGCGGAACACTGCTGGGGAGTGGGGAGGAGTGAAGTTTTCAGGGCGGGGATAGCGGGGAAAACTCTTCCTACTGGTTGCGGGGATGGTGGGAAGGGGTTGAGGGTCAAAGGATATAAAGTTCAGGGGGGAAAGTTCAGGATTTGAAAAAAAAATTTCTTTTGGCGAGAGAGAGCTATTTATATAAACATTACTAATGGGGGGTGGGGGCGCGGGGTGGGAATGGGGATTCAAAGTTGCAGTAAAATTTTATTTTTATTTCCTGGAGACCTGGACTTTTAAAAATTTAAATCTAACTGAAGGGCTTGAAGCTCTTTAAAAATGGTGCTGCCGCCTGCGCGCTGATGCCAGACGCCATTGCCAGGCATGGATTGCCCGTCCCCTCTATGTCGTCGGGGGCGGGCAGTCCGCCCCCTCCATGGAAGTGAGCTGCCACACTAAATATCATGGCAGCTCAGCAGCACACATCTCGTGCGTGCGCCGCGCTGTTTTTGAAGTTCACCGCCGCGATCGGCAGCAAGCTTTTAAAATTCAGCCCACAGTATTCCCAAATAGCCATATTCATACAGCAGTGATCTTATGTGTTCTGCTCTAGAAATCCTCCAGCCATGTACATTACATATTTTCTTCACGTAAATATTTCATGTTTTTTTTTGGCTTTCTTCCCTTTGTTATTACAGCCCCCAAATTCTTACCCCAACTCTTTAAGTAAATACTTGAAATGTATCTAATATAGTGCAATGTTGTACTCTACTTCTTTGATTCAATGAAGATGGTGTGTTTAACCTAGTTTGATGGAGTTCATAATCAATGGCTTGAGGGATGTAGATGGATGAAGAAAAAGGCGTGATGTGATATGGGATCAAATGTGATTAAAACTATTTGGGATTGTGGAGAATAAATTCAGCAAAGACTAATTGGGCCAAATGGCCTGCCTTCATGTTGTTATTTCTATATACTTCTAAGTGTTCAAATAAAGTTCGAAGAATAAAAAAGCAGTAGAATTAGAGCTTCAATGTAAGCTAGAGATCCAAATGATGTTATTTCTGGCTTGTGCAAACTCAACCAGAACTAGAATTCTCAATATCAGTCTTTAATTCTCATGAATTTCACCTTTTTGGTAAAAATGATAAAGTTTGTGGGTTGTATCACAACACTTTATCCTAATTATTACATTCACTTAGTTACAAATCTTGGGCCACACAGTGGATTTTGTGCTGGAGACAATGCTCTCAGCACCAGGCCAAAAAGTTGCGGGGAAATCTGCCTCTGCCTTTTTGTGCCCCCATCCCCCAGAGTGATCCTCCGGTTTTTTTAAATCAAAGTTTCAGGAGCCAGGCCTGTCCCTTTAAAGATGGGGATCCTGCTTCCAAGAGCTGCCTGCCAATCAGAGGGCCAACAATTCAGCAGTATCGGCAACACCACTGGGCGCGGTGGCCACTGCCAGTACTACAGAGGTCTCTGACCCAGGCCCAACACTGGAACCCCGGACCCAAAGGGAGTGAGGCAGGGTCGCCAGGGCCAGTCCGAAAAACTCCGGTGAGGGCGTGGTCGTGTAGTCCAAGGGGACGGGTGTCCCAGGGGTAAACTGGTTCCCAGCGAGGGACCTCCGTGGAACCCCCCAAGCACGCAAAGAGGGCGCCTTGTGTTACAAGGCATCCTCCCCCTGTGGTGGAGGCACCTCCCCCTCCTCCCTCCCTGCTGCTGTTAAGATCCCAGCAGCGGCAGACAGAGGCCCGTAATTGCCCGTTAATAGGCCACTTAAGGGCCTCAATTGACCTCTGGGCAGGAAGGCTGTCGTCAGATCGCTTGGCAGTGAGGAGCAATGGGCCCTCCCATCTGCGCCCCCCCCCCCCCCCCCCCACCTGTCACGATACTTGGTGCCCGCCCCACCTCTGACCCTGCCTCAGGAGGCCACATAAAATCCCGTCCATCGTATTTGCCAAAACTGAATTTGAAGTTTGTTGAGTAGAACATTTGTTCATGAAGAAATTGATGCACAGATGGCAACATTAGCTGTATCCACTCACAATCCTTTAATGCAGGGATATGCACATTTCAGCCAAAATGTCAAACAGCTGGAAATACTGTCGGAAGGCTGGGTTCTATTCAGGAGGTGGTCTGTGCGATGCATTTTTTGAGGTTTGAAAAGCACCTTAGGTAGACTGCCGAAATCTATTATTACCTATTAGGTTTTGCACCTTTGAGTGCAGTGTGTGTTTTCTAAGCTAAGCTCTGAGTACTGCAGTGAGCAGAGATGACAATGTGAACATTGTCTGAGGCGAGATTTGCTACATTTGCTATTATCCAGTTTCTAACTTGAATCCAAGGAATGAACGTTTCTGGCATCAATTTAGGAACAACTACGTGTACACCAGCCCTGCATCTTTCACAGACTGTGGTCTAACATTCCTTTTTATACTGAGATGGTCTGCAGGGACTATAAGGATTTCAATGTATAATAACATCTGGAGGGGGCAATTAATGGAATGATACATTTTTCATTCTTTTTCAGATTTTCCCACAAATATTATTTTATGTTTTTACGCACCATTGAAAACTGAATTAATTTCAGCATGTCAGCTTTGATTTGTAATTCTGTTGTGCATTTTATTTGAGTATGAGAAAAAAGCAGCCATGATGGATTCTGAGTACAAATTTTTTTTTTGGAGGCCATAAGGCTGAAACGTTTCATGAGGTTGCCTTGGAATCTTTTCCACATTACGGTGTTTGCTATTCTTCTGGCAAATGTCCCTGCTAGTTCAATTATAAAATGCCCAGCCTGAGGTTACAATACTTGATGGTGAGTACAAGGAGTGCTCTTCATGCTACTCATTCAATACGGCTGTGCAGACCAACATGCTTACAGCATGAAAAGCACCATTGTTCTTGTGCAGTATTCATTTAGCATTCAGCGATTTAACACTGGAGGGGGAGTTTTCCTGTACTTTGCCCTGGAAAACACCTAGTTTCCCATGAGCAGCAGTAAGAAAAGGGGTGAAGATCCACATCAGTGCGTTGCCATGCCTTTTATGTTTCAATGGGACTTTCAGGAAAGCAGAGCTTGGCTTGGCTCTGCAATAGGCTCAAGCAAGTTGGAGAAATTCTCATCAGGCTGGAGGTAGTATTCCCAACTTACCATCTTCTTTCCTTTTTGGCTCCTTGTTAGACATCACAAGGCAAGGGCTGTCAAATAACCTGATACTGTGGTCTGCCCCTGGATCCTCACTAACCAGAGGGATTTTGGGAGCAGGCCAAAGACTTCAGATGAGAGATGGTTGCAATTTTTTAATATCCAGTTGCAGCCTTTTGGCTGGCAATATCCAGCTGCACATCATTTTCCTACACCTTTCCCTAGTGCTAGCCCTGCCAGTGCTTTGGGCGCACTGCTGCTGCTCTAATTCTGGAGCAGGTGGTGAACAAGAAGTGCAATTTCACAGCTGTAGAATAGTCTACTTTGGAAACATTATTGGGGGTGGTGAGGTAATTTTAACACCCCCCCCCCCCCACCCCCCAACTCCACGATGAGCAGGAGAGGGTTGGGGCATAGGTTAAACTGGTAAATATGTGAAGCCTGATCCCAACCAGGCGTGAACATTATTTCCAATTTAACTCAGATGGGTTTGGGGGCATCCGGAGTCACCTGCTCTGGAGAGGCAGGTCCATCATTATAATATTTAATTGATGCTCCATTCCTCAGATTTTAGGAAGCATTTGAATTTAACAGCTGTGGGCAGCAGCTGCCGGATCCCAAAAGTAAATGGCTTTTCCAGCACTGTTACGGGCCAGGAGGAGCAAGACGGCTTCTCTAACCTCTCAAGCAAATCATCTGGCACAATCTGCCTTCCTCCCTGCCATCAGCAGACCACTCAGTGATCTTTAGATATCCCCACACTCATCCAGCCATTGCCCCCATCGCAAGTTCTTCCTCTCTTTGCTCCAAGACCCCCACCATGCCTCAAACTTCTTTGATTGCTGGGGACCACAGGCCCCAGCTATGGTGCTCTACTGCTGGATTTCCTATTTGGGCAGGAAACGGAGTAAAACAATTATTATGAGGGTCTGTCGTTAAATCTGGCAGGATCTCCACATTTCTGGCATTTCCAGGTTTCCCGGCTGCAAACACATGCTCCTGCTCCCTCCCTGTCTCCCCATAAATATTGGGGCCTATCCATCAGAATAAATCTGATGCTCGTACATAAGGCTCCTAATGAGAACAACCCAGGCATATGAAATGTTCTTTTTATCCAATTGTTCATATTAAAACTATTACTGCACTTGCCAAGTGCAATAATGTGGCTGGTACCTGAGGGTCCTATCGCTTTGCCAATTACTGTTAACAGTACTGGTTATTTATTTGCCTAGTATTGTTAATTAAGATCAAAGCACAGAAACGCGTTGAAAAAGCCAATAGAGCAGATTAGTGTCAGCTGTAATTCAACCTTTCCCCATGGTTATTGTGACACCTTCTAAGTGGAGTTTTCAGAGCTTTTCCAAGATCTGGGCTTGGCTGGAAGTTCCTAAACACACATTGCACACTGCTGTTTATATAAACAATGGGAGAAGGTTCCAGAACCAAACTCATGTCTGAGCAAGGGACATTTTAATCTTTTTACTGATACAATTCTAGATTTAGGTTTACAACCAGATTGCAATTCATTTATAATTCTGTGTGTGCTGTAAACTTCTCTTTAATGTAAATACAGAAATCGGTCTGATCTGTAGGCACATTGCAAATGCACTGAATAGTGAGAAAAACAATTCCCCCTCCCCATAGTTGCATCATCAGATGGTATTTTTGTGAATAACATGGATGAAATTTTAAAGATTTTAACTAGATGAAAAAATAATTTGGAGCAGGTAGAGAAAAGCAACATTCAGAAAATACCTCATTGTAAGTTTGTGCCTGAGAGCGCTTGCATGCTCAGGACTATTTCATTTTGTTAAAGGAGAATCAACTTGCCCTTGTTTGAATGTGATACTAGGATTTTTTTATTCATTCACGGGATGTGGTCGTCGCTGATGAGGCCAGGATTTATTGCCCATCCTTAAATGTCCTTGAGAAGGTGGTAGAGGGGAGCCTTCTTGAACCACTGCAGTCCATGGAAGGTACTTCCATAGTGCTGTTAGGGAGGGAATTCCAGGATTTTGACCCAGCGACAAGGAAGGAAAGGCAATATATTTCCATGTCAGGATAGTGTGTGACTTGGAGGGGAACTTGCAGGTGGTGGTGTTTACCTGCTGCCTTTCTTCTTATAGGACAATATTAAATATTGGGAAGTCTGAAGCCATTGTTTTCAGTCCCTGGTCCAAACTCCATTCCCTAGCCATCCCTCCCCTGGCAACAGTCTGAGACTAAACCAGTCTATTTGCAACTTTGGTGTCATAATTGACCCCATGATGAGCTTCTGACCACATATTTGCGCCATCACTAAGACCACCTATTTCCAGCTCCATAACATTGCCCAACTTCGCCCCTGTGACAGCTCATCTGCTGCGAAAACCCTCATTCGTGCCTTTATTACCTCTAGACTTGATTATTCCAATGCACTCCTGGTGGTCTCCCACATTCTACCCTCTGTAAACTTAAGGTCATCCAAAAATCTACTGCCCCTGTTTTAATTCGAACAAAGTCCCATTCCCCTATCACCCCTGTACTCACTGACCTACACTGCTTCCCAGTTAAGCAACGTGTTGATATTAAAATTCTCATCCTCGTTTTCAAATCCCTTCATGGCCTCGCAGCTCGTTATCCCTGTAATTTCCTCTAGCCTCACAACCCTCCAAGATATCTACGCTCCTCTAATTCTGGTTTCTTGTGCATCCCTGATTTTAATCGCTCCACCATTGGTGGCCACACCTTCAGTTGCCTAGGCCCCAAGCTCTGGAATTCCCTCCCTATACTTCTCCGCCTCTCCACCTTGCTTTCCTCCTTTAAACACTCCCAAGCTCTTGGTCATCTGACTGACGATCTCTTTATGTGGCTTGGTGTCATATTTTGTTTTAAAATGTTCCTGTGAAGCACCTTGGGACGTTTTGTTACATAAAAGGTGCCACACAAATTTAAGTTGTTGTTATTATAGGTGGTAGAGGTCATGGGTTTGGAAGGTGCTGTCGAAGAAGCCTTGGTGAGTTGCTGCAGTACATTTTGTAGATGGCACACGCTGGAGCCACAGTGCGCTGGTGGTGGAGGGAATGAATATTTTAAGATTTATGTAAAAATGTACAGAGATTACAGCCTAGAAAGTTATTTAAAATAAATTAATACCTCAGTTAAAATATCAGGCAGAGTAATGCCATACAAATAAAACAGAAGGAGTTTGCAATTATACAGCAACTATCACATAGAAAAATGTCCTAAGGCACATGGGGCTGAATTTTTGCCAGGAAACAGGAACCAGTTTGTTTTCAGGTTAGAAACATGCCTTTGGTGGGAAATTGATTAAAATTAAGATGTTCATGTGGGGAAGCCCTTAATTGGAATGGAGATAGGTTTCCTGTTCACTTAGAGCCAGTGGGGGCGGGAATAGAGGCAGGTCAGATGAAGTGTTGGACTCATTTAGATTCCCCATGCAGTCATCACTGAGGCTGCTGATTATCCTGAGAGAGAGATCTGCAGGAAAGCGAGATTTCACAGGGGAGCCAGAGGCCTAGCACTGGGGCAGGGCAGCCCTTCACTTCATCGATGCTGACCTGGATCTAATACTAGAGGCCATGAGGGTGAGGAGGGAGGTTCTGTTTCTGGAGGATGGCAGAAGGAACTCACCTCATAGTGCAGCAGGAACACCTCTCTGTTCTTCATCATCTCCCTCCCCCACCTCTTCCTTCTCCTCTCTCACCTCCTGCTCCTGCTCCTCCCCGATGAGCTGTCTCCTTCCAGGGCCTCATTGCCTTCAAGGTCCACAACTCCCTGGAGGGCCATGTTATGGAGAGCGTGACCATAGACCACCACAATGAACTAGACCTTTGCAGGAGGGTATTGGTGGGCACCACTGACTGGTCTAGGCACCAGAACCGCATCTTCAGAAGCTAGATGGCCTGCTCAATGGTAGTCCTACTGAGCAGGAGGCTTTGGTTATATTGCCTCTGTGCCTCTGTCTGGGTCTCCCATAGAGGGGTGTGTAGCCATTTGTTCAAGGGATATCCCTTGTCGCTTAGCATCCATCCACACAGTTTGAGTGTTGGAGTGAAGATCTGAGGCAGCCAGGACTGGCGGAGGATGAAGGAGTCATGGCAGCCTCTAGGAAAGTGAGTGCACACATGGAGGAATCTCTTGTTGTGATCACAGACCAGCTGAACGTTGAGGGAGTTGAAGGCCTCTCTGGAGGGATCTCACTGCCAGGTCACTGCTTGCCTTGATGGCCACATGGGTGCAATCGCTGATGCCCTGCACCTGAGGGAATCCAGCAATGCAGATGAAACCCAATGCCCTCAGTCCTTGCCAGGCTGTGTCTGTTGTTAAATAAATGTACCGTCCAACTCTGGCAAAGAGGGCATCAGTGACCAGTGAGATGCAGTGGTGTGCAGCCGTTTGCGAGATGCCACTATGGTCGGCAGCTGATCCTTGGAAGGAGCCAAAAGCAAAGAAGTTCAAGACCACAGTGACTTTGACGGCTACTGGCAGAGCATGGTGACCAGTGCTGCAAGGTGCAAGGTCTTCGGTGATGAGGGCACACATGTCTGTGACCATCTGTCTTGAGAGTCACAGTCTCCTCCAACACTGGTTCTTGGTCATCTCCAGGCATTTTCGTCTTCAGCAGTAGCTCCTTTGTTGAGGGTTTGGCCTCTGCTGCCTTCCTGCCCATCTTTCCTCTCCTGTGCCCTATTGATACCTGAGACTCTGCCCTTCCTGGGGCGGATGTAGCTCTCCCATTGACACTGGGCTCAAAATCTGAAAGTTGTTTCCCCATTGCCAGCTGGAGCTTTCCTTCTGGGCAGTTGGTCGCCCAATTATCCTTGGCAGCCTTGCCCCCTACTCTTCTGCCCCCGCAATGCCTGGGGCTGCCAACCCCATTCAATGGCCGGGTGCTGAGTGCCCACTCTCCTGCCACCTGCACAGCACCAAAAGCTCCCCCTTACCAAGTGCCAAGTCCCCTTTTGCCTCTTATGGGGTTGGGGTGATGCCCTGGGGCAGCCATGACCGACTGACCACTATTTACCCACCTCCTTTCAGCTGATCTGTTTCTGAAGATTCGCGTAACCTGTGTGCCCCTTTAAAATTTTCAACATCCAACCTTGACAAGCTCTTAACAAACTTTTAAATTCCTCCCCTGTCCTGATTATCATTGCCGGTGCTGCAAAAGTGGTCCTGTAAGTGACACGCCACCCAGCACCTGTACTGTGAGCTCCCCCCACCTCTTGGGGGTGGGGGGGAGGTCCCAAAAATTCAGCCTATTAAATTTGTGCAACGCCAAAGCAGGAGACGTATGGAGGGATGACCAAAAGCTTGGCTGAACAGGTGGATTTTCAAGAGTGTGTTGTCGGAGGAGAGGAAGGTGGAGAGGTGGAGGGATTTAGAGAGGGAATTGCTGACAGCAAGTCTCAGATTGCTGAAAGTTTGGCTACCAATATTAGGGTTTGGGGGGAGAAGTGTGCAAGAAGCCAAAATTAGGGAAAAGGTGAGTTTGATGAGTAGGGGAAGGTTTGGAGAGCTGGAGGAGATAAATGAGATATTACACAACAATTGTTTAGGATTTGGAATGCTTTGCAGATTCAATGGTGGCTTTCAAAAGAGAATTGGATATACGTAACTTGAAGGAGAAATAAAGATTGGAGGGATGTGAGGAAAAATGGGGGGTGTGGAACTAACTTGGTTGTTCTTCAAAAGAGCCGATCCAGATGCGATGGCCATGTAACCTCCTTCTGTGTTGTGTTATTCTATGATTTTATGATATAGGGGGAGGCCATGGAAGGATGTAAAGACAGGGAGAAATGTTGTGGATCTTGGGAGCCAATGTAGTTCAGTGAAGATAGGAGTAATGGGTGTGGGATACGAGCAGCAGAGATTTGGGTGATCTGGAGTTTATGAAGAGTGGAGAATGGGAAACAGCCAGGACGGTGCTGGTGTAATTAAGTCTGGATTGATGAAGGCACACATGAGGGTTACAGCAGCAGATGTTAGTAAAATGTTTTGGAAATTGAAGGATATTTTAGGAGCTGAGGACTTTTCCAGG
Source organism: Heterodontus francisci (assembly GCF_036365525.1). Classification (NCBI taxonomy): domain Eukaryota; kingdom Metazoa; phylum Chordata; class Chondrichthyes; order Heterodontiformes; family Heterodontidae; genus Heterodontus; species Heterodontus francisci. The sequence continues at coordinate 52,201,173 of NC_090390.1, forward strand.
GATCATGTTATCATACTTCAGTGGTCTATATAGGACATTGTGGTCCCTCTGAGCTTGTCCAGAGAGCTGTAAACTTCAGTTTTGCATTTCTCATCAGGGTGATGTTTTATATTATACACAGCCAAACTGAGGTTGATGAGCAGCTGGTACAAAGCCCCCTGAGCTGTATTTGCATTTTGAAATTCAACCTTCCATTGCTATCCCACTAAATGCATAATCTTAAAAGAGTGGGAAAGTTATAGAAATAGGCCAGTAAGTACAGTTGTTCAACTTTAAACACTCTCTGAGAACAGTTACTATATCTGCAGTCAAATGTCTGGGATTGATCAAAAACAGAAGGCTAATTTGGCAGAGAAGCTACTTGCTCTTCTCATTGTTTCCTTCAGCCATGACATCCCTGATGTCTAGAATTGTCTTCCAAAAATGCTTTGCTTTCCTAACTCTCTGTCTGCCTTCAAAAGCTTCCTAAAAGCCTATTTCCATAACCATGCTTCCACATTCAGCTCCATCACTTCTTGCTTGGTGTTCCTACACTCCTCACCTGCACTGCCTGCCTTCTCCCTCTCCATCCCCCACAACCACCTGTAAAGAGGAATATTATATAAAAGCAAGTTGTTATTTTTGGTTTTGTCCTTGAGGACACAGCATTACACGAATACAACATCCTGTTGTGAGTATTTGTTAATGTTTCTTTCACTGCGACGTGCTACCTTCTGAACTCGCATACAATGACTAACCTATGAAATCTCCTGTTGAATTCCCACATTAGGTGTTACCTGTCCATAGCAATAACAACAACAAAAGCCTGAATCCTCATTTTTGTTTTTTATACTCATTACATGCATACATAAGGATATGTGAAAGACAAGTTTTTCCACTCATGCACTGAAGGTACAAAATTTAATAATACAAAATGCCTACCATTGTAATAAGGGCACAATTTGACATCAATAGCAGCCATTTTGTGTATCTCAGTTGCTGGCAGTTATATAAGCTCTCCTGAATAAAAATAAAGACTTTTTGCAATAAATAATTTCAAAACTTGTCTTGAGTAAGAAAATACTGCTTCAGCCCACACCTGGGGGAAATTGTAACTCCAAAAAATTGGCCAGTTTGGATTAGGTGGGAGATTGAAGTGTTTTAAAAAATCTGTATCCCAGCCCCAACCTACCTCCAATCCACACACTTCCAGTTGGACAACCAACCTGCTACCAGAAGGCACGTTGGCAACTGAAATATTATTATGAGGCTGGGTGCCTGACAGTGATCTATGCTTTCAACTTTAACTTGGGGCGACAGAATTTCCTGGGCCTTGGGAAAACCAGCAACTAAAGGAAGGCGAGGACTGCTGGATCCAGGAGATAATTGCCTTTCCTCTTAACTGCTGAATGCAGCGAACTTGCCTTGCCAACACCACGCCCCCACCCACCTCCCCCATCAGGCCTCCGATCTACTCCCGAGGCCTCTGAACTCTTCCCCCACTCTGCCTTCAATCATTGTCTACCTGCCACCCCAGGCCTCTGATCTTCAAACCTTTTCCCCCCCCCTCCCCCCCCCCCACAACCCTCATCCTGGTCTACAATCTCTTACACCCATCCCCTGGCTTCCAATCCCACTGGCCTCCAATCTCCAGCTCCCCAGCTTTCAACCCTCCCCTCCAACTCTGGGCCTCATCCTGGCCTTCGATCTCAAGCCCACCCCTCCTGATCTTCAAACCTCCACTTCCCCAGCCTCTGATCCCTCCCGGCCTCCTCTCTGCTCCCCGACTGCAGCCTGCTGCCAAAGGCATAATCAACTGATAGTCAGCCAGCTTTCCTTTCTGGCTGGCTGTTGCCAAGAAACGGAGAAAAAAGAGATTAATCGGATCCTGTTGTTAACTTTGGCTGGACTGGAGGGAAACCTATTCTTCTGAGTTTCCCAACTTCAATCGAGCCACCCTGCTCCCTCCCCACTTCCAATTAAAAATTCAGCCCATAATATCTGTTTGCAGTAATATATTTTTGCATCACCTCATCTTTCCAACTAAGGGTAAAACAGTACAGAGAATCATCTGTCCCATGTCTCCTTTCCCTAGTCTAGACAGCGGCTTTATTGTGACAGGACTCATGGGGTTGAGGGAGAAAGTTAAGGTTACTGAGGTTACGAAATGGGCTCATGCCTTTTGTGTGTGGTTGTCTTCAAGTGCAAGTGTTACTTTCCTCCAAATGAGAATAGTATTCGTGTCCAAAATGCACAGGATAAAATAAAACTTTGGGTGTCAATATCAAGTGATCAGTAATATAAACCATAAGTTAATATTTCAACCACATGTATACATCGTGCAGTACTCCCACTAGTAAGGAAATACAAGCTTAAAGGCTTTAGGTATTTCCAGCAGAACTCGTGTTTCTATACACTAAATGATGTCTGCTCTCTCAATGCTGCAATAATGATAAAAGGAATCTAATTGAGTGCACATCATACATTACATTTAACTTGATGCTTCTTGTTTTGATTTGCTTGTTATTCTACAAAGAAGTGTATAGCTGTAAATTAAAAATTAAACTGGAGCTATCAGTTGTTTACGGGAAGTGGCAAGTTATTCTCTTGAGGCCGAAATATCTACTGGGAACTTGCGTTCTTCTGCAAGGAGTCGGACTGTTGCTCATAGATTATCACAGAATAGCTTTGCCGATTATATTCACATTTTTAAATCTATAGTGTTGGCTTTTAGTAAGTTTAAGAAGAGGCTTTGTTGAAGTGCAAAATAATTGGAGAAAATCACAATGAGTGACTGTTCCGCCAAATAGTGGATGTGGTGAGTTGGGGGGGTGGGGGGTGCTGGGTGGTCGCCATCAAATTATGGATGGCAGGCAGGCTCTTGAAGCTGGAGGGTCAATAGCAGGCCTTCCAGCTCGAAAGCAGCAGCATGGCAGTCAAGTGAGGCATCCTCTCTCCAACATTTTCACATTTAAAGTAAAAATGGCCTTTGCAGCCAGCCACCATTGTGGCAAGCGGAACCCCTCCACAGGGCGGCCTGTGAATGCTGCTGCACCCAGGCAGGCAAAGGGGGGCCTCTAAGCCTGCCTAGAGCACTGGCCCCCGGTCTGCCACTGGGAGGCTGCCTCCAGGCAGCTAAACTGACCCTTGTCACCTGCAGGGACCTGGAGGCCCACTGGAAAATCCCAGTCAGCCTCCGTTAACAGGCCTTAATAAGCCTTTACGTGGCTTGTGAGCAGGCAGCCCTGCCGCACCCCGGCCTCCCCCCCACACCATCCCACGTCCAGGAAAATGGCCCAGGGGCAGGATGGAGCCGGGAACCAGCATGCAGGCTAGCCAGCAGTGTGAAATTCCACACCCACCCGTCTGTGTTCCTGTCCCCAGCGGGGGCTAAAAATCCTGCCCCTGAATTGTTTTGATATCTAAGAATACATGCTGATCTATTTTAAGAGGAAAATGTTAACAATCCACTTTGTAGCTGCACAGTAAATTATAGCCTTTAATATTCTACTTTTAGTTTCGCGGTACCTTGGTATGCTGTGTAATAAGAAAGGATCATGGAGGATTAAATGACCATCTACGCTTTGTAATTAATGTTATAATTTAAAACAGTTCAGAACTGTTGCTGATAATTTATCAGTCTCTGTGTTTTGTGTTGCTTCTAGCCACAAGTAGATTGTTGCTGATGCAACTGATAGTGACAGTGCAGTCCAATTTCAGTTTAACACTGAGATTTCTTTTTGAGAACTTATGGCCAATGTTTGAGACAGGTTGAGAACTGGGAGCATATGAGTAGATATGGAGTCTTGGGGATCAAAAGATTGAAGGAAAATTGGGTGGTTCAGGTGAGCCACAAGTGGAGAGAAGAGGCTGTGCTCGGAAATACATGTGGTGAGCCAGCCCGCAATTGGAACAAGCAGGGAAACCTGTTGTTTAGCTGTGCATATACAAAAGACCGTCGGCCAAGAAAGGCAACAGTGAGGTTCTGTGGGCATACAAACCTTGCTATGTTTTCCTTAAGTTGGGTGGGATGGGATGGGCTGGGCTGTAAAGTGTCAGGGAGGGTGTAGCCAAGGTTAGAGATGCTCATGAGGTTTGGTGGAGTGAGTCAAGCGCTAGTTTATCTACGAGTTCTGTCGAAGGAGGTGTAGTGCAATAAAATTTGAATTGTTTTTAAAACGTAGTTGAAACAGTTTTGATCTGTGGATTTCTAATTGCAAGTAGAGTAAATTTTATTATTTTTATAACTTTGTATCAATTTTTTCAATACAATTTCTGTATATATATTTTTGTACATAACTCATTGTATATGAAATATTTTGAGATGTTTCTGATAAGTCTGTTTCACTTTTGCTGATCACAAACTCTGGTTTGAGTCAGCTCTTTTGTTGGTTAGTGGATAATGCTATGGAGTATTGTGCGAAGGAAATGTTCTATAGCCCATCTTTCTTTAAGTCAAAATATACCAGTGGCTTTCTTTTAAGTCGCGCACACTGAAGTATGCTGTCAGATTTTCCAATAGCATCTGCAGGCAGTTGGCTGCATTTTCCCACTTCTGGACCCCACAGACTGTACTTACGGTCTGGTCTGTGAGTCAGTTTCCCTTCTTCAGCAGAAAATGCTAGCCTTGGGTCAGACATCCTGCTTTCAGCTTCCCTCAGTAACTTTGTCTTAATCTGCTTGATAGCAGTGGTGCTCGTGTCACGAATTATGGCCACTGTGCTAAGCACTCAACGGAAACATGTCATTTTCTGCGTTCCTTTGGGAGCAGCTGTCTTCATTGCAGGGAATCCAGCATTACTAGCCACATATGCTGGCTTAATTTTGTTAGGCACACGTAGCTACCAGGCTGACCTCTGCAAACTTCCTATATCTGTAAGGCACGCGCCAAGTTATGAACACCTTTTTCTGCTAAACTGTTGTCTGCATTTTTCTTCAGTCACAGCAATGAAGTTAGTTCAAACCTAATTCTCCAACTCTAACTAAAAGCAATATCATTTTTCAAATAAAATTTGAGGATTTTTACTTGCAAATGGGGTTTGGAATCTTTCCCTGGTTTGGTTATACTGTTTTCCATTTAATGCTTTCATATTCAGTAAAGTATTTGGGCATACAAACAAAACGGAGTGGGGATGGAGGGGGTTCATAATCACCGTATATTTTAACAAATGGAGGGCGTTTGATTAGCCTGATAGGTCCTCCTGTTAACAGAAAATAAAGCCTTACTCTGGTTTCACTGCATTATATTCAAAGAAGTAAAATAAGCAAAAAATGTGCTGCGGAATTTCCTGTCTAAGGTTAAAGCAATATTGGGGCTCATAATGTGATCTTTGGTGTATGTAGCATTGCCGTGCCAGCTCCCTTCATTATGGAGTGTTGCGGCCTACAGAGTCCCCTTGCACTCAGCACTATATAAGATGACTTGGTTAGTGCAGCAGATAATTGGAGCCTGCGCACCAGTTCTGCGCTAGGCTCACCCAAGGCTCAGTTCATTTTCAAATAAAGCCGAATTGCCTAAAAGCAATTCACACACATGGACAGTGTTCTACAAGCTAATCTATGTAAAGCAAAGGAGACTTCCTCACTTCAGAAGCATTCTTACTCTTAATGGTATATTTCTGTTTTTGATGTATCTATTTCCATTTACTGTGTTTCTGGTTTATTACTGTTGCTGGTCAGAGGAAAATGACGAAACCTTTGTGAGCCATTTAGAAAGCTTTCTTAAAGATGTACAGCATTACCATCTCAACCTGTTTGTCCAGAAAATGGTGTTAGTGTGCTGATTAGAGGGGAGCTTTGCATGTTCTGATAGCCATATCTCTGACTTTGCATGTTCTGCAGAGGGAAAAGAAAGCTCAAGGGAGGTATGTCAGACATATGTGTTTGCAGTTTAGTCAGTTTATTAGGACTCATCCTCATGCCACTATCTATGTGTACCAGGTCAGGCTCTCCTCTCTGTACCAATTGGAAGATACATGGATGCACAACCTAAGATTCCACAAAGAGACCATAAAAGAACCACGCATATTCCTGCAACCATACTTGAAAAGCACTTCCAGGACAGGGGTGACGCTATCAATGGTTCTAATAGTTGTAGCTGCATTGCACTTTTATGTGGCAGGTTCCTACTAAGCTACCACAAGTGATCTTTTTCAAATGTCCCACCCTTCAATGCAGACTTTTGTCATGGAAGTACTAAAATGGATGGGGTAATTTTACTTTTAACTGGCCAATGAAAAACTGATGGGTTCGAATTGCTCGCCAGTTTTATACTCTGTCCTGTTTTACTCTTCATTGAAGTCAACTTCCTTTGTCAGCATTTGACCTGATCGTCTCAGTTTCACACTGGCCAGGTTAGACTAAAATTACTCCCTGTTGTTTGGCAAAGCGAGTGAATTAAACACTTCAGCTTTCAAAAGCAGTCTGCAACAGGAAAAACCCTTCATTTCTACCATATGACAGGAGTGCCTGGAGTGCAGGGCAAAACTGACTATGCTTATGTAGCCATATGCAACCCTAACTCAATGCTACTCTTTCAGGAACAAAAAAGGCTGTTGCTCCATGAATATATATATAGCTGTTCTGCAGCCATAGGAACAAAATTATGCATATGAATGTCATTACCCTGGCAACTGCAACGATTCCTTCATCCAATGGCAATAACTGTGCCAGCATTTTTTGAAGGGCCAAGAGGACTACAGGAATGGCTGTTAGGAGACCAGAATATGCACTGCAGCCACAGCTCATAACGCAGGGACAAGAGCTGAAGTGAGGTAAAATGTGGTACATATTTTCAAGTCAATCCTTGAGAAGCACATGATTGACATTCTCATGGAGCAATTCATATGCCTGAAGTGGTCAGGGGGAGTGTTACAGTTCTGCCTCACAGGGTCCCCCAGATTATTATAGCTTGCTGAGTCCTGTAGAACTTTGCCCTAAAAAGGTGTATAGCTATGTAACAGGCAGAAGAAGAAAGCCAGCAGGAAGTAGAGGAAGAAAGAAAGTAAGCAGAACAAGACCAAAATCTTATTGATACAAAAATAAGCTGAGTCAGCAAGAGTCATTAACTAGGAATAAATCTACCAAATACTCATTTAAGTGCACAACAGCCATCTTCACATGTGCTCAGTGCCCTTAACAAATATAGCATTGTCTTTATTGGGCTTATCAAGATCTGGGAATGCCACCTAACTTCTCTTCCAAGAACCTTAATCTGCATCATACCAAAACAAAACCCAGCAGGACACATTGCAGCATCAGTTAACTGGGACTGCCTCACTTGGGATCTCTGGTTATGTGGAGGCTGTCCTCCTCCACCAAAAATTTGTTGATGTTTCTCCAGAATAGCAGACACTAGCAAATATAGGGACTAGTGGATAAATTAAACTTATCTTACATGTCATTGAGCCATTTTGCACAAAAATAATATACTGAACATCTGTATGAACAGCTTTTTCACATTTATAGCATTTTAGTTGAACATTGGTTGTTTGATAAGCATTAAATAATCACTATTACAGATGTTAGTTTTTGTTACTATGAATGAGATTGATTTCTCATGAAGCACATATTTCAATACCCTGGGGGGTGAAATTGGATAGTGCTCAAAACCGGGCACAGGGATTGCGATGTACGATTAACCAGTACCTGGTCCTTCCAATACAGACCGCATGCCAACCATGATTGCAGTGTGCAGCCAGTGCAAAACATGCTGTTGAATGGCTGTGCACCTCAGCAGGGGGCCAAAGTTTATATGAGGCAAGGACAACTTAATGCTAATCTGTACTTTTTAAAGCCAGCCTGCACCTCTTAAAATGAAGCAGGTGCTGGAAATGGCTGGGGAAAAGTGTCCGAGTAGAAAAAAACTCAGAATAATGTTGCAACAGGGCAGAGTGTGGGCTCCGAAGTTCCCTGACAAAACACTTGGAGGGCTTGGTGCAGGCGATGGACAAGAGGAGAAAGGTCCTCTATCCACAGTGGACCAGAAGGCCCAGCAGACAGACGCTGCGAAGGCAGCAAGGGTAGATAGTTGTCGTGGTCAATGCCCCAGGATCCAGATGCAGTGTCAAAAGAAGTTCAATGACCTCACATGAATGTTCAAGGTCAGTAAATCCATCTTCAAATGCCATATCCTTGCAATTGAACCACTAGCCTAGCACAAAAGCAAAGTACTGTGGATGCTGGAAATCTGAAACAAGAACAGAACACACTTAGCACACCTCACACACACAAAGGAAATAGGAGCAGGAGTAGGCCATTCGGTTCACAGCTTACATACATTGCCAGCTATTCATTGATGACAGGCACATCACCCAAAAACACACTGACACACTTCCCTCTATCTTGCAGAACAAGGCAGCACACAACTGCAGGCTGAAGCACCTAACCACTGGGGGACAGGCATGGCTGCATGCTTTCAACCCAGTGGAGAAGACGGTGATGATCATTATTGGAGCGGCCATCACTGTGGCCATGGCCAGTGGTCGAGCTGAAACCATCGGAGATAAAAGTATGCTCATACCTAATCCCCCTTCTCACATCCCACTTCCCCCACATCCCTCAATCTCTCTGATTTACAAGCTGGAGATGGTGTAAACATGCACCTCTTTTCCCATCTCCCCTCAATGCAACCCCACCCTTGTACCTTTGTCCTATCAGTTATCTGAGAACTACAACCAGACCGGGCAGTGATGCAGGAACAAGAAGTGGAAGAGGAAGCAGGAACTGGTAATGAAGAAACACTATGGCCAAGATTTTATCTGGGCAACAAGGGTCACATCTTCCGGCAAAAGCGCCAGCGAGAACCCCACATCATCCCTTCTGTGGGAGGCCTGGCAAATCAAGTACCAATTATCACTTGATTTGAACTGGACAGCGGCAGGCCTTCCACGGGATCAAGGACCCCAGCAACAGAAATCCTGCCCTCTGAGAGCTTCTAGCCAATCAAATGCCAGCAGCTCTTTAACTGAGCAGCGCCACCACGGATGCTGTGGCTGCTGCCAGTGGAGCACCCACCCGAGGCCGAGCGGCTCTGGACCCAGGCCACATGAAGGTCAGGGCAGGAGATGTCTTGCAGGGTGGGGGTCACGGGGGAGGTGGATGTAGGGGAATCAGCAGCAAGGGCAGGGTGGCTCTCAACAGGCCCCCCCTTCCCAATGTTGGGTTCCTCGTTCAAGCACTAAGTGCCTTTTAACAAAGGACCACCTGCCTCCCGGAGAAGGCAAATACCCGCCTGGTTTTTCCCTATGCGCGGCAGGCCCGCCCGCCACTGGGCTAATAGTGCCGGTTGTGGGATGTGTCCCTTAATTGGGCATTGATTGCCCACTTCAGGGCCTCCATTAGCGGTGGGGCGGGAAGGCCATACAAAGCCTTCCTGCCATGGACTTAATTTCGGAGGAGGTGGGAAGGCGGCAGGGTCTCCCCCACCACCATCCCACCTGATTGCATGCTGTCCCTGCCTCCAAACCCGCTGCGGGGGACATCATAAAATTCCCCCCATTTCTCGCTTTCACATGCGCCCCCTCCAACTCAGATACTGACAATGTGTATATGTTAGAGGGTAGCATAGAGGCGAGCTCTACGTGTGTACAGAAAAAAGCTGATGGGTATGCACCTAGACATGCTTGGTGTATTGATAGACCTGCTAGAAAACCTGTAGTCACTGTCAAGGAGCATAGAGGAATCTGGCACCAATCTAGCACAGGGCTTTGTGCAGGACTTGAAGTCCATCACTTCCAGCGTAAAATGGTGACTAACTCCATGAACACACTTGTGGACCCAACCATGATGTCTGATGTCTTAGCTTCTATTTCAGCACAAGCAGAAGCCACCTAATGTTTGGCTGCTGCAGTGGAAGCTCAGACTGAAGTTAGACAAGCTCAATTTGTTGCCATGCAAACTCAGACTGCTGTCATCATGGCTGCGGTTAGAAGTACTCAAAGAGGCTTGCAGGAATCACAGAAATCCAGATATCTATCCTCCAACATATTGCTGGGATTGCTGAGGTGCTGTCCCAGGGAGAGACAGCGGCACCATGTACCATGAGCCGGCTGTCCTCTCTCAGGATGACAGCATTTAGCCTCCCACCACTCAGACTCCCCATGCTCTTGCTGTTGCTTGTCAGCTAGCCAGCCCAGAATGTTGCTACTCATGCCATGTTGGTGCGGTCCAAAGCTGGGCCTTTGAGGCCTAAAGCTGCGTGAGGGAATCCTGCAAAGCCAGCTGCAGTCTCCCCCACTCAAAACGTCAGTAGCCTTCCGCCAGCCATGCTGCAGCCACTGGGTATTGGCTTTTATTTCAGCAATGTGGTCAATAGTCAGTAACAGAGAAAAGGTAAGGTATGGGACTGTTGTTGAATATGGAATTGGGTTGTGTTCGCAGATACCAGTCAGATAAACTGACCATGGACAGCCTCGTTGGAAAGAGGAAGTTTGGTTGCCTTCTCCCTTCCATCTCCTCCGAATCTTCCTCCTCCTCCTCCTCCTCTTCAGCTGCTCGCCGTATACCTGGTGGTAAGGTCAGTGCCCTCATGATGGCAAGGTTGTCAGGATTCAGCAGAACACGAAAAATAGTGACACACACTCTGGAGAGAACTTCAGCGTTCTTCCTGAGCGGTTCCAGCAGTGGAAGCTTTGCTTAAGTACCTCAATGGTCTATACAATGACATTTCATGTGGCAGCATGGCTCTCGTTATATGCATTCTGCCCACATGTGATTGGGTTGTACACCAGAATCATGAGCCAGATGGTCAGCAGATAGCCCTTGTCACCCAGTAGCCACCTTCTGTTTTCTCGTGGTGGCACAGTGGAATGACGCAGAATAAAGGCATCATGACTACTTCCAGGATAGTGGACATAGACCTGCAAGAGTATGGTCGCACACCGGCTGGACAATGAGGGAGTGGACTCCCTTTGCGGTTGTAGTATATCTCAGAATTGATAAGTGGCACCCTTGAAACAATGTGTGTGCAGCCAGTGGTACCCTGCACCCTGGCAAAGCCATGTGCTCGCTCTGCCTGTTTTAATTTGGAAAGGGAAAATGAAGGGTATTCCCGTCTCTTTGCATACAGAGCCTCAGTGACCTTTATGCAACAGTGGACAGCAAACTGAGATGTTGGAGTTGTCTCCTGTTCCAACCTGGAAGGAGACGGCTGCAAAGAAGTTCATGACCATGGTTACCTTCACAGCCACTGGGTAGCATTGTGTAGGAGCACTAGGACAGGCAAAGGCATACAGAAGATAGGCATGATGCGATGCACAAGGATCATACCCTGCTCTGAGGCTGCAGTTCTGCATGAAAAGTTAGTAGATTTCAGTGAGCAGCTTCTTAATGAATGAGAGACATTGCATACACTAGCCCGGATTTTATCCAGGTGGCAGGGGTCTCGACTTCTGGCAAAAGTGCCACCGAGAACCCCACGTTGCCTCTTCTGTGGGAGGCCTGCTGAATCAAGTGGCAATTAGGCTCTTAACGGGACAGTGGCAGGCCTTCCATGGGATCAAGGGCCCCAGCGATTGAAGACCCGCCGTCTGAGAGCTGCCGGCCAATCAGAGGCTGGCAGCTCTTTAACTGAGCAGCACCACTGTGGAGGCACTGGCTGCTGCCAGTGGAGCACCCACCAGAGGCCTAGAAACGGTGATGGACCCAATTCACAGGTAGGTCAAGGCGGACGGGGTCTTGGAGGGGGTAGGGGTCGCGGGGAGTGGGTGTAGGGGGGGTTGGCAGCAAGGGCACGGGGGTGGCTCTCAACGGACCCCCCTTCCCAATGTGAGGTCCCTCGTTCAGGCACTGTGCTTTTTAACGGGGGAAACCCCACCACCCCCCTACCCACCAGAGCCAGCAGGCAACCACGGGGTTTTTCTTGCCGTGCTCCCTATGCGGCAACAGGCCCACCTACTGCTGGGCTAATTGCGGCGGCGGCAAGATGAGGCCCTTAATTGGGTATTAATTGCCCACTTAAGGGCTACAATTGGTGGCAGCGCGGGAAGGCCTGTGAACGGCCTTCCCGCCCCGGACTTAAATTCAGCAGAGGCGAGAAGGTGGCAGGGATCCGGTCTCCCTGTCTCCAAACCTGCCGCTGGGGAGAGCATACAATTCCCCCCACTGTTCCTCGCTTAGGTAGAGGTAGAAAAATTGGACCCTGAAGACTTCACCAACTTTAAGTCGCAATACAAACCTCCAAGCACTTCTACTAACTAAGCAATAGCTAGTAGAAATCACTCATCAACTAACCTCAAAGTGATTGATGATACCTTTAAATAGTGCTGTTGGTGGGTCCTTCCTGCTGCTGAATGTAAATTCAGCTGTGCAAGTTTAAGAAAGAGTATTGGCTGGAACCTTGGCTGGAACAAATGACACTGCTAAAGTCAAATCAGTGTTACAGGCTGACTGACGTCATAAACTGCCTACTCTACATTTTTCTGGTGGCCACTGCAATTGCCCATGCTAATGACTTACAGTTGTGACCTCAGAGAGATCGTTAATGTGAAAAATACGAGATATGAACCCCCTAGACCAATTTATTGAAGTACACAAGATTTCACATTTTAAGACTTTTATTATAACAACTAAACTAAAAGAAATCCCCAATTAACCTAATAGTACTTTGTCAGTAGCTAATACCCCCAATTACAAATAAAGGTTTTTTTTAAACTTGTTCGAACACTTGTAAACCTCGCACCACACTTATATGTCACACATTCCTTTTTGTTGACAAAATCCTTTGCGGTTAAAAGTCCCAAACTCCTCCCGGTAGCAATGGGTTGGATCTTCCAGACTTTTCAAAAATCAGTATTTTCTTTGCTCACTTCTCTGAGCACTTCTGACCTCGATATCTGTAAATAATGTGATTTCTGGTGATCCTGTGGGTCCTTTACTCCTCTGCAAGCTTCGGCTCTCAAAACAGGTTCAAGTCTTCACAGCCTTTCGCTGTATATCTTCAGAGAGCAGGCGTTCTGTCTCTCCCTCTCTCCAGCTGTCACCACTGGGTGTCTTCTCTTACAGCTTGCCTTGAATGGATACTCGATGAGTACCTTCTTACAGTCTGATTTGCCTTCAGAAGGTCTGTAAAATTTATTTGGACTTAGAAGTCAATAGTTTATTGTTTTGCTCCAAAATGCAGAGACCATAGTCTGGGTTCACAAAACCATTTGCGTCTTTCCATTGTCCCCAGGTATTAATGCCTGCCTGGTACATTTGCAATTTCTCAATTACTGACTCCTTGTTTTATCACCCAAAAGTCTGGGAAGGCGAAAACCATTGTTCTTCAGGTGTTAGCGGTGTAGTCTTTTATTTGCAGAAGACAGTCTTTGATCTGTGTTCCCTGTTTTCCTGGTAACCTTTCACAGAGTGGAGGTGAGATTACCTGACCTTCTGGACTCCATCTTGAACTTTTAAAAAGCACAATTTTTGAGATATAATCATGTTACAAGATCCAGCGTTCATACCTACCCATAATGGCTCATGGTGAAGCCCGCACCAGATGTGTGTACACCATTGACACCATTTTGGATCTAAAATGGCACTTGTAGCACTGAAAATATGCGTGCTACACAATCAAATTTTTCAGATCTTATGACTCCATGATGTTTTAATGGGCTGTAAATGAATGTGAAAAGTTTTCACTGAAAGAAAAAAAAACAAATCTTTTTAACTGCAAAATTGTTTGGTGTTATAAGAAATAGAAATGAAAGAATTGGTATTTTTAAAGCATCTTAACACATTCTCATGATGTTTAAAGCAAGTTACAGCAAATAAATTAATTTCTGAAGTGCAGTCATTGATGTTATATTGGCAGATGGAGTCGACAACTTGTGCACAATAAGATCCCACAAACAGCAACTGGATGAATGACGAGATATTGGCTCAGTTTTCCCTGTGTATTTGTGCCATTGTAAAGTCACATCTACAGTGTTTGAAGCTTTTAACAGCACAAAAGAAAGAGGAAATTATGGAGTAAGTGAATTACCCCACTAATTAAGACACTCCATGGGCTGGAATTTGTATAGGAGGTGGGACTCCCAGCGCTGGGCCGAAAAGGCGGGGAGAACCCCGCCTTGGCCTTTTCGAGCTCCCTGGAGCAAATCCTCCATTGTTTCTTTTATCCAAGTGCCCCATGCCAGGATCTCAGTCTTTAAAGGGACGGGAATTCCAACACCAAGAGCTGCGGGCCAATCACAGAGCTGGCAACTCAGCAGTATTGGCAGCGCCATTAGGAGTGGTGGCCACTGCCAGTATTGCAGAAGCCTTAGACCCAGGTCTAGTGCTGGAGCCCAAACTTAAGGTATGTGTGGTGGGGTCGCCAGGGCCAGTGTGGAAGGTCCCAGCAAGGTGGAGGGGGGGTGGTGGTGGGTGCTTGAGGAGGGTGGTGATCGTAAATCCCAGGGGCAGGGGGTTCCTGGGAGGTGCATTGTTTCCCGGCCGGAGCCATCTGTGGGCCACATATTGCTCACAGAGGAGGGACCCGCCCCCCCAAGGCCACAGGAAGGGTGCCTCGTGTTACAAGGCACCTCCCTCCACTGTTGGTTAGATCCCAGTGGCAGTGGAGAGAGGCCCTTAAGTGGCCATAGGACCTCAACTGACCTTTGGGCGGGAAGGCTATCAGCCAGTCCCGCCCCTGGCAAGATCACTCGGTGATGGGGTGGTGATGAGCCCTCCCCCCGGCCACCCATCGCAATTCTATGGGCCTCCACACTGGCCTCAGGGGGCCCATAAAATCCAGCCCCATATTTTCTTGAGACTTTTGCACCACTCTGCCATTACCCTCACAGAAAACAGTTAGAAGGTACTTAGGTAGCTCTGCCCCCTCATTGAAATTATTGGTTGCTATTTTATGAGAACCTGGTTCCTGGCAATGTAATTGTTGAGTAGTTGAACCTGTAACTTTTATGGTTTACTTGCATTCTATTTTAGATGAGAATTGGAGGATCCCAATCCTTTCTGAATCCCTAATAGCTGCAAACCTTATCAATAGTTTCAGAAAACCCACAGCTCTCCAAGATATCTGCACTTCTCTAATTTATTTATTTATTTAGAGATACAGCACTGAAACAGGCCCTTCGGCCCACTGAGTCTGTGCTGACCAACAACCACCCATTTATACTAACCCTACAGTAATCTCATATTCCCTACCACCTACCTACACTAGGGGCAATTTACAACGGCCAGTTTACCTATCACCTGCAAGTCTTTTGCCTGTGGGAGGAAACCGGAGCACCCGGCGAAAACCCACACGGTCACAGGGAGAACTTGCAAACTCCGCACAGGCAGTACCCAGAATCGAACCCGGGTCCCTGGAGCTGTGAGGCTGCGGTGCTAACCACTGTGCCACTAGTGGAGAAACTTCTCCACAGGTCACAGCATATCAGGAAATATTCCCACTTACCGAAACAGCCAATTAGATACTCTATTTGTTCCCAGAATAAAGCACACAGATCAGGTTTCTTAATCAGCAACAAAATTAACCGTTTATTATAAAACCAAGTCTTAACCAATAGTGAAGTAAATCTATATACGAATTGAGATATTAAAGCTCCCTATATTTTTCGCTAGCCTTCATGCACACGCACATACATTCAAAAACCAGTTAACCGGGAAAAAAAAGGATTTTTGTTTACAGCTGTTTCAAAGGAATAATAAAAACTTAGACTGTAATGATCTGGAAGGAAGTTCTTTGGTTTGGCAAAATGTCCCAAAGTCGAATAGTTGGATGCCACTCAAAGTCTTTCCAGGCGAGGTTGATGAACAGGCTGTGATGGGTAGGCGTTCAAAGAAATTCAGTTGTAGAAGGTTTCACATAGGTCTTCCATTAGCGGTGTAGCAACAGGTGTCAGTTCTCACCTTCGATGCAAAAGTCCTTTTTAAGGATGCAAGGTTTCTGCAAATTCAGGGTTTCTTCAAAAATGCAGGAGGCAACAATATCACTTCATACAAGCTTTTGTTTTTCAAGAGCAAGCGTTCTTCTTCTGATCTCCTGGCAGGTCCAAATCAAATTCCAATTGCCTGCCTTAGTCCAAATCCACTGGCTTTTAAACAGTTCAAAATTAAACCAAAACCTTGCAGAAACAAGTAACTTGCCGAGTCATAAATTCTCTCTCGTCACACAAAAGGTAGCTCTGAGGTCAAATCCCCTGCTGGTTTCCTTGAAATTATCTGGTTTCCAGCATTTGTCTACTGGTCAAAACCAGGAACCTCTCGTTGACCCTGCCTTCCTTCCAAAAACAGCCATAAGGAGTAGCTATCTCCAGATGTCTCAATGTCCACTGAAATCCATTTCAGTTTTTAAAAATATAGAATCCCAACTTCTAATACAAAAAAGTGGAAATCCTCATAACAATATGGAGTAACTTGTCTGCATGCTAAATGACAGAATTTACGATGTGTTTCGCCAGTTTTTTTTTATTCTTTCATGGGCATCGCTAGCTAAGTCGGCATTTGTTGCCTATCCCTAATTCCCTTGAGAAGGTTGTGGTGAGCCGCCTTGAACCACTGCAGTACATGTGGTGTAGGAACATCCACAGTGCTGTTAGGAAAGAAGTTCCAGGATTTTGCTTGAATGACAGTGAAGGAATGGCAATACTTTTCCAAGTCAGGATGTTGTGTGGTTTGGAGGGGAATTTGCAGGTGGCGGAGTTCCCATGAGTCTGCTGCCCTTGTTCTTCTAGGTGGTAGAGGTCGCGGGTTTGGAAGGTGCTGTGGAAGGAACCTTGGTGAGTTGCTGCAGTGTATCTTGTAGATGGTACAGGGGGCTGCCAATGTGCATCGATGGTGAAAGAAGTGAATATTTAAGTTGGTGGATGGGGTACTAATCAAGCCAGTCTCACTGTTGCTGGAAAATCTGGGCCAATGGGTACACATTAAGGGAGGGATGTTGGCAAAAACATTAGGAAAACTCCCTGTAGTTTTTAAATAAAGCCATGGGATCTCTTACGATCACTTGAGCAGATAGATGGGGCAGCAATTTAACATCCTATTCTAAAGAGAGCTTTCTCTCAGCACTACAGTGAAGTGTCATCTTAGATTTCATGCTGGGGTTTGAACTTATGATTTTCTAGTGCTGCCAACTGAACCAAACCAATACCTCTGAACTGAGCTGGCGCTACTATTAGCATTTCTACTGTAGCAAGATTAATAAATACGTTGCACTTCTTTAAGGAAATAGCTGATCATGGCCATTTTCGTTTTGGTGCTGCATTTAGCAGACAAATACAGGATTCTCCAGCAGCAATTCTATCTTATAAAAATAGTTAACTAAGGCCAATATTTCCTGTTGGCTGTTTGTGTTTGAGCCTTGATAACAGTAGTCAAGGAAAATGTATTTATTTTTAAATTTGATGACAGTACTAATTAAGCACGACTTGGTCAGATATCATGCAGGCCACCCGCAATCTCTGAGACCATTGAGATTTCTATTCAAAGCAGTATGAGCACCAGACCCAGGATGGTTTATCGAAATAAATAGATTTTGATTCTAGAAAAGACATTTTTCACTGAAGAAGAAATAGATTTTTATTTAGACTGATTCATTTGCTTCAGTAGGAATTTCCAAAGTCGTTTGTCAGTGCTATTTTTATTAGTACTGAAGCCAAAGTATACAATTCATTATTTTCCTTTAGAAGTAAATAAGCAATGGATTTACAATCTACATTTATTGTCTCAAGTGGGATTGCATAGTAGGCCAAAACACAGAAAGAATGATCGTAGTAAAAAAGATAATAACCCAAAATAGCCATATAAAATCCATAAAAAGCCTACAACAAAGCCGAGTGCACACAGCAACCACTACAAAAAGCACATTCCACAACACATAGAATTACATAGAATCTACAGCACAGAAACAGACTATACAGGCAGTGTTTATACTCCACATGAACCTCCTCAAATTCTAATTACCTCTTCCCACTCTGCCCCATATCCCTCTATTTCCTTCTCCTTCAGGTATGAATCAAACTACCCCTGAAATGCATCAATGCTACCTTCTTCAAACACTCCACCTGATAACAAGTTACACATTCTCACCACTTTCTATGTAAGGAAATACTTGCTAAATTCTTTATTTGATTTGGCTATGTTATATTTACACCCCTTGTTTTGGACTCGTGCACAAGTGGATACAATTTCTGCACATCCACCCTATTGAACCCTATCACATTTTTAAAGCTTTTTATCAGGTCTCCAGAGAATGAAGCTGAGCCTGCTCAGTCTTTCCTGATAGTGGCATCCGCTGAATTGTGATAACACCCTTGTAAAACTTTCTGCACTTTGTCCAGTGCTTCAATATTGTTTTTGTAGACCAGAACTGCACATAGTATTCCAAGTATGATCTAACCAAGGTTTTATATGACGTTAGCTTACCTCTATGCTTTTGAATTTTATTCTTCTAGAAATGAACCTGATTACTTTGCTTGCATTCTTTATGTCCTTAGCAACTTCAGTAACTACTTTCAGTGATTTGTGTATCTATAATTCCCAGAAGTCTTTGCTCCTCTACCTGCTTTTGTATCTTACCTTACCTACCAAACTGCACCACACTTTGCAATATTGAATTTCATTTGCCCTTTATCTGCCCACTCTACAAACCTATTTATGTCTTCCTATATTTTGGTGCAGTTCTCCACATTATTAATTGTACCCCCAATTTGGTATCATCTGCATATTTCACCACCATATCTCCAATTCTTGAGTCCAATTTATTTGTGTATATGGTGAACAACAGTGATGCCAGCACAGATCCCTGTGGAACACACTTCCTACTTTCTGCCAGAATAAGCAACTTTTTTTAACTCCTACTCTCGGTTTTCTGTGATATAGCCACCTTTCAAACCATTCTTCTGCCTGGTCCCTGACTTTGGAAGCCCTGACTTTTGTCATGAGTCTCTTATGTGCCACCTTATTGAAGACATTCTGAATGTCCATGTATATCAAATCCACTGCATTGTCCTTACTTACTCTTTCTGTTACTTCTTCAAGCAATTCAATAAAGCTGATTAAACATTACATTTTTACAAATCATGCAGACTATTTTTTAATTATATTAACCGTCTCCAGATGTTTTGTTATCTGATCTTTTAGCAAACATTCTAGCATCTTTCTTACTACTGACACTAAGCTAACTTGTCTACAGTTCCTTGGATTAGTTCTATCCCACTTTTTGAAGGTAATAGGTACATTTGCTGTTTGCTAATCCTCTGCCACTATTCCTTTTCCTGTTGAATTTTATATATGGATACTTGTGCCTCTGTTATTTCCTTCCTAGTTTCTTTGAGTATCCATAAAACAGCTTTAACTGCAGAGAACTTCAACAGAAATTACAGTATATCTCTTTGAACTAGATAACACAATTGATTGATAGGACTAGATTGATATTTCATGTTCTCACAAATAATATATTATTTAATTCTACTACATTTTTAGTTTTTAAGCAATTGATACTTGTAAACCAGTATAATTAATAAATTGAGTATCCAATTAATCAATTTGTAAGTATGTCATAGTCATTGTGCACAGAAAACAATTTTATCAATTCATAATCAGAAGATTGTAGAATTATTGCCAACTAGATGACCATGAATGGAAAAATTAGGTCAATGGGCAAGGCAATTGACATCTCAGTGTATTCACAGAGCTAAAAACAAAGCAACCAACACCTGTTAAAACATCAAACAGGCAGCACAGAGACAAATGACAGGACACAATATGTTAAAGTGATTCGGAAATTGTTTAGTGATTTGGAATTGTACCAGTATCATAAGTGTAGTTCATTCGATGAAAAGGAATCATGTTTAAACCAACATACATTCAGACAGGAACCAATCATTCTTTAACATTCTCATTAATGGCCAAAAAAACAAGCAAAGGATTTTGACACCAAAAGGATGTGGAGATTACCCAAAAAAAATCACATGAACTGAGCATTAATGAGTTCTGGGAGGTAAATGGCACTTCCTGTTCTATGTTATATCAAATTGAGTAATCAGTTACTTCTGTAATTTAGATAAAGATCAATATTTTTTATTATTAACTTTTATTATTAACTTGGTTCTGTAGTTTTGCTGTGCACAAAACCATAGCTCTCAATCTCTGAACCAGCCAAACAGGAAGGCAATCCACAAGCATCAAGCACAAATGATCAATGTCAAGCACACTTTGAGTAACACAAGTGTTGCTGGTGGAAATCAACATCACTAGAACAGATTATCTGGTCATTATCACATTGCTGTTTGTGGGAGCTTGCTGTGCACAAATTGGCTACCGCATTTCCTACATTACAGAAGTGATAACACTTCAGAAGTATTTCTTTGGCTGTGAAGCATTTTGAGATGTCCTGAGATTGTGAAAGGTGCTATATAAATGCAAGACTTTCTTTTCTCTCTTCATGGGCACAAACATAACACTAAAATTGCAGTACAGAATAAGCACGTGCATATCAGTTTAAACTGAGTGAAGCACCTGCACCTAGTGGCGCTAAAACTTAAAGGCAGCTGGTATGAAAGTCCACCAAAAGAATAGAGCTTCTGCAGTTCAGTGGAAAATCTGGTAATACCACTGTTCATATTTTAATAATCAAGACAATTGCTTAGCACTTACAGGAATGTAACATAAATTTAGAGAAAGGGTGTGGCTATGGAATCTGTGGAACCTGAGTCCATGCATCGTGTAGCAAGCATTTATTTAACCAAAAGATTTTGGTGGTTGAGACATTTCAAGGTCCTCAAGAGTTATACACAAAGACATATACTCAACACTTACAAACACAGGTATGAACTTTAAATACAAGCAACAGATATTAGATCTCTGGCGTTCCTCTCCTGTGGAGAAGTGATACAGAAAACAGCACACAGCATGTGCAGGTCACCTTGTTCCTTTGTGCATGTGTTTGTCATTTCTTGCAAGAACATAGGTACATATAAGCACAAAGTGGTCTGAATTAGTGCCCATCTAAGCCTTGAAGAGTAAGCTTAAAACAGACAAATTTGGGTCACTCCAGCTTTCAAATTGATTTAACAGTAATCTCTAATATTGCTGTATTTGACCTTTCACAAATTAAGCAGAAGGTATCAGATCCTTGTGTGAGTCTGTATTAAGAAACAAATGAGCCCCAAGTGAAAGTTAATATACATAATTCTGGTTACCAGATCAAGAGGAATGCTGATCTTTGTTTAAGTAAGACAAAATGTTTACCAAAACATAAGAAAACCCACAGCTATCTGCTGACTTTGCATTCTCCACATGCTTTCATGGTACTCAGAGTAGAGATTACCATTTGTAAACTGCAGTTCAGACACAAATCCCCTGGGACTGTACATCAACTGCCAGCAACTTAATTCACTTGTGACCCAAGAAGGTTGAGCACATGTATCTCAACGTAGTAGTTCCTAAGAAAGAGGTAGTGGTTCTCTATTTGACCTTCCTAAACGATTTAAATGAAGTGTTTCCTTACGGCCTGGAGTGTGTTCAAAATGAATAACATTGAAGAGTTTATGAAATTGGGCTTGCTTTTGTTTCACTGCATAAACTGAAAATCTGTTCTCAAATTGTATTGTTAAATATGGAAACAACTTCAGCCAAAATGTTGTTATTCCATTGCAACAATGCAACATGTCACAGCAAACACCAGGGCCTAGAAATTAGGCTGCATCGCACCTGTTTTCTAAGCGCATGCAGCCTGTAAGGCCCCAAAATAGCGGGTGGGAAGCCCAAAATATTGGTAGAGGAAATAGCGCTAGCATCAGCGGCATTCTAAGTTAAAAATAATGTATGCAGATGCAGGCCCAATGCTTCATGGAAATCTATTTCCCATTTTGGACCACCCCAGCACTTCATCCGGCATATGCTGACCTCACTCAGCACAACGTGACGCTAGCGTTTGTGAAGGCTGCCTTGCAGGCAATATTTAATGGATCATGCAGTATTCATGCAGGGTTTGTTGCTGGTTTACTATTTCTGGCTACTGATGGATTTCCAAGCCTATTTTTTTGCTATGTTCTAGCACTTTGTCTGCACAGAGGGAAGGTTCGTTGCTTTTGCACTCAGAGATTGGCTGCAAACATGGGTGATCTGCTACGGCTGCATTTGGAAATAGAGGATGATTAGGAACAGCAAAGAACACACCACAGAGCAGGAGAAGTTGCCTGAAGAAGGAGGAGGAGGAGGGCACTACACAGGAGGCCATAAGCACAGACGGTTTTCAGGGAGAACATCTATGTCAACTTGCATGAAGGCACCTTTGCTTTACAAAGGAGACTGTTGCCGAGCTATTTAACCCTGCTTCTTCTTCAACTACAGCCTCAAACCAGGACATGGACATTACTGCCTGCAGCTGTCAAGATCACTGTCATCCTCAACTTTTATGCCACAAGCTTCTTTTAGACCACAACAGGTGATAGCATTAACATGACACAGTTCGCAGTGCACCAATGTATCAGGAAAGTCACTCAGGCTTTCTGCACTTGCATCTCCTTCCTGAAAATGTTTATCACTTGAAAGGAATTCCACTCCCTCAACATACAACTGGTTTGTGACCACAGGCAACACATCATGAAGGTCTGTGCCTGCTATCCAGGCAGCAGTCACGACTCTTTCATCTGCACCAGTCCTCTGTGCTGCCTTTGTTCCAAGCAGGTCACCAAGTTGCAGGCTGATTATTGGGTGGCAATGGTTATCCCCTCTGGCCAGGGATCCTGACTCCAGTTAGGAACCCACTCACAGCTGCCAAGCATGCCTGTAAAGAGAGCTATACTGCTTCAAGGAACATAATCGAGCAAACAATTGGCAAGCAACGCTCCTGCTTCCTGAACTACTCTGGAGGAGTTTTGCAGTCCATCCCTGAGTGGGTATCCAGATTTGTGGTCATGTGCTGTATATTCTACAACCTTGCCACCATGAGGGACCAGCTCCTACCAGTTCCTGGGAACCAACAAGTACAGGAGGAGGAGCAGGAAGAAAAGGATGAGAGGCAGCAATCATCAAATCCTCTACCTGCCCGATCACTCAGCTCATTGAGGAGCACTTCTGCTAAGTCATCCCTCTCATTGCTCATTCACCAGCAGTCACACAATCCTTACCTCTCTTCTCTCAACCATCAGCAGATTGCCTTCCTTCACTCCACACTTATTGGTTTTGCCCTCACTTCACTACAAAGATAATTACCAACATCAAACCCAGATTTAAACACCAGTTTATCAAACAAATCATTTCATAATTTATAAATAAATTACTATCCACCCGAGTGCATGCCCTTAGTGTTCCTTTCCTTACCCTAATGCTCCTACATGGTGTTACCGCAATCACTACAGCTTGAAATGTTTGACAGCTGGAAGACTGCTGAGTTTCCATTGAGGACACTTCAGATGGTAACTCACTCCCTCCTTCAGCCATTTCCATTACATTGACTTTGTCTGATCATACTATGATTTTCTAAGTGCATTGTTAAGACTTCCTGGCATTTTCCCATTGACTGATGTCAGGCTAACTGGCCTGTAGTTCCCTGTTTTCTCTCTACCTCCTTTCTTGAATAGAGGTGTTACATTTGCTAACTTCCAATCCACTGGGACCATTCTATGATCTAGGTAATTTTGGAAAATCATAATCACTATCTTCAGCTACCCATATTAGAACCCTAGGATGTAGGCCATCAGATCCTTGGGATTTGTTGGTCTTTAGTCCCTTAAGTTTCTCCAGTACTTTTTCTCTGCTGAGATTAATTACCTTGAGTTCCTCAATCTTATTAGCCCTTGGTTACCTTCTATTTCTAATAATTGATTTATTATTAATTTATTAATAATTAATTTGATAATTTAAATAATTAATTAATTAGTAAGTAATTTGAATCTTCTACTGTGAAGACCGGCACAAAGTATTTGTTCGATATCTCTGCCATTTCTTCATTCCCCATAATAATTTCTCCTGCCTCTGCCTCTAAGGGACCAATGTTTAATTTAGCTACTCTCCTTTTTATATACTTGGGCAAGCTCTTACAATCTGTTTTTATATTCCTGGCTAGTTTACTCTCATTCTATTGTATCCCTTCTTATCAGCTTTTTGGTCACCCTTTGCTGCTTTCTAAAACACTCCCAATCCTCAGGCTTACTATTATTCTTTGCAACATTATAAGCCTCTTCTTTTAATCTAATACTATCCTTAACTTCCCTCGTACCCCTTGGATGGATCTTTCTTGCTGAGTTTTTGTTTTTAAATGGAATGTATTTTTGAATTGTTTCTTTAAATGTTTCCCACTGTTTACTTACTGCCATAATTTTAAGTCTATTTACCTAATGGACCTTAGCCAGCTGTCCTCTCATACCCATGCAATTGGCTTTGTTTAAGTTCAAGATTCTTATTTAGGACTGGAGTATGTTGCTTTCAAACTTAATATGAAATTCACTTGTATTATCATCACTTTTACCCAGCGGATATTTTGCTGTGAGATTACTAATTAACCCTGCTTCATTGTGCAATACTGCATCTAAAATAGCTTTATTCCTAGTTTGTTCCAGGAAACTGTCACAATAGCATTTCGCAAATTCATCTTCCAGACTACCTTTGCTAATTTGATTTTTGCAGCCTATATGATTATATCATTGAAAGAAAGGCTGAATTATATATGTATAAAATAAACACACAGATAAAAAGACATAATCACAGGAGACTGTGTCTCTGCTGATATTATCCATTCCCTCACACTGCTATTCTCAGTGACTCCTACAGACTGAATCCCTGTCTGATGACATCAGCACTCACTGTTCTAACAAAAACCTCAAAAGAAATAGGAAGAGTAAACCACAGGATGGTGAACTTAATCATAATTCTCAGTAACTGATTCTTAGAGACCCTTGTAATAGTGCCTCTCTCTTTAACCTAGCACAAATATTTATAAAGCTAGCCCTGGCAATTTTCTGTTTATTTTTGTTCTGTTCTGTATTATTCTAGTCAGCATTATTTTTCTAAATAATATTGTGTTACAAAAGAATGTTCTCCATCAGTGGCTTAGAGGAAATGTCCACTCTATGAATTGGTACTAAACTATAGAGATCAGGAAAGACTTGATCTGTGGTGAGTTGGCTGATCTGAGCGATGGTAGCAATGAGGTCACTACAACTGGCCTGAGCATAGTGTGGCAAGGAAGGTGAAAATTCCTATTACTGATCACTGCACACCACTAGAAGTGTATGCTTATGGATGGTCAATGTGGATAAAATTGGGCCTAATGGTTAACTAGCATCCCACCACTTGGGTGAGATACCAGAAAGTCACTGCTGACCATGAAATCATACTCCATCACTGCCTTCAGTAAAAAAGGAGTAAGGGAGGCAAAATTAGAATAAAGAAATGTGGTACTTCAACATAAAGAATCCTAATCTTTAAGTGAGATTTGAAGGAATGTCTCTTCTATCTATTTAAGAAGATGTTTAAATGAAATTCCCGCATTACCCTTTATCAGCCTCTACCTATAACATAACACTTTACTGCAACATTGTTTTTCTGCAGGGATTTACTTAGAATAAAAATCTCAGTAATTATCCTCATTGTTAATTAGCCAATTTAGCATTTAGCCAATTTAATTTATATCAAGGCAGACTTTGCAATATCGGTTTTGGGAGAGGGGCACTGTACCAATATGCTGGTGTTGCTGTCCCACATTTACATTTCCTCACCACCACCTTCTTAAGGGCAATTTGGGATGGACAACAACTGCTGGCCTTGCCAGGGATGCTCACATCCCATGAACGAATGGAAAAAAAATACCATTCTCCCTCATACACCAGATTGAGGCAGACCCAAGGAATACACCAGCACTTCACAAAGCTCATTTCTCATTTAAAGAAACAACTCAAAGGGTTCAACAAAAGTACATACCATTCAAAAACAAAAACTCGTCAAGAAAGATCCACTGGTGGGAGTAATTTACAGGCCCCCTAACAATAGTTATATTATGGGAGAGAACATTAAACTGGAAATTATTGGAACATGTAAAAAAGGTAATGTATTAATTGTGGGGTACTTTAATCTGCATATAGACTGGGACAATCAAATTGGCAACAGTGGTCTAGAAGATGAATTTGTATAAAGCTTTTGTGACAGTTTCTTGGAGCAATAAATTGTAGAACCAACTAGGGATAAAGCTATCTTAGATCTCATATTGTGTAATGAAGCAGGGTTAATAAGCAATGTCATAGTAAAAGATCAATTGGGAAATAGTGATCATAATACAAATGAATTTTACGTGAAGTTTGAAAGTGACACATTTCAATCACAAACAAGAATCTTAAACTTAAGCAAAGCCAATTACAAAAGTATGAGGGGAGAACTGGCTAAGGTTAATTGGGTAAATATACTGGAAAATATGGCAGTAAATGAACAGTGGGAAACATTTAAAGAAACAATTCAAAGGGTTCAACAAAAGTACATTCCCTCCAAAAACAAAAACCAAAAAGTTGATAAAAAGGGAAAAAATAGAATGAGTAAACTAGCCAGCAATATAAAAACAGATTGTAAGAGCTTCTATAAGTACATAAAAAGGAAGAGAGTAGCTAAAGTAGACGTTGGTCCCTTAGTGGCAGAGACAGGAGAAATCATCATGGGGAATGAGGAAATGGCAGGGGCATTGAACAAATACTTTGTGTCTGTCTTCACAGTAGAAGACACAAGTGCCATACCAGAAATAGACAGTAACCTAGGGGTTAAAAAGAGTGAAGAAATTAAGGATATTGAAATCAGTCGAGAAAAAGTGTTGGAGAAACTTGAGAGACTAATATCTGACAAGTCGCCGGGACCAGGTGGCCTACATCCTAGGATTCTAAAAGAGATAGCTGCAGAGATAGTAGATGCGCTGGCTATGATTTGCCAGAATTCCTTAGATTCAGGAATGGTCCTGTCAGATTGGAAGTTGGCAAGTGTTGCGCTGTTTTCAAGAAAGGAGGTAGAGAGTAAACACAGAACTACAGGTCAGTTAACCTAACATTAGTCATTGGGAAGATGCTGGAAACTATTATTAAGGAAGTCTTAACATTGCACTTGGAAAAGCGTAGTATGATTAGAACAAGTCAGCATGGTTTTACTAAAGGGAGATCCTGTTTGACAAATTTAATAGAGTTTTTTGAGGATGTAACTGGTCGAGTAGATAAAGGGGTACCAGTAGATGTAGTATACCTGGATTTTCAAAAGGCATTCAATAAGGTACCACATAGAAGATTAATAGGCAAGATAAGGGCTCATGGTGTTGGGGATAATATATTAGCGTGGATAGAGGATTGGTCAACAGACAGGAAGCAGAGAGTGAGCATAAATGGGGCACTCTCAAGTTGGCAAGCAGTGAATAGTGGGGTTCCGCAAGGATCAGTGCTGGGGCCTCAGCTATTTACACTCTATTTTAATGACTTGGATGAAGAGACAGAGAGTAATGTATCTATGTTTGCTAATGATACAAAGCTCGGTGGAAAGATAATCTGCGGGGAGGATGTACAGAGGCTGCAAAAAGATATAAACAGGTTAGGTGAGTGGGCAACAAGATGGCAAATGGAATATAATGTAGGGAAGTGTGAAGTTGTTCACTTTGGTCGTAAAAATAAAAGAACAGAATATTTTTTAAAAGGTGTGAAACTGGTAAGTGTTGATATTCAGAGAGACTTGGGGGTACTCGTACAAGGAATGCTCAAAGTTAACATGCAGGTGCAGCAGTCTATTAGGAAGGGAACTGGCATGTTGGCCTTTATTGCAAGGGGATTGGAGTAGAGGAATAAAGAAGTCTTACTGAAATTGTACAGGGCTTTGGTAAGACGGCACTTGGAATACCTGTGTGCAGTTTTGGTCTCCACACTGCAGAAAAGATGTACTTGCACTGGAGGCAGTGCAGCCAAGGTTTACTGAATTGGTTCCTGGGATGAGGGAGTTGTCCAATGATGAGAGACTGAGTAAATTGGATTTTAGAAGAATGAGAGGCGATCTAATTGAGACATACAAGATTCTGAAAGGGCTTGATAGGGTAGAAGCTGAGAGATTGTTCCCGCTGGTCAGGGAATCTAGAACACGCGGACACAGTCTCAGGATAAGGGGCCAATCATTCAGGACTGAGGTGAGGAGAAATTACTTCATTCAAAGGGTTGTGAATCTTTGGAATTCTCTACCCCAGAGAGTTGTGGATGCTCCATCATTGAATACATTAAAGGCTGGGATAGATAGGCTTTTGGTCTCGCAGGGAATCAAGGGATATGGGGAGCGGGCAGGAAAGTGGAATTGAAGCCCAAGATCAGCCATGA
The DNA here is from genome assembly GCF_036365525.1 of Heterodontus francisci. Lineage (NCBI taxonomy): Eukaryota > Metazoa > Chordata > Chondrichthyes > Heterodontiformes > Heterodontidae > Heterodontus > Heterodontus francisci. The sequence continues at coordinate 52,229,402 of NC_090390.1, forward strand.
TCATAATGAATGGTGGAGCAGGCTCGATGGGCCATATAGTCTACTTCTGCTCCTATTTCTTGTATTCTTGTGTTCTTGTGTTCTCATGCATTTCTGCTACTGACAGAAAGAGTTTAGGTAGTTTTATTTCAAATTGCAGTTAGAGAATATGCATTATCTACAATTTTATAATGTTCAAGCGCTTGCAGCTTCATTAAAGAATTTTCAGTCAGTTCAGTTGTTGAAATACCACAAATAGCTTCCTGCAGAATATCTGTTGTGCACTGCTATGTTGATTGTTGCAGTGAGTCTGCACTGGAGCAGATTTTACATCTGTACTGATATAAATGTGTTTAAGTGCATGGGGTGTTTTAGTTCTTATTTTTTATAAAAGCTGAAGCAATAAATCAACATTTCGTAAGATCAGTATCTAACAGTGTCAACAAATTTGTTCTGTAAGGTAGTCTTTATATCTTCATAATCTTGCTGCTTGAAGATGTCAAAATCTAGAAAGATTTGTTTTTGAATGTGAGCTTCGAATGTAGTGATGATGCATGTAATGATTTCTGGTGTAATGGTGTGTGAAAGATTAACATAATGAATGGTATCAGCTGTTCATATTCTCTTTATTTAATTCTCAGACGCTCTTCTGTTCAAATCTTTACATTTGTTATGTGTGCCGAAAAGTTCCACCAGACTAAATATTCACAATAGAGATGCACCACAGATCAAAAGATGGGAAAAAGCAAAGTGTGTGTTATTTTGATAATTATATTCATTTGTTCAAGTACATTTTGTCACATTCATAACCTACTTGACATTTACTTCATTGTTTAAATCTGGCAAATGTTTCTCAACACCTCCGACATTCTGCATTACTATAGAGAGCACACTTTACGGCTAAAATTACAATGGCATCATCATCGAAGAATGGAAAGGGTTGGATGAGTAGAAATGATTGTTAGGCAGAAGGAGCAGAGTGTGTGTAAGAGATTAAGCCAGCCCTTGGAAACACCTATGTTAGTATGAAAAGAACCAAAATTAGTGGAAATTTGGTGGACGGCTCAGTATTGGTAACTTGTTCACAAGTGTACAGTGCCAGAACATTTCAAATGTTTTTGAGGTATCCACTGTTCAAGCACAGAGTTTCAGAGATAGATAACACAGCTAAGAAAGTCACCTGTGAAAACCATACTGGTAGTAACGAAAACAGCAAATTCTAAGGAGAAAGAAAGTTGAAAGTAAGAAAGAATCAAGCCATAGAACAAGAATATATTCAGAGGTAATATCTTGGGAACGTAGAAGGGATATCATCAGGATCAGCAGACTTACTGGAGTCTTGAGAGCAGAGGATCCAAGAGGCTTAGCGGGGATAAAACTTGATGTTGGTCACAATGGTCAAACAGAATGGAACATTAGAGGGAGGCAGTTTATCAAGCTCATTGATCATAGGTAGGGAGAGATGTGTGAGACAAAAAAGTTAGCTTTCTCTTTAGAAAAGCAAGAAACTGTATCTTCAGGAAGGAGCGGGAAAGATGAACTGAAGTTGTGAGAGAAAGTCTGGTGGAATGTAAAATAAGCAACCAAATTGCTATTATTCATTTCTCGCCTGGTGATAAAAGTTATAATTATTCCAACAGTGTGGTATAATGTAGTGGACAAAATGAACAGTTAATGCCTAAGACAAAATCTTCAAGTTTCTGGAGACTGAATTTCCAAGAAAAATAAGTGAATTAATGAAACTAAATCTTACAATGTTATCATACCTCTTCATCATGGCATTTTTAATTATATACTGTCAATTATCATATCACAACCCTCAGCAATTTCACCTATAGTGTTCCTTATAGTATTTTAGTTGCACCTCCAATCGTGATGCTTGATGCCTGAGGCCCATTGTACTTCCATTGCACACAAAGTGGTATAATGCAGCGGGAAGTGCCTATGGTGATAAGTGCTTAACACTTAACAGACTTAATTTTATGCCGGCGGCCTGGGTCCTGACACAGGTCCTAAAAGGCAAAGAGAAACCAACCTTGGTCGGTCTGGGGGACCCCCAGCTGCACTTTACGGCGCTCAGGCGGTTAGCTGCCTGGCACTGGGGTCCCTGTCCCTTTAAGGATGGGGATCGCACTCCAAGAGCTTCCGGCAAATCAGAGTGCCAGCAGCTCAGCAGTCCCAGTGGCACCACCGGGAGCAGTGGCCACTGCTTGGACTGCAGTAGGCCCCAAACTAGGAGCAGCGCTGGAGATCTAAGGTAAGTGGGGTGGGCTTGCCAGGGCCAGTCAGGCAGGACCTGGCAAGGGGTGGAGGGCAGGTGGTTGTTGAGGGCAGGGAGGGGTTTATGGGTGCAGGGGCAGCCTTTGCTGCCAGGGGCCCTCTGTGGCCCACAGATTGCCCAAACAGGATGGCCATTGCCCCCACCACACCTAGCTGGCAGGGAGGCCACCTGGTTCTACTGGGCAGTCTCCCCACGTGGTGGGACTCCCACCAGCGGTGGCAGGAAGAGGCCTTTAAGTGGCTATTAATTGGCCACTTAAGGGCCTCACTTGGCCTCTGGGCGGGATGGGGGTCCTCGACCTTCCCCACCACTGACAAAATTGAATGGCATCTGGAAGGTGACAGGCACTCCACCCCCGCCTTAGAATCATAGAATCATGGAATTATAGAGTCGTACAGCATAGAAACAGGCCCTTCGGCCCACCGCGTCCATGCCGACCATAATGCCTATCAATACTAATCCCACCTGCCTGCATTAATTCCATATCCCTCTATGCCTTGCTCATTCAAATGCCTGTCCATATGCCTCTTAAATGTTGCTACTGTTCCTGCCTCCACCACCTCCTCTGGCAGCTCATTCCAGATACCCACTATTCTTTGTGTGAAAAATGTAACCCTTTGATCCCCTTTCAACCTCCTCTCTCTCACCTCAAATCTATGCCCTCTAATTTTAATCACCCCTACTACCATGGGAAACAGACTCTGGCTATCTACCCTATCTATGCCTGTCATAATTTTATATACCTCTATCATGTCCCCTCTCAGCCTCCTTCGCTCCAGGAAAAACAGATCCAGCCTATCTAATCTCTCTTTATAACGCAAGCCCTCCAAACCAGGCAACATCCTTGTGAATCTTTTCTGCACCTTCTCTAGCTTAATCACATCTTTCTTGTAGTGCAGCGACCAGAACTGCACACAGTACTCCAAGTGCGGCCTTAGCAGCGTTATGTACAACTGTAACATGACGTCCCAACTCTTGTACTCAATGCCTCACTATTTTATGGGCTCCCGCACCAACCTGTCTATTTCTAGAGGACTGATAAAATTCAGCCCCAAATGTGCACTAGCTTCATTAAGGCTACAGATTTTATGTAGTTAGTACTATTTTGTGGTATTTTTGCCAGATTCAATGTTTTCAATTGCTTCCTTCATTCTGGTGGTCTGGCTTGTTTAGTACAAATAGCTTGTTTGCTGTTCACAATTCAGTGCTGCTCAAACTGTCTTGGTCAGTTTCTCTTTGGGCCTGCAGACATGTGAAAAATGACTGGAGAGATTCAGTGCACTAAAACACCCCAGGTATCGACTCTGATGGCTGCTGTAACATCTGGGCGATGGTACCTTTGATAGAAATTTAAGCCCAGAAATTACTGTTCGCAATATTAATGTATTTGTATGCCATTCTTCTGCTACTTTATCACAGGCATTTAAATAGGTTTACACCTCCAGCAAAATACCACCCAGAGAATATCATCTGAACATGTCAAGCTTCATCCACTAATATCACTGACAATAATTTCGAAGCAATACTCTTTGGTATAGAATTGGGATGATACGCAGGTGTATGGTATTTCTGAGACAAGACGGTCAGGAGAAAGAAAATCAGTTGCTGTTCAGTAAAGTGCCTATACTTGGTGAAAAAGAATAAAACACTCTTCGTCGCAAGGTTATGGGTTCAAGCCCCACTCCAGACAGTTCTGGTGAGCAAATACGAGAGTTCCAGTCTCTGAATACTAGGATGACATGCAGCAGGTTATTCATATCTGATGAAAGTGGAGTGGTGACCACTGTTGTATCTAGTTAGCTTAATGACCTATCCACAGAAAAAAAAACTAATCTGCTGGATGTAAAAAGCTGTGGAAGAAATGGATTGTCTCATGTTCCATTAGACATGGAAAAGAGAATAAAAGGTAGTGTAAGCCTATTCTTGAGCTATGCTGCTTAATAAAGCTTCCTTCACTTTCAGACATGATAAGCATATCACTGATTTTTTTTCCAGTGTTGATAGGAGCTTTTTGATTGTCATTGAGTCATATGGTTGATGAAGCCTGACATTTGTAACATCAAGTGACAGTTCTGTGACATGCTGTGGGGGAATCTTAGAAGAATTAGAAACATAGAAAGATTTACGGCACAGAAGGAGGCCTTTTGTCCTATCATGTCCATTCCGGCCAAAAGAGAACTGTCCAGTCTAATCCCACTTTCCAGCTCTTGGTCTGTAGCTGTGTAGGTTATGGTGCCTCAAGTGCATATCCAAATGCTTTTTTAAATGCAATGAGGGTATCTGCGTCTACCACCCTTTCAGACAGTGAGTTCCAGACCCCTCCAACACCTCTGAGTGAAAAAATGTCCTCAACTCCTCACTAATCCATCTACAAATTACTTTAAATCTATGCCCACTGGTTATTGACCTCTCTGTAAACAGAAATAGGTCCTTCCTATTGACTGTATCTAGGCCCCTCATAATTTTATACACCTCAACTAAATCTCCCCTCGACCTCCTTTGTTCTAAAGAAAACAACACTAACATCCAATCTTTCCTCATAGCTAAAATTCTCCATTCCTGCCAACATACTTGTAGATCTCATCTGCACCCTCTCTAGTGTGATCACATCCTGCCTGTCATGCAGTGAGTAGAACTGTACTCAGTCCTCTAGCTACAGTCCAACTCATGTTTTATACAGTTCTAGCATAATCTCCCTCTTCTTATACTCTAGGCCTTGGCCAATAAAGGAATGCATCCCGTATGCCTTCATGACCACCTGTCCTGCTACCTTCAGGGATCTGTAGACACACACTCCAAGGTCCCTCTGTTTCTCTACACTTCTCATAATCCTACCATTTGTGGTGTATTCCCTTACCTTGTTTCTGTCCACCTGACCAGTCCATTGATATCTTCCTGCAATCTACAGCTTTCTTCCTCACTATCAACCACAAGGCCAATTTTCATATCATCTGCAAGCTTCTTAATTATGCCCCCTACATGTAAGTCTAAATCATTGATATATGCCACAAACAGCAAGGGACCCAATACTTAGCCTTGTGGAACCCACTGGAAACAACCTTCCAGTCAAAAACAGCCATCAACCCTTTGCTTCCTGCCACTGAGCCAGTTTTGGATCCAAAATGTCACTTTCCCTTGGATCCCATGGGCTTTTAACTTACTGATCAGTCTGCTGTGTGTGACCTTGTCAAAAGCCTTGCGAAAATCTATCTTGTCTACATCAAATGCATTAACCTCATCGACCCTCCTTGTTACCGCCTCAAAAAATGTATTTAAGTTAGTCAGACATGATCTTCCCTTAATCTACCATGCTTACTGTCCTTGATTTATTTGTACCTTTCTAAATGGCAATTTATACTGTCTCTCAAAATGTTTCCAATAATTTTCCCAACACCAAGATTAGGCTGACTGGCCTGCAATTTCTCGGGCTTTCCCTTTTACCCTTTTTAAACAACGGTACAATGTTAGCTGTCCTCCAGTCCTGAGGCACCGTGGCTGTAGCCAGAGAGGATTGGAAAATGATGGTCAAAGCTTCCGTTATCTCTTCCTTTGCTTCCCATAGCAGCCTGGGATACATTTCATCCAAGCCTGGTGATTTATCCACCTTCAAGGATGCTAATCACCTTAATATTTTCTCTCTCACTATCTTTATCCCAACCAATATTTCACACCTCCTCCTCCTTAACTACAATGTCTTTTTCATCCCTCTCTTTAGTGAAAACAGACGCAAAACATTCATTAAGAACCATGTCCATGTCTGCCGCCTCCACACACAAGTTACATGCCAGCTCTCTCATGATTCTAGTAATAATGCCTAGTGGCTTTAGATGTTTCAAAATTGGAATAAGTGTCAATCATGAAATTAAACACATGCTTTTTGGCTTTCACACTGATATAACTCATGATCTGTTCAATCATCCAAAAATCCTTATGTTAACCAGATATTCTCAAGCACGGACCAAATCTACTTATCTAACCTCCAAGACTGCTACTGCCAATGCTTCTGCCAATAGTGCTCTATAACTAAATGCTTGGAGGCATGTGAGAGTGGCCCAGGGTGACTTGGCCTCCAGTTTCACCACCCCCATCTCTTGCTTCTGCTTAGTATCTCTGTTGAAGGCACAGTTAAGAGTAGTAAGTCATTTTGTGGAGAAACTGTAGTTTGGCATCCACATTCTACAGGGATTCACAGCATTAGGCAACTGCTGTGAAAGCAACAGTTTTTAATTATATAATTTTATTGGATTCCAGTACAGTAAGTGGATCCATTGGGCTATCAACATTTCTTTTCTTTTCTTTTTTTCTGCTATATGCAGCCAAGAATGATCATTTCAGACCACAAAGCATAACAATAGAAAGTTATTCACTGTAACTAAAGGAGGCCAACCCTGAATAGCTCTGGCTATATTCACAGGACAGTTTAGGCAATGAGACAAATTTAATGGTTGTCTTCTGTTACTGCTAGATCATACTTTTACTAGTAATCAAGATCTAAACCAAGAATGTAGAAAACCTAATGAGTAACTTTTAATTGTATCAAACCCCATGTTCTCTCAGCAAACCAGTGTGTCTCATATTTAGTTATTAATTTCCTGCTCTATCCTACATGCTTTTATGTCTTCATGTTAAACCCCAAGTTCTATATTTAGGTTTAGTTCTGCAAACTGAACAGTCTAATTAAGCCATTCAAAGGATTCTTATTTTTCCCTGGAGGAAAACTTGCTTTACTGAAGTGCATGGACAATAGTCTCATATTCAATTAATTAATAGTCTGAGGAAATTACTAGCAAGTAATTTTCCATTGCCATGAAGTGTGCAGTATATTGAACAATCAAGGCATATGAGTTTAATTTATTTTACCCTGATAAAGATATTAAACAATCATGTGGACCATGTGGTATGTCTAAGACCACTATGAGTGTAGAAGGCGAGTGCAGTAACCCCTTGTTAAATCATGGTCTACCAACCTGCAGATTTGGAAAATTCTCCAGTTCAGAGTTGCTCTATAAGCCTATAGAGCAACTAATACTGTTGTATAATTGTCTGCAATCTAATTGAACATCTTGCTCTTTGAGCAATGATTGTTTGCTGAAATTGATGTCTGAAAATTCCACATTGTGCTTAATATTAGGGGCCATGCATATTTTATGTGTGCTTATTTTTCTGGATTGACACCAAATTAATTTTCCATTGGTAAAGTGTGTAAGGTTAGAGTAGGTCATGATACATCATTATCTATGCAGCTGCAGAGCGAAGAGAGTTAGTAAATCCACATTATATGTGGTCAAATTGTAGATACACTCAAAAGTTTGATTACACTAATGTTACGCCAGTGTGTTTTGCTAACTAACAATTTTCTTTAATCCACTGACTGGAGATCTGAATTTTTTTTTTAAAGACATTTTTTAAAAAGACAAGCTGACAGCAAAGTCATCCTTTCAGCTTAAGCTGGTTACCTAATTTGCATCACTGTATCCTACACTACAATGCTTGTGAGGAGAGAGGCAAAATGTCTGCTAAGTCCCCAGCAAGACCAAGACCCAGGAAGTTTAAAGGAACTACCTGTTCTCTGAGCAAAAAGAAATACTGCTAATTGCTATGTTTGAATTACTCAATGACTGTCATGCAACATGCCCCTCCCCATCTGTGGTTTTAAGCTGGTGTTTTTCTCTGCACCAGAGGAGAAGCAACTGGACTCTGGCATGAGGAGACTCTAAGTTGGGGTCCCTCTCTCTCTCTCCATTCCAGCTTAAAATCTTTCAAATACTGCTTGTTGACTGACCACCTTTTGCATACTCCAGCTACAATCCGAAACCCCATTGGAGGACATCATCCGCATCGCTATCTTCAAGAGAGTCACTGAACCAGTCATCTACCTCTTCAAACTAAAAGCCTCACGACCACTGAATTCAGCTAGTAGGCAGCTGAATCACCAAACTCCACAGACTGTATACCCTTTTTATGGACCCTAACTCAACCAATCTACCTTTCCCCAATCTGTAACCTATTTGTATGTATGTAAACCTCTAGTGTGTGTGTGAGAGTGAAAGTTGGCACGTTGTTTATTATTTTATTAGTTCGGTTTAGGTACAATAAAGTTAACCTCTTTCTTTGTTAACTCAAGAAAACCTGTCCGGTTTATTCTTGTTATGATCATAACAAGTAAGTAATCAAACAGCTACTGAGTTGGCCAGTACATCCACTTTAAGGAAGAATTAAACCTCTTGTGGCCAAACAAGGAGAGGGAAAAGAGGAAAGCCCTTCAACCCCTCTTGACGGTAACACTAATTGTAATTAATGCATCCATTAGAACTTGGAAAAATTAAGTGCCAGTACCTAGGTCATATGAAAATAAAGTGGCAAAATTTTTCTGGCAGTGCAATGGAAAAATGCCTGAAAAATATTGAACTCTCAGGCCTCACTCCAGCTCAAAGCAAGTTGTTGTTAACTTACAATTTGCTGTATTGTGTCTTTCGTCTATTTCTATATTATTCCTTTATGTTAGTAAAATGGGTTTTTGAAGAAGGGGGTAATCTTTTATTCAGTATTCATTAAACTTTTAATGGCTGTCATTAAAAATTTCTGTGCTGATGCTGTTGTTAGCAGAGCAGAGGATGTACTTTTGAATTGTATTCTTTTAAATGTGCATGGACATGTGATGTCATTGAACATCAGGTTTGACATGAAAGCCGACATATGCCATTTCCTGTTGCTGATGACACATTCAGTTTGCTACAACTGTCAACAAAACAGAAAACTTGTATTGACTCAAAAAAACGAAATTCAGAAACAGAGGAGGCATAACAATCCTTTGTTGATACATTCAGAGCATCAAAATAAGTGTTACATTTGGGGTAATTGACAATTTACAGGTTAATGTGAATTGTCCCAACAGTGGCAGATAAATAAAGCCAATTGATTTTTGCAACTGCTGATATCTTTATATTAAATTATGTTTGCTACGATGCCGTAAAATCATGACTAATTGATCTGTTCACCCCTATCTTTGATAGGAACATGGGAATTTAGGAGCAGAAGTAGGCCATTCAGCCCATCAAGCCTGCTCCACCATTCAATACGATCATGGCCGATCATCCACATCAATGCCTTTTTCCCACACTATCCCCATATTCCTTTATGTCATTGGTATTTAGAAATTTGTCAATCTCTGCTTTAACATACTCAATGACTGAGCTTCCACAGCCATCTGGGGTAGACAATTCCAAAGATTGACCCTTTGACTAAAGAAATTTGTCCTCATCTCAGTCCTAATTAGCTTCCCCCTTATTTTGAAATTGTGTCCCCTGGTTCTAGACTCCCCAACCAGGGGAAACATCTTACCTGCATCTACCCTGTCTCTCCCTTTAAGTATTTTGTAGGTTTCAATGAGATCACCTTTCACTCTTGGAAACGCTAGACAATACGGGCCCAGTTTCCCCAATCTCTCTTCATAGGATGGTCCCGCAATCCCAGGAGAAAGTCTGCTGAACCTTCATTGCACTCCCTCTATGACAATAATATCCTTCCTAAGGTAAGGGGACCAAAACTGCACACAGTACTCCAGGTGCTCTCTAACCAAGGTTCTATACAATTGAAGCAAGACTTCACTACTCCTGTACTCAAATCCTCTTGTGATGAAGGCTAACATATCATTAGCCTTCCTAATTGCTTGCTGCACCTGCATGTTAGCTTTCAGTGACTTATTGACAAGAACACCCAGGTCCTTTTGTACATCTACACTTTCTAATCTCTTACCATTTAAGAAATACTCTGCACATCTATTCCTCCTACCAAAGTGGATAACCTCACATTTTTCCACATTATATTCCATCTGCCATGTTCTTGCCCATTCATTAAGTCTGTCCAAATTCCCTTGAAGCCGCTTGCCAAAGCGAAAATGACCCGTTTATTCCTACTCTCTGTTTTCTGCCTGTTAACCAATCCTTAATCCATGCCAGTATATTACCCCCTATCCCATGTGTTTTAATTTTGCTAACCAACCTCCTGGGAGGGACGTTATCAAAAGCCTTCTGAAAATCCAAATATACCACGTCCACCAACTCCCCTTTAACAATTCTATAAGTAACATCCTCAAAAAACTCCGACAAGTTCATCAAACATGATTTCCCATTCATAAATCCATGTTGACTATGCCCAATCAGATCATTATTATCCAAGTGTCCATTTATCACATCCTTTTGAATAGATTCTAGCATTTTCCCACTACTGATATAAGACTAACAGGTCTGTAATTCCCTGTTTTCTCACTGACTCCCTTCTTAAATAGTGGGGTGCCATTTGTTACCTTCCAATCTGTAGGAACTGTTCCAGAACATGTAGAAGTTTGGAAGATGCTCACCAATGCATCCACTATCTCCATAGCTACCTCTTTCAACACTCTGGGATGTAGAATATCAGCTCCTGGGGACTCAGCCCCATTAATTTCTCCAATACAACCTTCCTACTGATACTAATTTCCTTCAATTCCTCGTTCTCCCTAGTCCCTTGGATCTCTAATTCTGGGAGATTTCTTGTATCTTCCTCAGTGAGGATAGATACAAAGTAATCATTTAGCTTCTCTGCCATTTCTCTATTCCCCTTTAAATTCTCCTGACGCTGCCTGTAATGGGCCCACATTTGTCTTAGCCAAACATTTCCTTTCTACATACCTATCAAAGCTTTTACAGCCCGTTTTTATTTTTTTGCTGGTTTACATTCATATTCTATTCTCCCTTTCTTTATCAGATTCTATTCTCCCTTTATCAGTTTCTTAGACCTCCTTTGCCGTATTCAAAAATCCTCCCAATCCTCAGGTTTACTCCTATTTCTAGCAATTTTATAGGCCTTTTCTTTTAATCTTAGACAATCCTTAATTTCCTTTGTTAGCCATGGTTGACTGCCTTTTCATTTTGGGTTTTTGTGCCTTGAAGGAATGTATAGTTACTGTAAATTATGTAATATTTCTTTAAAGATTATCCATTACCTATGTACTGTCATACCTTTTAATGTATTTTCCCAACCCACCTCAACCAATTTGCCCCTCATACCTTCATGATTTCCTTTGTTCAAATTTAACACCCTGGCTTCAGATTGAACTACCTCACTTTCAAACATAATCTAAAATTCATATTATGGACACTCATCCCTAAAGGTTCTTTTACAACAAGATTATTAATTAGCCCTTTCTCATTACATGATCTTAGATCTAAACTAGCCTGTTCTCTAGTCAGTTCCTCAACATACTGCTCTAGAAAACCATCCCGAACACACTCTAGAAACCCGTCCTCCACAGCATTAGTGCTCATTAGGTTTACCCAGTCTATATACAGATTGAAGTCACCCATGATTACTGTATTACCCATGTTACATGCTTCTCTAATCTCCTGATTAATACCATGCCCCATACTACCACTACTGTTTGTGGGCCTATAAACAGCTCCTACCAATGTCTGCTGCCCCTTGCTGTTTCTTAGCTCCACCCAAACAGATTCCACATTTTGTTCTTCTGATCTGAGATCCTCCCTTACTAATGTACTGATCCCATCCCTTATTATCAGCGCAACACCACCTCCTTTTCCTTTTTGCCTGTCCTTCCTATTCGTCGAAAAGTAGATATTTTTAATAATTAGTAGATGTCAGTGGAATAATTTTCTCTCAGATGTATGCAGTAGATTTCTTTAAGCGTGAGGATTTTTTAATATATACAATATATTTTGCTTATTTTAGAAGTGAATTTTTACACCAGAGATGCAACATTGTTTTTCATTCTGAGTGCTTGGAAATAGTTCTATATGGGATCCTTCATTTTGTAGATGCATAGAGCACATACTAAACCTTCATAAATTGCTGATTAGGCCTTAGAGTATTGTGTCGAATTCTGGGACTTGCTCTGAGAAGCAGCCGAGCCATGCCAAATCCTTGCATTACTTTGCTGTTAAGTACTCCTTCAGTATGTTCAGTGATGGAAGGAGATCAATGGATAGCAATAGGACTGCTGAACTGCACTCTTGTGGTTTTCTTAATTGGAAGAGACTGATATATATCAATGCCACTGACTCAAATATTTACGGGAGGCCAGTGGGGAGGTGTCGTGGCCAGGAAACCTGGGAATATGGGTTTCCCAAGGTCCTGCTGAATTTAACAGCAGGACATGATTTAAAATTTTGGACTCTGTTTCCTGGCCAACAGCCAGCCAGATTGAGAGGCATGTGAGAGATGTTGGATGGGAAGGCCTTCTGTATCAGACCACAGTCTGGGAGTGGAGAGGAGGGAGGGAGAGATCATGGGTCAGTGGGGGGAGGGTGCACGGGTGCGGTGGAGACATTGGCAAGGAGTTCTAGATCGTGGAATGGAGAGAACAGGGAAAGGCCAGAGAGTTTGTTGAGGGCTGAAGAGATCACCCAGGGGTGTAGATAGATCATAAGGTTCCAATCATAGGGAGGGGCTTTGATTAAGAGGGAGATCGTGGGAAACTGTTTAGCTTGAGACACGGGGGGGGAGTGGGAAGCACTCCTGCTGTTCCTGACCTACAAAACGTGCTGAAAAGTCACTTGACTGATGGATCTGACAGTTCTTGCCTCCCTTCAGCTGCTGGCTTTCTTGGACCCTGAGAAATTTGGCTTGCAGATGTTAAATTTGATGTTAAAATCTGAGGCATGTAGCCTCATTAAAATATTTAAATTGGGGTCCTGCGTCTAGAGGGAGAAGGTGAGTGAACTATCCCCCAACCCGTTTCAGTTAAAATTGGAAGTGGGCACGTTGTAGGCGGCTTGGTCGGGTTTCCCATTTCTGAATTTTTATCCCCCCATCCCTCTGTTGCCCATCTGAGGTGTTAAAATTCCCCCATTGTCTCTGCAGCACTAATCAGAGGTTTAATGAATAAAAATGCCCCAAGAATAGGAAGTTGCCCTTTCTGATGATTATCGTCTGGTCATGATCTCAATGGTAGTTTCCAGTTCATTCAGGTAATTATAGATTATTACACAGACGTTGGTAATGGATTCCTGCATAACACTGTCAAACATTTCAGAATGCTTGGCACGCTCTCAAATGTAAGCTATCAGATTCATTTATTAAACAGGCCCCATGTGGTCACAACCCCCTGAGGGAGTCATACTGGACATCTGAACAACATGTTGCTGTTGTCCTCCATTTGCAATTATTCACATGTGCTCAGTGCTTCACTTAGTGCTTCTTCCTGCAACTCATGACCTAAATCCTGGGCTGGTGCTTGCAGAAGTTGATGTGAGGTGGTGGGGGCATAGCAAACCGTGACTTTTCTTCCTTCTTATCAGAAACTCTAATCAGAACAGAAGAAAATAGATTAGGATGCTGGCAATAAAAAGTTTCAATGAACAGAGCTTAGATGATGAGATTTTGTGAGTCATGAGGCTGCGGTGAATCATATGTTCCTGGTATCAGTAAATGAGTGCGTGATTGAGTTAGTTAGTTAGTTAGTTAGTTAGAGATACAGCACTGAAACAGGCCCTTTGGCCCACTGAGTCTGTGCCGACCATCAACCACCCATTTATACTAATCCTACACTAATTCCATACTCCTACCACATCCCCACCTGTCCCTATATTTCCCTACCACCTACCTATACTAGGGGCAATATATAATGGCCAATTTACCTATTAACCTGCAAGTCTTTGGCATGTGGGAGGAAACCGGAGCACCCGGAGGAAACCCACGCGGTCACAGGGAGAACTTGCAAACTCCACACAGACAGTAAAGTTAGTCAGTAAAGGGAGACACAGTGAAAATATAAGGTACTGGCCCTGATTTCCACTTCCTCTGTGAATTCTGGCACCTGAATTCGGAGGAATGCCTCCCCATCCTGAGTAGTGGGTGGCAGTTGAGCAGACCCCTTTGAGTCTGCATTTGTTCTCATCTGGTATGTGTGGCCTTTTCCTGTAAACACAAACAAAACATATCGTGCTAAATTTTCATTTTCACTGCCTGTGTGGTAATCTGACAGAACTGATCAGCTGCCCATTGTAGATAGAACCTGTCCTATTTTCATTCCATTGATTTATCTCCAGTTAGTAGAATAATGTGAAATCACTGTTCAGTTGTCACTGAATGTAATTAACAATTCTACAGTTGTATAAGTCTGCAGAGTGTCACAAAATAAGTGAAAGCAGCCAAAAAAAATCAGTGTTTGTTTTGATAAGGAGTTTTATAGCTAAGCTGTCTGGAAACTGTTGTCTCACATTATTAATGTTGAGACCCTGATGGTACTTTGACTCCACTTCACTTCAGTGGGAAGAAAGGAACTCTTTAAAATGTGCATTTCTGGTCGTTCCTAATCTTTAGTTCTTGCTGTGCAGACCTTGCAAAGCACTGCCTATACAGCGAGAAGCAAGATAAATTATTGATTGTACTTAATAGGTGCAATTAAAGGGGTATTGTATTTGGTAATGTTTGTCAAATTGGATGGCAAGCTAGATATTTCTGCAAGTGAAGATTAGCCAGTTGTGACTGTCCTCAAAATAGAAGCAGCTGTGCAAGTTTGTTGCATTTAGAGAAAAGCATATTTTAAAAGCTTTAGAGGAGTCATTTGAAGAGCATTTTTATGCTAAAAATCAATGCTACTGTGGTGGGATTTGAATTCATGTCCCCAGGACATTAACATGGGCCTCAGGATTACTAGTCTAGTGGCATTACCATTACGCCACTGTCTCCCCCAGTTTAGTTTATGTTGCCTCTCCTCTTTCTTCCTACCAACATGAATCACTTCACACTACTCTGCTTTAAATGTCATCTGCCATATGTCTACCCATATCACATTCTATATATACCCTCCTGAGGTCTGCCACTATTCTCCTCATTGTTCAGTACATTTCTCAGTTTAGTATCATCTGCCAACTTTGAAATTATACCCTGTATACCCAAGTCCTGGTCATTAATATATATCAAAAAGAGTAGTGGTATTAACACCAACCCCTGGGGGACACCACTGTATACCACCCTCCAGTCTGAAAAACAACTATTCATCACTACTCTATGCTTTCTATCCCCTAGCCAGTAATGCATCCATGCACCCACTGTCCCTTTAATCCCAATCCCATCCACCTCAATGTTGCCACTATTTTAGGTTCTGGTTGAAGTCCCAATGGCAATGCTTTATTTTCATTGAGAAGGTGGATCCTACTGAGGTAAACTAGAGGGCTATGACATTTCTATGAATTACAAATATGATTGGATGTTGTACAGCTCTGAGCTTTGTATTTGGCTGCTACCTGTTGTCTTCCACTCCCAGTTGACGTTGCACACTCCAGACTGTTAAAGGTCTTTTTAGCTGCTGGGAAAGCTGGAAACTATTACAGGTAGATTTTCATTGTCAGCATGAGATTTCAATAAGATTAACAAAACTTACATAATCATAACCAATTTGGCCCATTACTGTAGGTTTCATTAAAACACCGGTGACTTTTAAAACAAATCCTGAAGAATATTTTCAATAGCTAAGCACAATTTCAATCTAGATGTTTCTAAATATCAAAAGAAAAAGGGAAATTTCCAAATGCCGGAAATCTGAAATAAAAACTGCATGGTGATGAAGGGTACACACCTGAAATACCATTAACGACCTGCTACATATTTCCAGCACATTCTGTTTTTACATTTTACTGCTAAGTTGTGAACAGTTTGGTTCAGTCTTAGACAGTTGCCCGGGAGGGGGATGGAGTCAGTGGCTAGGGAACAGTTTGTGGTGGGGATCAAAAACAATAGCTTCAGTCTTCCCAATATCTAGTTGGGGGAAATTTCTGCTCATCCAGCATTGGATTATGGATAAGCAGTCTGACAGTTTAGAGACAGTGGAAGGGTTGAGAGATGGTGGTAAATTAGAACTGGGTGTCGTCAGCACACATGTGGAAACTGATGCTGTGTTTTCGATGATGTCGCCAAGTGGCGCCATGCAGATGAGAAATAGGAGAGCACCAAGAATAGATCCTTGGGGGACAACAGAAGTAATACTGTGGAAGTAGGAAGAGAAGCTATTGCAGGTAATTCTCAGGCTACAATTGGATAGATAAGAATAGAACCTGGTAAGTGCAGTCCCACCCAGCTGGATGAAGATGGAGAGGTGTTGGAGGAGGATGGTGTGGTCAAAGGCTGCAGACCGGTCGAAAAGGACAAGGAGGATGGTTTACCTTTGTCACAGTCACATAGGGTATTATTTGTAACTTCGATAAGAGCCATTTCAGTACTGTGGCAGGGGTGGAAACCCGATTGGAGGGATTCAAACTGGATTTCCGAGAAAGATGGGCATGGATTTGAGAGGCAACAGCACTATGAAGTTAATGGTTTACAGTGTTATGAACTAATGGTCCCCTGCTCTGATCTTGGGGATGAACCTTCTGTGGGTAAAGCTCAGATCAAGGTTAAACAGAATACCTTCTCTATTTTACAGAGATTCTTCTGGGTGGCTGCCATGAGAAAGCTCATCTAAACAATATTAGAGGTCACTAGCAGCTCCTTCAGAATACAACTTCCTGAGATCACAGATAAGCACATTTCTTGAATCTTCGGTATAACAGAGCTGCAGAGTAGATGCTGTGTGGCTGTTTCTGATGGAAGCCACCAGGCCAAAGTGCCATTTGAGATATACACTGCTCTAAGCCTTTAAGATCTGCAGTCCCTCACAACTTCCTTTCTCTGATTTGGAGTGAGTGCCGATTCTGAATCCGTAGTCCGACTTGGTGTTTCATCAGCTTATTAAAATGAGCTGAATCTAGAAAAACACCTGGGTTCAGCTGAGGTCAAGTCAGGTTCTAGTAATAATACACACCTGCCCCCGCCCCCAAAAAGAGAGCTCGAGATGGGAGATACCAGAAAATAAGAACCTCTTTTAATATTTTGTTATGACATTTCTCAGTTGACAAGCATTATAGTCAGTTACGTTGGGCAGGCCACATCATTTGCATGCCTGACACAAGACTCCTAAAACAAACTTTCTACTCCAAGCTCCGTCATGGCAAGAGGCTACCAGGAGGGCAGAGGAAACGCTACAAAGCTGTCCTTAAAGCTTCCCTGAAAAATGTGACATCTCCACTGATTCGTGGGAATCTCTTGCCCGAGACCGTCCAAAATGGAGAAGAAGCATCCGCAAAGGTGCCAGCCTGTTCGAGCAACATCGACATGTCTAGGCAGCGATCAAGTGCAAACAGCAGAAAGAGTGTTCAGAAATTCGAGCATCCCATTCACTCGCCTCACCAAACACCACCTGCCCCACCTGTGGCAGAGCGTGTGGATCCAGAATTGGTCTATTCAGTCACCTAAGGACCCACAATCCTGAAATGGAAGAAAGTCATCCTCGTTCCCGAGGGACTGCCTAAGAAGAAGGAAGGAGAAGAAGAATTTTAAAATGTTGTTATTACTCTGAGTGAATGCAAGCTGGTGAACTGGAATACAACATTCCCTCGCTTATAATTAGATCAATTGGTTGCCTTTGAATCCCTTTTCTTCTCTGATCCGGGACGAAAGATATCACAGAAGCCAGACAGATAGAGTGAAAGCTTGATTGTCTCATTGTTCAACATGAGACGATTCACAGTCCGAAGAGGTGTTAGAAACAGTTTGATATGTATCAGCAGGCTATTAAATAACAACACAATCTGATCAGGATAACCCTAATGCAGCCAACTCTTGTCACACAACAAAGGTGACTATCGACATGTTCCTGTGTTCATGGTCTGCTGTCAGTTGTTCAAGTAAAGTGCCTGTCTTGCAGATTAATTTCTCAAAGGTGAGATATAAGGGTTTTATGAATGCAATAATCTGACACTCTTGATGTTAGTTACAGTTTGGATTTAGTGGAAGAAAGGCATAGTTCCATAATCTGAAAAAAATGATTTAAAAAATACTGCCAGTAGTAAGGAGGCTACTCTGCTTCTGAGAAACATTTGTCCACTCATTTTCAGAAAGATATGCAAAAAAAAGCCCATCATAGGAACTGAACTGATGAGTTTGTTTTTTAACTGATGCAAAACTGCTGTATTATTTAAACTGATTTTGACAACTAGATGTTACTGCTTGCTTCTATAAATGACTATCTGTGAACTTGCCATTGCTTCTTTGAACTTGGTAGTGTAGTCTGTAGTTAAAGTTTCTGGAGTAACTGATATTAATTGTCTTTTGTGTTCATGTGAGAATGCAGTGCAAATCCTATGTAGAAATCCAGAGACAATAAATTAATCTCTTGTTTGCCCAGTGCACGCTTTCCCATATTATGTCATGCAGTTGGTCTCACTTCAGTTTCGAAGAAATGTGGGCTTGCCTGTGGGATCTGGCTTTTATATTGGACACAAGAAACAGTATCTAGTTGTCTTGAATTCAATACAGTGCATACAGCAGGGGGTAGGAAAAGCATGTGGGCCTCTCTCATCAAAAACATGTGAGCTTTTCATTTTCCAGTCATTCTCTATTTTATCAATATTGCTTTTGTCAATGCTGCTCTGAACTTTCCTCTCCTGCCCCTCCTGAACTGGAAACGCACCATCCTAGCAGATCTGAACTGGGGGCAGTGTCTGATTTTGCCTGGCCCAAGGATCTGTGAGGTTCAGTTTCCCTGGTGGTCCAGGGAGTACTCCATCTGCAGCATTCAATTTCACTGGTAATTCTGAAGAAAGGGGGGAGGCTTTCCTTCTTTGGAAGCTGATTTCCCTAGTGACCTATGAAAGCTGTCACTGAATCCTTCAGGCAAAGGTATGTTTTTGCAGGCTTTGGGTTCAGTTGGTGTCAATTCCTTTGGGGTGGGGGTTGGGGGGGAGGGGAACAGTCTGCATTCTATTCCAAAGTCTAAAGCCGCTTGCTTGTTCATCCCTATTTATTTTTTTTAAAGTTTTGTCTGTGATATTGGCAGATGTGTTTTCCCAGTTTCCAAAAACTGAAAATGTAATATTCCCTCACTGAAACTTTGCAATGGTTATATTTCAGGGCAGAACACAAGAAGCAGAGTGTATCTTGAAAAAGATCCAACTGTAAACTTTAATAAAAGTACACATGATGTAACATGTTCATGATATAAGCCATTTTAAACATCTGAATATTTTTTCACTAATTAGACATATTTTGAAAACTCCCTTGTAAGGTTTACTATGAGTCATAGAAACATTGTACTTACATTGTCTGGAAATGGGCAAAATAAATTCCAGTGAATGACCCTTCACCCACTTAAACTGATCCTGAGTGTTGTTTCATAGAAAGTGAGTGGACAATGATGATGTCTGGGTGGCTAGTGAATGCCTACATAACTTTTAGCCATTCACCAATCATTCTGAGGGGTTTAAATTGGTGAACAACTAAAAGCAAGACCTGTGGAACAGCTGATAGGAGGCACCGAATGACACTTGTCTGACCAACTGTTTAAGATTTGAATTCCAGGGCTACGTATCTTGTCCTGAGTAATGGTTCATCCACTGTACTAACTGATTGACGCATCAAATTACAGGGGGTGTTCCATACTGGGATAGGGGGTAATTAATAGAACTTAAATGGCTAGTCTCAAAGTTTAGCTACTGTTAGTTGTTCCCAAGATAGCTTGCCCTGATCTCCAGCTAAAGGAGCTAGTATGTGCAAAACAGCAAGTGGCTTTTGTGGGGAAGAAAGGGAAACAAAATTGAGGAGTAGAAGACACTAAGAGGAGGATCTACGTAATTGGTTGTTACAGTTTATGAGAATTTGTTAGCAGAGCTGGAAAATTCCACTTGCCACGTTGCCAGGGTTTAGTTACTTCCCAACAATTCAGACCTCCAGAGCAGAGCAGTTTTGCGAGTAACACCATTAACGTTATCAATTCTGATTCTTCCTATCTTTTTTTTGCTGACTCCCCACTGGTTTGCAGCTTGTTGTAGCTATCTGCCTCCTAAATGTCAACCACCCCATCCCCTCTCCAATTTTACACTAACTGTCTGGCTTATTCTCGAGTAGCATTTATTTCCCCTATTCACAATATTTGTTGAGCACAAAGTTAATTTCTCATTTATCAAATGATGAGCTCAACAAAAAATCAGATTGCAGATACCAAGGTCAGAATTTCATGATGAGGCATTGGCTTCCAGCCGGTGGGCAAGTCCATCTCTGCCGGCCCTGGAAACTACGCTGCTATTTTGTGTGGCTCAGACAATGAATTGCCTGAGTTTGTGGCTTCCACCCCTCTGAGACAGGAAGTCCCACCTCCAAGAGCTGTCAGTCAATCAGAAGGCCACAAGCTCTTCTGTCCCAGCAGCACCAGTGGGAGCGGTGACCAGTGCTGGGACTGCAACAGGAAGAGGACGATGGATGCTGGCCTCAGAACAGATAAGTGGGGTCAGGGCTCGCCAGGGCCAATCAGCGAGGCCCCAGCAAAGGGGGAAGGGTCAATGGAGAGGGTGGGAGGTGTTCAGTGGGGCGGCCCATGCCGCTGAGGCGGTCCTCCATGAGGCACAGGGTGCCCGAGCAGAAAGCTCCCCCCACCCCACCCCCCCAAGCCCACAAGAAAGATGCCAGTTTTTACTGGATGTCCTCCTCAGGTAACGAAGTACCCATCTGCTGCTAATAAAATACCAGCGGCGGTAGGAAGAGGCCATTAAGTCACCATTAATTGGCCGCTTAAGGGCTTCAATTGGCCTTAGGGCGGGCGGGCCACCTGCCAACTCCTCTGTCGCTGGTAAGATACCAACAGGGGCAGGTAAGCGACAGGCACGGCACCCCTGCCATTCTACACAATTTCATGCACCCCCACCTTCCAGCCCACTCCTCAGGATTGAGGGGGAGGGGCGTTACATTTTGGCCCAAGTATCATTCTGAGAATTCTAAATTCCATTGTTTCTGCTTTATTTTTACGTTTAACTTCAAATCTGGTTTGATTTACATTCTATACAAAATTATATGGTTTGACTGCTAAACCCAAATGAATGCTTTGGTGATGATAGCAGCATTTTTGCAGTCTGTCAGAATGGTGCTACCAGTTTATCTCCAGAAATCCTGTTTACTTTATTCACGTTACATTTTATAACCAGATTTTGTGTTTTGAAAAATTTAGGGGAACAATGGAACTCCAAATGAATGTCACCTCACAGTTAAGTACTAGATTTGTATGCAGTGGATGGATCCACACATATTTCTCACCTCAGTGCATGACTCACTCAAAACATGTGGAAGCACTTTCCTGCAATAGACGCAGTATCATTGGTAGTTACATGTAGACTTTTATTACTGTCATGACCTGCTTCTGTCATCTGACTTTAGGGCAACTTAAAGTGGAGTTTTGTAAACATATTAAAGTTAATTGGTGTATTAGTTATAAGGATACTGTACACATGGCAAAGTAATTTGAATGAATCTATGGTTTGTCCCCCTGTTTAAACAGCTCTGGCTCAGGGAGGCAATGCATTGTTTGTGTTGACATACCCCTCACATGCAAGGGTTTGTTTCAATCAATGCATGTGCCCTGCACTACTCTGAAACATATGATTTTTGTTTAGTTGCCTGTCAGTGGGTACTTAACCTAAAATAGCTTGATAGTTTGATAAATAGTTCAGAGCACCGTTACAGTGGATAGAAAATTAAGGTAATGGCTTAAATCAACAATTGGGGTGAGACAAGGACACTGTCCCTTCTTTATTTAACAGAGTACTGGAAGCAATAATGAATCTTGAACTAAAAGATGAGATTGGAGGAGTAAAGAATCAAGAACGATACAAGAAGAACATGGCTTGGACAAAAAATATTGCTTATATAGAGCAACCACAACTTGTATTTACATAGTGCCTTTAACATAAAACGTCCCAAGGAGCTTTTCAGCAGCATTATAAAACAAAGTATAACACTAAGCCGCATTAAGGAACAATTGAGACATCTGACCAGAAGCTTGGTCAAAGTGTTAAGTTTTAAGGAGCATCTTAAAGGAGGAAAGCGAGGTGGAGAAGCGGAGAAGTTTAGGGAAGGAATTCCAGACCTTAGGTTCTAGGCAGCTAGAGACACTGCCACCAATGGTGAAGCAATTAAAATTAGAGATCCTCAAGAGGTCAGAATTGGAGGAGCGTACATATCCCAGGGATGTGGGGGAGATTATAGAAATAGGGAGGGGCAAGGCTATGGAGGGATTTGAAAACAAAGATGAGGATTCTAAAAGCGAGGCATTGCTTAATTGGGAGCCAATATAGGTCAGCAAGCACAGGGGTGATAGGTGAACGGGACATGGTGCAAGTTAGGACATGGGAACAGAGTTATGGCTGGCATCAAGTTTATGGAGGATAGAACGTGGGAGGCCAGTCAAGAATCAAGTCCAGAGGTAACAAAGGCATGGATGGAAGCTCCAAGAAAGATGACTTGAATGGCTTGGACACTTTTCAAGAATGGAAACAGCTAGAATCCCTTTCTTGGCTCTGCATACAGAAGTACATAGAATAAGAAGCTAAAGGAAGACCAAATAAGCCCTGGATCGGCAATGTCAGGTGACATTTCACAGAAAGGGATACAGATGATGAAAACAGCCAGACTAGTTTAGAACTGGCAACAATAGAATGAATACATTTGGCCCCATCATTGTTGCTCAGTTGGTGGATAATATGTAGTATTAATAGAAGGTTGTGTAGTCAGTTCACCATGTAGGAATTTAATATTTAATTCAATCACAGTTATTAGTTATTTGATTATGATTACTAACTAATTTGTTTCAATTTTAGTTATCCAAGTTCTGCTGTGTATTTTTATGTTTTATGGAGTGCCAAATGGATATACGTGTTTTAGAATTATGGGACTACATGAGTTTCCCTATGGTTTCAATAAATTACAAACAACATTGCAATTGATTTTGTGCTAGAGAGAAATGTAATTTACATGGATTACATAAAGGCCTGGATTTTGTGGTAAACAAAGCGGTGAGGCTATCAGTGCTCACTGTTATTAAAGAGTAAATCAGACAGAAACTTCCAGCAACCGCATATACACACTTAAATGTGGAAATCAGGATGTTTCTGTCTGATCTGCCCTGCATCTCCGAAGCTTCACGATACTGGTATCTCACTGAGAGTCTCGCCATTGAAACACATAGAAGGGCGTGAAGTTAAGCTACCTGCATAATAGACATCCACTAAACTTGGCAGAAATTGTATAGAAGCTAATTTCTTCAGATTTTGATTATTGTTGGAGATTTTTTATAATGAGGACATTAAAATATATATTTTTGTCTCTTTTATCTCTCTCTCTCTTAGTCCTGTCTTTCTTTCCCTCTCTCTATTTTGCTTTTGTACATTATTTGGCATTGAATTAGCTATTCTAACTTACACTCCCTGGTTCAGACTGTGCGTGTCAGGAAGGATTCTTGAATCTGACTGCTTAAGGAGTTTACCCAGTTGCTTGGCCTGTTCACACAGGTCCCAGATCTTCTGTAGAGGGTGGCACACTGATCTGGATATCCAAGTTCTAGTGCAAAAGCCCATATTGTAAGTGGGCCATTATTGTGGTATCGTTGACAACCTTATTAGGATCAACTTCGACTGAAATATGTAAACTTGGCTTTCAGAACCATATTTGCTTGTTAGCAAAATTGAAGTGCATGGGATAAAAGGAGCAGAAGTATGGATACAAAATTTTGGCAGGAAGAATGAAAAGAGACAAAACATGCTAAATGGTACCATTTTAAAGGGGTGCAATAAGAGAGGGATTGGTAGGTGTTTATACTCAAATCTTTGAAGATGGCAGGACAGGTTAAAAAAGCAGTTCATAAAGTATTTGGGACTTGTTAAATAGAGGCATAGAGTACAAAAGCTAGGAAGTTAATGCTAAACCAGTATAAAATACTAGTTTGACCCTAGCTGGAGTATTGTGTCCAATTCTGGGCACCACACTTTAAGACGAAAGTGAAGGCTTCTTCTGGAGAAGGTAGAGAAGAGATTTACTGGAAGGTTCCAGGGATGAGTGATTACAGTTACATGGATAGAGCATAAGAACATAAGTGACTGAATATCTGGAGGTGGATGGGGGCCTGAAAACACTGGTGCTAGGTGGCATCCTGGTTCTAGCGATCCCGCCCGCTCCCTGATTAATGGATTTGGAGAGCTCATTAAGAGCTCGTTAACAGGGGGAGCTGAGAGTTTCACAGGGGTGCATGAGCTACACGCGGCAGACCAGGTGAAAGAAAATGGGTACAGAGTGAGAAGCAAGTCATGGCTGCCCCAGGGACTTAGCTGGGAGCCAACAAAGTTTCAACAGCGCAGAGCGAGATTTGGCCATTGGGTGACAGGTGCCTTTGGCGCAGCACAGGTGGGAAGGAAAGTCTGCGCTTGGTGCAGGGGGTCGTCACCCTCCTGGCATCTTGGGGGCAGAAGAGCAGGGAAAAAACAGCCAAGGACAACTAGGCAAACAGCTGAGTACAGGGAAAGTAGCAGCTGGCAATGGGGGCACAACTCTCAGATTTTGGGCCCAGTGGTGAGGGGGAGCAACACCCTCCACAGGAAGGGCGGAGCCCCAGGTATCAGAGGGCAGAGGAGAGGAACAGAAGGGAAAGGAAGGACACGGAGGTCGTACCCTCTGCATAGGATCTACCACCGAAGAAGTTATCTACCTGGAGATAACTGAGACCCAGTACCGCAGAAGACTGCAACTCTCCAGGCAGATGGTCACAAACATCTGTGCCCTCCTCGCCGAGGATCTCAAACCTCACAGTATTGGTCGCCAACCCTGCCAGTAGCTGTCAAAGTCACTGTGGCCTTGAACGTCTTCGCCTTTGGCTGTTTCCAAGGATCTGCAAATGACTGCACACCACTGCAACTCGCAGGTGACTGATACCCTGTATGCAAAACAGTGGCGCAGTGGTTAGCACCGCAGCCTCACAGCTCCAGCGACCCGGGTTCCATTCTGGGTACTGCCTGTGTGGAGTTTGCAAGTTTTCCCTGTGTCTGCGTGGGTTTCCTCCAGGTGCTCCGGTTTCCTCCCACATGCCAAAGACTTGCAGGGTGATAGGTTAATTGGCCATTATAAATTGCCCCTAGTATAGGTAGGTGGTAGGGAAATATAGGGACAGGTGGGGATGTGGTAGGAATATGGAATTAGTGTAGGATTAGTATAAATGGGTGGTTGATGGTCGGCACAGACTCGGTGGGCCAAAGGGCTTGTTTCAGTGCTGTATCTCTAAAACTAAAAAACTAAAACAAAAGCTGGATAATTCATTTCACGACAGACATGGCCTTGCAGGGACAGTGGGGAGCAGGTTTTGCAGCCATTGCTGGTTTCCCCCAGGTGCTGAGCATCATCGAATTCACCCATGTGGCCATAAAGGCACTCAGTCACAGGCCAGTGAGATTCATCAACAGGAAGGGCTTCCACTCCCTCAATATTCAGCTGGTCTGCAACCACAACAAGAGCTTGCTCCATGTGTGCATTCACTTTTCTGGCAGCAGCGATGACTCTTTCATCCTCCACTAGTTCAGGCTGCCGCAAATCTTCACTCCAATCCTCAAAGTACGTGGAAGGATTCTAGGGGACTAGGGATATCCCTTCAAGAAATGGCCCTTTTTCAAGAGCCCAAGACAGAGGCACAGAGATGATACAACCGCAGCCATCTGCTCACTAGGCCCACCATTGGCAGGCAATCAATCTGGCTTCTCAAGCTGCAATACTGGTGCCTGAACACCCCAGTGACCCACTCAGTGCTCCGCATGATGTGGTGGCCTCCTTGCTCGGCCACTTCTACATGGTGCTCCCCTTGTGGTCTCGGAGGAGGTGGAGGCAGTCTGCTCACAGCTCTCTGCCTGTGGCTGAGAAGCACGTGGCAGTCGTCCTCGTTGCGGAGATGACCGTGGGGGCATCGCCGGAGGCTGCCGCAATTGCATAATTGCTGGAACAGTCTCTGTCACTTGGCCCTTCTGCACAGAGGCTCCCACAGTCAGAGGAGCCAAGGAGGTCAAGGATGATGAAAGCAACCATGAGTGGTGGCAACCTCTTCCTCCTCTGTCTGGCACTCCAGATGGCTGAAGAGAGCTACCAGTGCCACTGACCGTTCCAGGCTACACAGTGCAGCATGCTTCCTGCATCCACTCAGAGTGATGCCACATATGGCTCTCCATGAGGTTGGCCACTGTCTCAATGGAAGAGCACATGCACTCAAAGCCCTGAGCTGGATGGACTCCTCCATCCTCAGACCATGACCCCGCACTGCCTCAGAGAAATCTGATGTGGGAGCACATTTCCTGCTGCTGTTCCAGGTAGAGCCTTCTTTCTGGTGAATCCTGAGGCCCTGCTTCTGTGCCCTGCTAAGCTAAGTGGACGCCTGCAGCAGAGGGAGACACAAGAAGGGATTAGGAGAAACAGCCTAGGAGAGCAGAAGCCACTGCCGTGCTGAGGCTGCTCAATGCAACTCAGTGATCGGCACCCTACCAGACAGAGTGGCTTCAGCTACCTCCTCCCTATTGAGTGTTTCGCCCTCTGTGATCACCATCTGCACCATGGGTTCCCATCTCGCCAGGCCTGACTGCCTCCTCATCCAGAATTCCAGAATCCTGGCTCTCTTTATTGCTGTTTCCTGCATTGCCGTTATCCTTTGGTAGTGGAGAACCCCACAGCCCCACCCCAAACAGGCGTGATGTGCCCGTTTCCCCTGCAAGGACTAAAGGGATAAGGCACAACTATTGGGTGGCACAGTGGCACAGTGGTTAGCATCACAGCCTCACAGCTCCAGCAACCCAGGTTCAGTTCTGGCTACTACCTGTGCGGAGTTTGCAAGTTCTCCCTGTGACTGCGTGGGTTTCCATCGGGTGCTCCGGTTTCCTCCTACAGCCAAAAGACTTGCAGGTTGGTAGGTAAATTGGCCATTATAAATTGCCCCTAGTGTAGGTAGGTGGTAGGAGAATGGTGGGGATGTGGTAGGGAATATGGGATTAATGTAGGATTAATATAAATGGGTGGTTGTTGGTCAGCACAGACTTGGTGGGCCGAAGGGCCTGTTTCTGTGCTGTGTATCTCTCTCGCTCTCCCTCTCTATGACTAAATGTCATTGGCATTTGCCCATATCCAATAGAAGCTGTATGTCTCAGTGTTGAAAGGTCCACAGCAGCACTGTGGCTCTGAGCCATTCTGAAGGGTCATTAAGTGCCCTGGGCACACACCCTTCCCATGTTCAGGAGCAGCATGTGCCCTGAGGGTCCTCAGGTCTGCTGGAGAGTGCAAGCCCTGAGACCTGGGGTAGCACTCACCTTGCCAGTGTAGTTGAACCTCTTCCAGCACTGGATACATGTTTTTGTATTAACGCTTCTGGTGCTGATGGCAGCAGCAACCTCAACCCAGGTCTGATTAGTTTAGGTTGGTTGCCTCCCCTACCACCCTCTGGGAAGATGACGTCCCTCCTCTCGCTCACAGACCCAAGCATCACCTCCAGGTCACTATCTGAGAACTGGAAGGGGCTGCCTTGCCCTGGGTGCCAGGTCTCCGGCTTTCCAAAGCCATCTTTGCACACTTCAGTCCATTCAATCCTCATTGGAAGTATTCTGCTTGCTTCCTTCAGATTTAAACACAGTCACAGTAATGGCTGCCGGAAGGATTTAAATTGGGCTTGTACTTCATCTGGCCTGCCTCCACTCCTCTAATTGGCATCCTTTAGCATCCAAAAATCTATCGTTGTCTGTATATATTCAAACAAGGCAAAGGAATACAAGATTAATGGGAAAATACTGAGAGGTGTAGAGGAAGTGAGGGACCTTGGAGTAAATATCCACAGATCCCTGAAGGTAGCAGGACAGGTCGATAAGGTGGTTAAGACAACATATGGAATCTTTTCCTTTATTAGCTGAGGTATAGAATATAAGAGCAGGGAGGTTATGTTGGAACTGTATAAAACATTAGTTAGGCCACAACTTGAGTACTGTGTGCAGTTTTGGTCACCTCATTACAGAAAGGATGTCATTGCACTAGAGAGTGTACAGAGGAGATTTACGAGGATGTTATCGGGACTGAAAAAATGCAGCTCTGAGGACGGATTGGATAGGCTGGGGTTGTTCTCCTTGGAACAGAGGAGGCTAAGGGGAGATTTGATTGAGAGGTACAAAATTGTGAGGGGCCTGGATAGAGTTGACGTGACCTTAGCAGAGAGGTCAGTGACGATGGGACATAGATTTAAAGTGATTGGTAGAAACATTAGAGGGGAGATGAGGAAAACTTTTTTCACCCAGAGGGTGCTGGGGTCTGGAACTCACTACCTGCAAGGGTAGTTGAGGCAGAAACCCTCAAAAGAAGTCTGGATATGCACACCAAGTGCCGTAATCTGCAGGGCTATGGACCAAATGCTGGAATGTGGGATTAGAATGGGTGGAACGTTTCTCGGCTGGCACCGACACAATGGGCCAAGTGGCCTCTTTCTGTGATGTAAACTTTCTATGATTCTGTGATTCAGCGATTGAGCATCCGCAGCCCTCTGGGGTAGAGAACTTCAAAGATCCAGAATCCTTTGAGTGAAGAAACGTCTCCTTATCTCAGTCCTAAAAGACCTCTTATTCTTAGATTATGACCCTTAACTCTATACTCCCCAAACAGGGGAAAAAACTCTTCCAGCATCTATCCTATCAAGCCCTTGAAGAATTTTAGATGTTTCAATGAGATCACCTATCATTCTTCTAAATTATAGGGAATGTAGGCTGAAGATAGACTGGAGAAGCTGGGGTCGTTCTCCTGAGAGCAGAGAAAATTAAGAAGAGATTTGATTGAAGTGCTTAAAATCATGAAGGGTTTAGATAGGGTAAATAAAGAAACTGTTTCCGGTGTCTGAAGGGTTGATAACCAGAGGACACAGATTTAAGGTGATTGGCAAAAGAATCTGAGATAAAGTGAAATAAATTATTTTTATGCAACAGGTGGTTAAGATTTGGAATGCATTGCCTGATAATGTGGTGGATATAGATTCAGTAATAGCCTTCAAAAAGGAATTGGATAGCTACTTGAAGAAAAATTGCAGGACGATGGTAAAAGAGCAGTCGAGTGGAACTAACTGGATTGCTCTTTGAAAGAGTCGGCACAGATGCAATGGGCCAAATGGCTTCCTTTGGACTTGTGCTATTCTGTGATTCTATATTAGTTGATTAAGAATAAAACAGGACAGACCACCTGGCATCAACCTAGGCACTGGAAATGACAAAGGTACACCCTGCCCAGTCGACCCTGCAAAGTCCTCCTTCCTAACATCTGGGGACTTGTGCCAAAATTGTGAGAGCTGTCCCATGACTAGTCAAGCAACAGCCTGACATAGTCATACTCACCGAATCATAACTTACAACCAATGTCCCAGACTCCTCCATCATCATCCCTAGGTATGCTGTATCCCATTGGCAGGACAGACCCACCAGATGTGGTGGCACAGTGGTATACAGTCAGGAGGGAGTGTCCCTGGGAGTCCTTAACATTGACTTTGGACCCTATGAAGTCTCATGACATCAGGTCAAACATGGATAAGGAAACCTCCTGCTGGTTATCACCTACTTCCCTCCCTTTATCTGTGCTCTCTATGTTGAACACCACTTAAAAGAATCTGACGATAGCAAAGGCACAGAGTGTACCCTGGTTGGGAGACTTAAATGTCCACCGCCAAGAGTGGCTCGATAGCACCACCACTGACTGAGTTGGCCAAGTCCTGGAAGACACATCTGCCAGGCTGGGCCTCTGGCAGGTGGTGAGAGAACCAACAGAGGGAAAAACCTATTTGACCTCGCCCCCACCAATCAACTTGTTGCAGATCCATCTGACAATTACAGTATTGGTAGAAGTGACCGTCTCTCAGCCCTTGTGGAGACAAAGTCCCGTCATCACACTGAGGACACCCTCCGTCATGTTGTGTGGCATACCACTGTGCTAAATAGGACCAGATCTATCAGAACAGAAATAGCAGCTCAAAATTGGGCATTCTTGAGGCACTGTGGGCCATCAGCACCAGCCGAATTGTATTCAACCACAATTTGTAACCTCAAGGCCCAGCATATCCCTTACCCTTCCTTTACCATTAAAGCAGGGGACCACCCCGGTTCAATGACGAGTGTTGGAGAAAATGCCAGGAGCAGCACCAGGCATACCTAAAAATAAGGTGCCAACCCGCTAAAGCTACAACACAGGACTACATCCATGCTTAAAAGCAGAAGCAGAATGCTATGGACAGAGCCAGGCAATTCTACAACCAATGGGTCAGATCAAAGCTCTGCAGTCCTGCCACATACAGTCGTGAATGGTGGTAGACAATTAAACAACTAACTGGAGTAGGAGGCTCCACAAACATCCCCATCCTCAATAATGAGGGAGCCTAGCATATCAGTGCAAAAGACGAGGCTGAAGCATTTGCAACCATCTTCAGCCAGAAGTGCCGAGTGGAAGATCCGTCTCGGCTGCCTCCTGAGGTCCCCAGAATTACAAATGCCAGTCTTCAGCCAGTTCGATTCAGTCCACATGATATCAAGAAACAGCTGAAGGCACTGGATACAGCAATGGCTATGGGCCCTGACAACATTCCAGCTGTAGTACTGAAGATATGCTCCAGAACCAGCTAGCTCCTTAGCCAAGCTGTTCCAGTACAGCTACAACCCTGGCATCTACCCAAAAATGTGGGTGTGTCATGGTATGTCAGATCATGTCATGTCATGTCATGTCCACCAAAAGCAGGACAAATAGAATCTGGCGAACTATCGCCCCATCAGCCTCCTCTCAATCATCAACAAAGTGATGGAAGGTATCATCGACAGTGCTATCAAGCGGCACTTACTCAGCAACAACCTGCTCACCAGTGCACAGTTTGGGCTTTACCAGGGCCACTCGGTTCAAGACTTCATTACAGCCTTGGTCTAAACATGGACAAAAGAGCTGAATTCAAGAGGTGAGATGGGAGTGACTCTCCTTGACATCAAGACAGCATTTGACCAAGTGTGGCAAAAAGGAGCCCTAGCAAAAATGAAGTGAATGGGGATCTGGGAGAAAATGCTCCATTGGTTGGAATCATACCTAATGAAGGAGGATGGTTGTGGTTGTTGGAGGCCAATCATCTCAGCGCCAGACATCACTGCAGGAGTTCCTCAGGGCAGTGTCCAAAACCCAACCATCTTCAGCTGCTGCATCAATAACCTTCCCTCTAACATACAGTCAAAAATAGACATGTTTGCTGATTGCACATTGCTCAGTATCATTTGTGACTCCTCAGATACTGAAGCAGTCGTGTCCGCATGCAGCAAGACCTGGACAACATTCAGGCTTGGGCTGATAAGTGGCAAGAAAGGTTTGCACCATGCAAGTGCCAGGAAATGATCATCTCCAACATGAGAGAATCTAACCACCTCCCCTTGATGTTCAATGGCATTACCATCGCTGAATCCCCCACCGTCAACATCCTGGGGGTTACCATTGACCAGAAACTGAACTGGACCAGCCACATAAATGCTGTGGCTACAAGAGCAGATCAGAGGCTGGGAATTCTGCAGCGAGTAACTCACCTCCTGACTCCCCAAAGCCTGTCTACCATCTACAAGGCACAAGTCAGGAGTGTGATGGAATATTCTCCACTTGCCTGGATAAGTGCAGCTCCAACAACACTCAGGAAGCTTAACACCATCCAGGACAAAGCAGCCCGCTTGATTAGCCCCCTATCTACCACCTCAAGTATTCACTCTCCCCACCACTGGCACACATTGGCTGCAGTGTGTACCATCTACAAGGAAGTGCAGAAACTCACCAAGGCCCCTGCGATAGCACCTTCCCAACCTGCGACCTGTACCACCTAGAAGGACAAGAGCAGCAGACACATGGGAGCACCACCACCTGCACAGCATCCTGACTTGGAACTATATTGCCATTCCCCTCCAAGTTACACAGCATCCTGACTTGGAACTATATTGCCATTTCTTCACTGTCGCTGGGTGAAAATCCTGGAACTCCCTCCCTAACAACACTGTGGGTGTACCTACACCCTAAGGACTGCAGTGGTTCAAGAAGTCGGTTCACCACCACCTTCTCAAGAGCAATTAGGGATGGGCAATAAAAGATGGTCTTGCCAGCGACGCTCACATTCCAGGAATGAATAAAAAAAGGCTTTCATTCAGTGAGTAGTGGTAATGTCAAGTATTTACAGAGAAACATTGAAAAAATGGATGACATCATTGAATTTGAAACAAAATAATTATAAATGCAACACAACAGATATCACAATATCCTGTTGCTATGGTTCCTGTTGCTACATAACAAATTCCATTACATCTGATATCATCAAAATTAGGTAACAGCAGCAAATGGAATGTACAGGTGGACTTTAAATAAGCATTTATGTTGACTGAGTTCTAGATGGTGCACAAGGAATCCTGGATCAATGTACAGCCCATGTGGTACTTTTCTGAAAAGAGTCATAAATTGATTTCCCAGGTGTGTTATTCATAGTACATTAACATATGAGTGAAATTAGGTCTCAGGCTTCTCATTGTTATTTGCAAAGTTCATCTGATTGAATAGAAATTACATGCTGCAGTAATGGAGTCGAGATCCAGATTCTGTTTGAACTCGTCCTCAGAAAAGTACATAATGGATTTCTCTCGGACTGGCTTCAAGTGCTCTTTATTAGCAGTTGACCTGCTAATAGACAACCATGCCTGAATTCTTATTACTATGCTGACAATTTTTCAGAATTTAAGTTTTTTTAGTTTCATGAATCTAAACTTCTTTAGTGTCGACGAGTTAAAATCTCCCATCTATTCTTCTATGGACTGAAATGTTCTGCTAAGTACATGGGATTTATTGTCTCCTTAAGCACATGATGTATGTTGCCTTAAACAGCCCAGTTGTGTCTCTTCTAATTCTCCACATAAACACGTTTGCTTAAAACCTTATTATTCATATTGGGTTCTAGGTAGTGTCAGAGCCATTGTGAAGTTCATTTAGTCATCCGAAACACTTTTATTACTGAATATCAAAGTAGCATTTTTCTGAATAAAATAGATTTTGTTCCATACATTTGTAAGTCTATGGCATAACCCAGGATATTGAAGACAAGATTTAAAGCGGATCTAGATAAGCACTTAAAGGAAAATATAAAATAATCTGGGGAATTAGAGTTGGTGTAAAGTTGGCACCAGTACTATTTGAATGGGCCAAATGGCCTCATCCGTGCTGAAATTTCTACAATTGTACAAATGTACAATGCCATAATATATTTTATAACATTGTAATTTTTTAAATTATTATGTCTGTTGCACATTATAAATTTAATGGTGGCACAGTGGTGCAGTGGTTAGCACTGCAGCCTCACAGCTCCAGTGACCTGGGTTCAATTCTGGGTACTGCTTGTGCAGAGTTTGCAAGTTCTGCCTGTGACTGCGTGGGTTTTTGCCGGGTGCTCCGGTTTCCTCCCACAGCCAAAGACTTGCAGGTAAGTTGGCCATTATAAATTGCCCCTAGTATAGGTAGGGGGAAGGTGGGGATGTGAGAGGGTAATGGGATTAATGTAGGATTAGTATAAGTGGGTGGTTGATGGTCGGCACAGACTCGGTGGGCCGAAGGACCTGTTTCAATGCTGTATCTCTAAATAAATAAAATGTACTCTATATAAAATACAGAGAGGAACATGTGTCAGCATCTTTTTACTCTGATAAAAATAATGACACATGATTGTGTAAATATAAAAGCTATCCTTCCCAAAGCAAGATGCAATTTCAACAACAAATTACATTCGCTGGTTCATTCCTCAGGGCAATGCCTTGACCAATCAGAGTCAAGCTGCCTGGTTTAAATTTCAAACAAAGCTTGGCAGTTAACTGTCAGTCACCATAAACTGGTGCATTCCCCATGGCAACGCCTCTACCCACTTGCCAACCAGTCAGCACTCTCTTCTCATGCAATATAAATTTATTTATTTTTTATTCAGAGATACAGCACTGAAACAGGCCCTTCGGCCCACCGAGTCTGTGCTAACCAACAACCACCCATTTATACTAACCCTGCAGTAATCCCATACTTCCTACCACCTACCTACACTAGGGGCAATTTACAACGGCTAATTTATCTATCAACCTGCAATTCTTTGGCAGTGGGAGGAAACCGGCGAAAATCCACACGGTCACAGGGAGAACTTGCAAACTCCACACAGGCAGTACCCAGAATCGAACCCGGGTCCCTGGAGCCGTGAGGCTGCATTGCTAATCACTGCGCAACTGTGCCGCCCACCATTTGTTGCTTTCCTTACATTGGTATTTTTGTGAATTGTCCTGATGAGTGCAAGAACAGCTTCGACAAAATGTCTCTAATTTCAGCAATACTTAAGTTAGCTTTATGTTATGCATCAACCCAGGTAAGTTCAGGAAACAAGGAATTTTATGTGTTGTAAGTGGTATATGCACACCATTCATTCCAGCACAACTATACACTTGTTCATGTATATAATTATAATAACAATAGTGAGATCATCAAACAGAAAAGAATGTTTGAACTTTAACCTCTGAGTATTGAATGGCCTTTCCAGTTTTCAGAACAGCGCCATGTGACATCTGCACAAATGATTTTGCATGTATCACTTCAGCTGCACCTGATAACATCTGAATAGAGGTATGTCTGGAACTATGGAGTGTTATTTATGGAAGACACTGTTCATTATCTTGTAGTTTACTTCAGAAGTGCTGTGGGACCCCACAAAGGTTTAAATCAGATTTATTTAGATTTCATGCTTATTTGAACTGATTCCAATTTAAAATCAGTTATAAGCTGCAGTAAAAACTATATTTTTTTCATTTCAGGGGAACTAAAAATGAATAATATCCACACTTATAATGCAAAGCAGCTCACAGCAAATTAACAAATTTTAATTAAATTAGCTCTGTATTTTAAATGGAGTATTCAACCTTTTTTTTAGATTTGATGGAGTCGGAGCTATCAAAAGATAGATTGTGACTCAATTAATTCTAATCATTAAAGCACCGTGAACTTTAATAAATCTTTCTTGTTTTTAGAAATATTACAATCTACTAGACATAATTAGTGGTTTAGCCCTAATCATCTTCTCATAGCAAAGCTAATTAAAATCCACAAAACTTGTGCCCTTACTGATAAGAGCTGGTTTTCTTCATGCTGAATTTCAGTCAATTGACTGAAGCTTAGGAGATCGTGCTACTGGCATCTTTCCATGCCACAGTCCAAGGCACTGATAAAAAAGAGCTATTGTTCTTTCGAATATATTTTCTTCAAAACTATGAGAACAATTTGATCTTCAAAGAAACTTAACACAAAGAAGTGATTCACAGTGATCGTTCTGAATGAGATGTTTCTATGAACTTTATTTATCTATATAGTTCTTCAATATTTCCAGTACAGTTTTTATCTGTTACATTGATAAATGCATTCTATATTTTTTTTGTTGTTGTTGCAAGCATTATGTTGCTGAAGTGACTTGTCATGTAGTCAGGCTATAGGAACTAACCACCAGAGCAATTAATAAGTGACAATGTGTCAGGAAGTAGCAGGCACAAGTTTCCATTGCAGAATGTTCCAGAATTAGTGCAACGTGGCAGATGTTGTAGCAGTACATTGTGCACAAATCTGGGTGCTGGCCATAATGATGGAAACTGTCATGCAGACAGTACTGTCCTGTGTTTATTGGTAGAAAATTCCTGCCGAGTTGTCTGCACAGATGCTACAGTTATACATATATAATGCAAGGCAAAGAAAGTTTGTTCCTCTGTTTTTTTTAAAGGGACCACAATCAATGTGCAAACTCTCCATGAG
This sequence comes from Heterodontus francisci, assembly GCF_036365525.1. Classification (NCBI taxonomy): domain Eukaryota; kingdom Metazoa; phylum Chordata; class Chondrichthyes; order Heterodontiformes; family Heterodontidae; genus Heterodontus; species Heterodontus francisci. The sequence goes on from NC_090390.1 coordinate 52,265,370, forward strand.
CAGTCATTACAGATAAAAGGCTGCTTATCATTATGGTCATCTTTAATTAATATAAAGTTTCCAGTGCCATATTAACTGTCATCTGCAACTCCATATGGGCCATCCAGATTATTGAAGGTTAGAAGATATCAATATTTAATCTTTGGGTGGCTTGACAGCAGAGTCGAGCAACTCTATGGGAACAGCTTTCACCTCATCATTCTCATTCATAAATACATACTCCCCATGTAAATCCTGGTAGAACTAGCCTCTCTGGCTAGGATCAATTTAAGCATCTTAACATTTTCACCAGTATTTTATCAAGTACTAGTCTAAGCAGATAGACTATTACTGTGCACCTCTAAATCACATCTAACATAAGGCAGTGACAGCACTTACAAAATGAAGACTGAATATGACTAATTTATGACGCATAATAGATTGCTTGAACGGTGTAGCACAGCCTTAATTTCAACACTGGTTCTTCATTAATGGTCCAGTTTGCCATTTCCATTTTACTGTGTCCTCAAACTGGAGTCATAAAACACTAAGATTGGCTTAATTAAATTAGTATGTAATTTTTATTATAGGGAGGATGTTAAATTCTATTTTGTGAGGTAGATTTACATGTTAGTGGCACTGGTGAAAGGCTTGTGCATTGGGCACAACCTGCTCCCCAGTCTGTATTTCTTTACATATCAATCACACATGAGAAATATGCTGTTAATCACTGCTAATGAAAGGAACAAACATGGACCATTTACATTTAGTGTTTCAGTACTTTGATTGCAGGAGAAAGAATTCTGTGTACCACATTTTCGTGAATCTAGAATTCTGCCATGAGGATAAGGAAATCAATTTAGCCAAGAAAGTGCAATTAACCAGCGCATAAGTATCATTCTCACACACTCTGAACGACAGAAAAGCTATAGGGTGGATTTTATCTGATAAGGAAAGCATTCAGGGATGCAGTTGTTTTATAGGAAGATGTTTTATGAAATGGTTGAAATAAAAATAATTCAAAAGCTCCACAAGAAACTCTTAAAGAGTAGAATTGAAGAAAGCTAAAATTAAATTCAAGGTTAAAAACGCTGATGGCTGATTTAGTCCCAAGTAGTTAAATTTATCAACCAGAGGTAGCAAAGAAATGTGTAAAGTAGCAGAAAAAGATCAAGGAATTCTAATGAACTCCTGCTGGAAGTTAATCATGGATTGCACAAAGCGATCAACATGAAAGCTTAACCAAAAATGGATAGCTCCGTCCAATGCTTTTACTCAACAAGTCAATAAATACAGCCCCTTCCCCATTACTTTCAATATAAAAGTATCGGATAGAGAGGATGATACAAACTGCCTGCAAAAGGACATAGATAGGCTAGCAGAATGGGCAGACAAGTGGCAGATGGAATTTAATACAGACAAGCATGAGCTGATGCATTTTGGCAGAAGGGATAGGGTGAGGCAATATATACTTAATGGTGCAGTTCTATAGGGCTGAAATTTAGACTCCCGCCATCAAATGGCAGCGGGTGAAGTTGCATAGCCGCCGCAATCATAAGTGCAGTGGCTCATTTAAATAGATGGGCCAGACTGCAACTACCCCCCCCCACCGATAATGCGAAGGGGGCGGGCTGTCCATCCCCGGCAATGGCGTCACCTGCCTGTGCACAGGCATTGACACTATTTTTAAAGGGCTTTGAGCCCTACCGTTCAATTTAAATATTTAAAGAAACAGTTAATAAAAAAATTAAATACATTTATTTTGTCCCTCTCCCACCCTCCAATAACCATGAAATTTTACTTGCCCTCTCTTCCCCAAAACACTTACCTTGACCATCTGACCTTTCCCTCCCCCAAATGCATACGTTTTAACCTAAAACCCTTCCCACCATTCCCTACACCAATGACGTTCCTTTGACCCCCGTTCCCCCCACCACCACCCCCGCACATGGAAACTTACCTCCTTCCCCCTCCCAACCAGTGTTCCGCCTCGTTTTCCCGGACGGGGATCCAAAGGCATGGGAGGCCAACCAGCGGCACGAAGATCGCACTGGGACAGACGACGGGAACGTAAATACAATTAATTCATTGTTTTAAATTTATTTAAATATTTATTTGGCAGTCCCATCGCAAGCAGCTGGAGGCCCACCACTCACCAACGGCAATATCAGGCCGGGCTCTCCTGGTGTCGGGGTGCATGGTGGCCCTCTCCCGGAGGCATTTTCCGGCCTTCCCTGCCACAACTCCTGATGTCGGGGCGTCTGTAAAATTCAGCCCATAGAGTGTGCAGGAACAGAGGGACCTGGGGGTGCATGTACATAGATCTTTGAAGGTGGCAGGACGTATTGAGAGAGTGGTTAACAAAGCAAATGGGATCTTGGGCTTCAGAAATAGAGGCATTGAGTACAAAAGCAGGGAAGTTATGTTGAACCTTTATAAAGCTCTGGTTAGGCCCCAAATAGAGTATTGCATGCAGTTCTAGTCACCACACTTTAGGAAGGATGTGAGGGTCCTTGAGAGGGTGAAGAGGAGATTTACCAGAATAATTCTAAGGATGCAGGATTTTAGTTACAAGGTTAGATTGGAAAAGCTGGGGTTGTTCTTCCTGGAGCAAAGGAGATTAAGGGGACATTTGATAGAGATGCACAAGATTATGACAGGTTTAGATAAGTTAGACAAGCAAAAATTGTTCCCATCAACTGATGGGACAAGCACTAGGGGACACAGATTGAAGGTTTTGGGCAAAAGATGCCGGGGAAATGTGAGGAAGAACTTTTTTACACTGCGAGTGGTAATAACCTGGAACCCACTGCCCACAAGGGTGGTGGAAGCTGAGACAATCAATGACTTCAAAGGAAATTTGATGGGCACTTTCAGGAAATATAGTTGCAGGGCTATGGGATCGAGCGGGGGAGTGGGACTGACTGGATAGCTCCGTGGAGAACCGGCATGGACTGGATGGACTGAATGGCCTCCTATGCTGTAAATTACTCCATGACATCAAAAATAATTGTGATTTTCTTTCAGAGTTTTCCCAAGTCAAACTTTTTGCAGCATTTGTACATATCTTTGGTGATCCATTAAGATTTTTAAGACTGTACAATTTGCACCAGTTTTTGGATTTAGAAAGCAAGCCTTGATCAGAATGTGGTGGATGTTTATTTTAAATGTCAGTAGTTGGACAGCAAATCTCCAAATTCACATTCTAAATAATGGGCAGGATTTTATAGAGCCCTCGATGTCGGGATCCATGGCGGGGGGGACATGAAAATTGCCCCGATGAGGCCCGCCATGGACCTCGATGCTGGCAGGGCCCAGCCCGATATTGCCAGCAGCGGCGAGGCCTCGTGGCAGCATCCCACTGCGATCCGACGCTGGGACCGCCATTTAAATATTTAAATAAATCAACTTACCTGAATAAATAAGTCTCCTGTCTCCTGAAGTCCCACCACTATCTTCACCCTGCCGGCCGGCACTGCTGCGCCTTCAGCTCCCCGTCTGGGGAAACAAGGCTCGACACCGGTGAGGAGGGGGGTGAGGTAAGAATCTGAATTACAACATTTCAGCGCAGTACAGGCCCTTCGGCCCTCGATGTTGCACCGACCTGTGAAACCATCTGACCTACACTATTCCATTTTCATCCATATGTCTATCCAATGACCACTTAAATGCCCTTAAAGTTGGCGAGTCTACTACTGTTGCAGGCAGGGCGTTCCACGCCCCTACTACTCTCTGAGTAAAGAAACTACCTCTGACATCTGTCTTATATCTATCACCCCTCAACTTAAAGCTATGTCCCCTCGTGTTTGCCATCACCATCCGAGGAAAAAGACTCTCACTATCCACCCTATCTAACCCTCTGATTATCTTATATGTCTCTATTAAGTCACCCCTCCTCCTCTCTAATGAAAACAACCTCAAGTCCCTCAGCCTTTCCTCGTAAGACCTTCCCTCCATACCAGGCAACATCCTAGTAAATCTCCTCTGCACCCTTTCCAAAGCTTCCACATCCTTCCTATAATGCGGTGACCAGAACTGCACGCAATACTCCAGGTGCGGCCGCACCAGAGTTTTGTACAGCTGCAGCATGACCTCGTGACTCCGAAACTCGATCCCCCTACTAATAAAAGCTAACACACCATATGCCTTCTTAACAGCCCTATTAACCTGGGTAGCAACTTTCAGGGATTTATGTACCTGGACACCAAGATCTCTCTGCTCATCTACACTACCAAGAATCTTCCCATTAGCCCAGTACTCTGCATTCCTGTTACTCCTTCCAAAGTGAATCACCTCACACTTTTCCGCATTAAACTCCATTTGCCATCTCTCAGCCCAGCTCTGCAGCCTATCTATGTCCCTCTGTAACTTACAACATCCTTCGGCACTATCCACAACTCCATCGACCTTTGTGTCATCTGCAAATTTACTAACCCACCCTTCTACACCCTCATCCAGGTCATTTATAAAAATGACAAACAGCAGTGGCCCCAAAACAGATCCTTGCGGTACAAGGAGTGTGGGAGGTGGGGGGAACAGGGGTCAAATGTACGTTATGGGTATCGGGGATGGTGGGAAGGGTTATAGTTTCAAATTTGTGCAGTTTGGGGGATGATGGTCAGATTGTGAAGGTAAGTGTTTTGGGGGAAGGGCAAATAATTAATTTTATTGGTACGGGGGGGAGGGTTGGAAAAGGGGCAAAAGAAATTTATTTATTTATTTTAATTCAACGTCACTTTAAATATTTAAATATCCTGGTAGGACTCTTTAAAAATGGTGTCAGTGCCTGCGCAAGGCAGCTGACACCATTACCAGGGACAGACAGCCTGCCCCCTCCATGTGATCGGGGGGTGGCCAGTCCCTGCTATTTAAGTGAGCCACCACGCTTGGAATCACGTTGGCATTTTGACATGCGGCCCGCACTGGCAGGCCGCCATCGGCAGATGGCATATAAAATTCAGCCCGATGTTTTTACCTATGTAAACAGCTTCAGAAAATTGGCAGTGACTTAAGATGCTTCACTGAAAAAAGTGAGCTGCAATGAATGCTATATGTGTTAAACAAGCTGTGAAACATGGTCCAGAATTTTACGTCAGAGCAAAGGCCCTGCCCGCTGGCCAAAAAGTTGGTGGCAAGCCTGCCTCCCCGGGGCCTGGACGCCACATTGTGATTTTGCATGGGCCAGGCCTTTAATTGGCCTTGGGTGGGATTCAGTCCTTCAGGCCAGAGGTCCTGCCTCCATCAGCTGCTGGCCAATCAACGGGCCAACATTTCAGTCCCAGCTGTGCTACCGGGAGCGGTGGCCACTGCTCGGACTGCACCCAGCGAGACGAACAGCAATGGAGGAGACCCGAGAATTACGGTAAGCGTATGTGGCCTCATGGGACAATCGCTGGGCCCCAGCAAGGCTGGGGGTGGGGGGTAGTTGGTTGGGGTGGAGGGGTCGGGGGGGTGTCGGTCGAGGGGTGGTAAGTGCTCCAGCGGCGGCGGCTTGTGCCGTAGGGAGGAGCCCTTCTTGGGTCACAGGCTGCCCAATCAGGAGGGCCCCCCCCACCCCAGCCCGCATGGAGGCCACCAGGTTTTACTGGGCAACCTCCTGAGATGCTGGTTATATCCCAGAGGTGACAGGAGGTCAAAGTGGCAAATAAATGGCCACAAGGGACTTAATTGGCCAGGGGCAGGCAGGCCGTTTATCACCTCACCCGTCGCTCGTAACATTGCAGTGGGGGCGGGAAGGCGATGAGTATAGCACCCCCTGCCTCCCACTCATTTTTATGCCCTGACCACCTCCAGCCTCCTCCCATGGGGGGCGTAAAATTCTGGCCATGATGATTCCATGCTTCCAGTCTTCCAAAGCCTCAGAAGTGTTACAAAAATGATGACTAAAACAAAGAAATCTGTCCTAGGTTGTGGGCACTTTTGGAATGGTGATTTTTATTTTTAACAACAGTTTACACTTTAGAGAATAGTTCTACCCCTTTGTTAGTCGTTGAATGGGTATAAGATTCAGGAGTTTATGGAAAGTATAAATGTCAGTCAGGAAAAGCTAGAGTGTTTCAATAATCAAGAGGATTGAAACAACAGGACTAAATGGAGTGCTTCTAAGAATGTTTAGTGAATTTACTGTAGAAATAGGGGAGCTACGGCTATAAATTTTCTCAGCTCATTAAGTATAGGACTGGCAAGCAGACTGAAATCGCTAATGTTCCAATTTTATAACAAGGCTAGAAGCATGATCATGAAAGTTTAATATTTAAAATAGAAACAATTTTTAGTCTATCATGAAGGAAGTGATTCAATTCCGTTTAATAAGAGTTGATTCCAAATCATAGGGATTATGCTTAATATTGTTTGAGAAGATAGGCAAGTAGGGGAATAACAGTGATGTGCTGGAGATTATGGACTGGATTTTCATTTTAGAAGCAGATTAGCGGACGGCGAAGAACTACTATCCACCTTTCTGACACTTCCCTGAACCTGATTCATTATCCTGTCATTAATGACTTAGGGTGGGGTCTCAGTAGGATTACTGGCTCCAAGAAAGAGTCTGCCACTGTGAGACTGTAAAATGCTGGTGTTTCTGCACCAGAAGAAGCAGCGAGGTATCCTAAATACCTTTAAAGGTAGAGCTCAATGAACTGAAATTGGAATCTTCCCATCACTACCCTGAACTGTTGTCAACTTTCTCCAGTCAGTCCTGGGGACCAGCGGTAAAGGGGTGGGTGGGAGGAAAATCTGTCAGGAACCCAGACCCTTTCGGCATTTGCATCTGGTGGGCACAGAAGAGCAGACTGCAGCAGTCCTGGTTTGGGAGGGGGATGGGAGAAGTGTTTGCGTTGAGGCAGAAAGGTGGCAGTAGGCTTCACTGCCCTATTTTCTGACAGTTTGTGGCACTAACCCACCCAATTGGATAATACATTGGCAAAATAATAGCCAACAAAAAGTATGGCAGTAGTTTTAAATAGAAAGGTGCAACCAGTGGAGTGTGCCAAAACCGAATTATGGGATCCATGTTGTTCACAATCTATCCAAAATATTATGCTTCCAAAAATCTGTCACTCTTCAGATGTCACACATCAAACTTAAAGCATTTTGTTCTAAATGCAAATCACTTTTGCATTTCCTGTTGTTCTTTTACTGACCTTGGGCAAGCAAGAGACATATTACCAGCTGCAAATTTACAGAGAAACATTTGACCCTTAGGAAGTGCCGAAAATAAATAAGATTGTAATTGAATTTAGGGTTCTACCTATTTACAAAAAGTAGACTTTATGGTCACAAAATTTGGCTCGGTCACACCGCTGTTTTTGGTGCTACAGAAGCAGGCAGATAAAAAAAGTGGGTTGGGGAGTGGGGGGGAGTCCGCTCTCAACAGTTTCTGGCGTGGCTCATGTTGATCACTATGTTGGGAAGTGTGATAGCGTGGGCATCTCTTTCGTGCACTGGAAGCATGCAAGGTGGGCAGATCGTGACATCACTTTCCATCTAACATTGATTTGGTGGACGACCAGACATTTTGGACCTCACAGATCTTGTTAATGCCCCCCTCTTAAACATGCACAGCTGAACATGTGTTCAGCTGCACGAGGGACCCCCAACTATTTAAAGAGTCAATGTGGAACTTCCAAGTGAGATGCTTTTGCAGTTTCACTGGGGCTGCAATATGAGTTGGAGATGGACCAGAGGCAGCAGAGAAGAGAAGCTGTTCACAGGAGGAGGAGTAAGGGGGCTCTCAACAGAAGGTCATACCCACCTAAGGCCTTCAGAGAGCATTTCTACCTCCCCCTCTTCCAGGAGCAGCATCTGTGGTGGCAATGCTTTACCGAAGGGGTGGTCACAGAATTGTGCCACCTCTTTGAAGAGGACCTGCAGCCACAGAGCAGGGAGAGGACGGTGATACTAGTAGCCATCAAGATCAGTGTGGTTCTCGATTTCTACACTGGTGGATCCTTCCAGGCTGGAGCTGATGACATCGCCAGCATTTCTCAGTCTGTCATGCACAGCTGCATTCGGGAGGTCTCCGAGGCCCTGTACGCCACGAGATGAGATATCATTGTCTTCTCAGGAGAAGGAGGAAGCATGTGGCTTTCCCAGGGTAGCGAGATTCCCAATGGAGCAGGGAGCCATCAACTGCATGCTCTGCGGGTGCTACATCTCAGTGGAGAGATGTACTGCAACAGCAAAGGGATCCACTCCCTGAACATGCAATTGGTGTCTGACCATACATGTTGTTGAACACCTGCTATCCTGGCAGCAATCACAATGCTTTCATCCTCCAGCAGTCAACTTTTCCAGCCATCTTGGGGCCACCACATCAAACAGAAGGTGGCTGCTCAGCGACGAGGGCTATCTTCTATACATGTAGCTAATGATTCCCCTCCACCACCTGACCACACATGCACAGTGTTCTGCAATGAGAGCCATGCTGTGACTAGGAAAGTCATTGAGCAAACCATCAGCATCCTCAAACAACAGTTCTGCTTCCTGTATCGTTCGAGGGGAGCCCTCCAATACTCAACGGAGCATGTCTCACGATTCATGGTGGTCTACTGCATCCTCCACAATCTGACAATGAGGGCATAGCCCTTGCCACCACGCCTTTGGTGAACCCAACAGGAGGAGGAGGAGGGATAGGAGGAAGGGAGGAGGCATCTAGGCCATCATTGCTCCAGTTGGGCTGTCCAGGAGCATCTCAACAGATTCCAGTTGCCTGGAAAAAATCCCCAGGTCATCGATGCTCTACATTTCCCCATTTTACCATCCCTCTGTTACAGACCATCACAGCATCCTCTTGACCAAAATCTTGAAATAAAGGTGCCACAAAGTAACCATTCCATACCAACTTTATTCAACAACACTTCCAATAATACAATACTCAACTATTCACCCTTGTACCTTCCCTCCATGCCTGTCTTGCGGGTGCCTTTACTTGGCCTAGTGGTCCTACGCAGTGCTACCAGAGTAGCTGCAGCAAGGCTGGTAGAAAGCTGTTGACTTTCTGTGGTGGAGACTGCGTATGGCCTTGCAAGATGCCCTTCATAAGCTCTGGGCCTTGAGGGCCTGGTTCGGAGTGTATCACCTTGGCATAGGCGGCAGCGGTCTGGGTTGGCTGGCTGAGAGGCAACAGCAAGAGCAGTGGTGGGAGCACGAAAGCTGTCATCTGCTGGAGCACAGATTGCTCGGCTGTTATGAGACCCTGAACGCCCTTTTGAGCACTGGACCTGCAGCCACGATGGCAGCAGTCTGAGCTGGCATTGCTCCATGTTGGGCTTGCATGGCAACAAGCGGAGATCTCATGGCCTCAGTCTGAACTTCTACTGCAGCATTCAGACTTTGGGTAGTTTCTACCTGTGCTGCAATGGAAGCTGAGAAATCGGCCATCCTACGCTGCATCACGGCTGGGTCTGCAAGCGATGTCATAAATTTGGCCACCACTTTAAATTTGGGAAGGATCGGCTCCAAACTCTGTGCAAAGCTCTGTGCCAAATTGGAGTGGGAATTCTCCATGCTACTTGACAGTGACAGCAGGCTCTCTGGTAATGCATCAAGCATCTCTGTGTGCTGTCCATCAGCTTGTTCCTGTACACCACCCCATCGAAGTCCTCATCTGAGTCGTCTACAGAAAAACTCATCAGCAACCTTGCCCTCTGTGGAACCGATACACATGTTATCCTTTCCCCCTGGCTTTGCTGAAACTCACTCGGCCGGCTAGTACACTGGCTGATGGCATAAGGTACGTCCCGGGGCTTGCAAGTGAGAGAAGCGGGGGACAATCAGTGGCTGAAAAAGGCTGTTGTTTTAATGTGGCGACCGGAGGCATGCTCCTTCTCCACGGTCGGGTAATTTTGGTGGTGGTCTCCAGCAGTTATTTTAAGGTCCACTGGTTAGGCTGTGTGTAGACCAAGTAATCCTGACAGGGCAAATCGATTTCCACTTTGGAGTGGAAAACAGGCATTAGGCCACTTATTAGCATATTCAAAGGGTCTAACACCTGCTTTAGGCAGCCACCAGTGATACCTCAACAGAACTTGAATCAATACGTTTATAAACGTTTTTCTGACACTGTCTAGGCACAAGACATTGGCTGGAATTTTACGCCGCCCCAGCGGCCTACCCGCCCCGATTCCGCCTCCAAACAAGTTTACGGAGGTCTGGCCAGGGGGGGCAGAGGTTGGGAAACGGCCCACCTGCCCGAGGCCAATAAGGACCCTTAAGTGGCCACTAAACGGCCACGTAAGGGCCCTCGTCCGCCTCCACGGGTATTTTACCCGTGGCAAGCGGGTGTGCCGGGGATGTGAAAGGCCGCCCAGCTATAGCTGCCGACCTTTCCGCACTCCGGGGGGTTGGGGGTGGGGGGCATGTTAGTCGGGCACAGGGTGCTCTATTGAGGGCTGCCCCGCCTCCCAACCCAACCCCGGGATCCAAGACGCCCCCCCTCCCCCCAAACGGCCACCCTAGCCTCACCAGGGCATGACCGGTGCCCCTGGTGAGGCAACCCAAACTTACCTTCAGTCCCGGCTCCTTGGTATCCTCCTGGGTCGGCTGGGCTGCTGTCCCAGCAGTGGCCACCGCTCCTGGTGGCGCTGCTGAGACTAAGAGTTGCTGGCCCACTGATTGGCCAGCAGCTCACTGAGGTGGGACCTCCTCCCTCAAGTGGGTGGAAGTCCTGCCTCGGGCCATTTAAAGCCTGGGGATCCATAAAATACGGGACGGATCCCCAGGCTGGGCGGAAGCGGGTTCGCCACCGACATTTACGTCGGAGTCTGCCTCCCGTCTGCCCAGTGTAAAATTCCGGCCATTGGGCCCCTAAATCTGACTGCTTTACACCCATTACCTCTTGGAAAATTGATATGCATCATAGTCCAATTTCACCCCTCTGTGTATTGTCAAATTTATTGTGAACAGCCCCATGAACAGCTTCCAGAGGCAGCAAAATACAATATGCACCAACAAATTTGTAAATACTACCAAGTTATGTGGGTAAATAGTGCACCAAAAGAAAACAATAAAATGTGAAGGCACCAACAGAAACTTTATTACTGAGCAAATTGAAATACTGAAAAATGTACATCTTTTGGTACTGCGTATGAAACATAGTTCAGAGGGAAAACATTCAGCTCTAATAGTTGATCAAACATACAATGTATCTGCAATGAAAGGACAACTGTTGTGAAAACATCTGTAAATTCAAGGAAATGATAACTAACTTTCAAAGAGTGCAGCACTGAAATTCCATATGGATTACGGCATACATCTGTGGTCACTCTTTATGACAGAAAGAGAGGCAGTGGAAATGATTTTAAAAAATAATAAAGATTATTCCAGGACTTAGACTATTCAGATAAGAAGAGAGGATAAGGGAATTAAATCTTCCCATTGGTGGGGGAACAGTGTGAGATATGATCAATTTTTTTTAAATGACAAAAGGAAAGATGATGCAGATGGAGAGTTTTGTGCCAAACAGGTTTAGTGGAGCTGGAGCATTTTATAATAAGCTATAAAGTAACAGACTAAACTTATTTGAGTCATCACCATATACAGTAGACTTCCAATTCACATATAAAATTTTGAGTTGTTTGAAGCATTTAAAATGGAATTGATTCAATCCCATTTTCTGCAAAGCTTAGAGGGATAGACATTGAGTTACAGAAAAAATAAACGTCTATCACTGAAGTCTTGAAAAGGGTCTGAGTGATGGGGTAAGCTAGATAGGCTGAATGACAAGTTCCGCATTTCTACATTCTTTGGTTCATTGTTCCCATTTCGAAAGAATTGAATGATTGTTAGCATCATCAAGAATAGCATCACATTGTCTATAAATTGTCATAGAGTGAAATCTTCCAGATGTAAACACATCACCAGCTCAGAGCAAACAACAAAAACAATCAGATGCACTCTTAATGATGAAATGAGACATGGAGAATTAATTTGGGTTCTGGGAAATCAAGATAGCAATTTATCCTTAACAGAGTTATTAATCCCAATAATATTGCTCTTCAGGAGGAATAGGAAAGTTACCTGTATTCTGATCTGAAGGAATGATAGTAAAAACAGCATTGCATATATGCTGTGGGAATACATAAGGATGAAAGCAATCTGAACTAAAGTGCATTTAACGCTGGCGGCGGCACGAAACAGGCAATATTGGATTGGCTGCCCGTTATACGCAGCATCTGACATTCAGTACTATTGCAGTCAATGGAGTTAAATATCAGGCGCTGCATATAATGGGCGGTTGATCCAATGTCACCCATTTTGCGCCACTGCCTGAGACAAATTTCTGCCTCTGAGACTTCAATACTCCTGTTCCTTGTGAATCTAACTAGGATATTAGAATATGTACCTTCCATGCCTATTGACAGCTTGAAAGACCATACTTCCAAGAAATCAATACCATAGATACATCTTTAACATATGGGCCCTGAAATTCCTAAAGATCCATATCTGAAGAAGCAGACCCCATCCCAAATTGCAGGGACAGGGTCATTTGCATGTGTGAGATCATCAACCCTGCAAGAGTACTTCAGTGGCATCAATTCCAAACCAATGGTCAGAGTGTCATGTCACTCTAACAATGGAGAGGAGGCCCAGCAAGGACCTAATGAGGAATGTCGCTTTTCAGTCTCTTCCCAATGGAGAAAGTGGGTGTCTTGGTGAAGGTAATTGATTACCTTTCCCTGATATGATTTTGCAGCATTTTAAGGAAGAACGTGTAGAAATTCCTGGGTTGTATAGCAACAACCCCATGCATGCCCCCATCCAAACCCCCACCCACGTCCATGATTTTCCATCTGTTAGTTATAAAATTGGAACGTTCCATATTTGCAGCATGGATTATAGTAAGTCAGATATATTTTCTGATGGTATTAAGATCAGTTTTACATCTAGTCATTTGAAATTCTACGAAAGTAGGTTCTCTGGGCAATACAAGTTATACCATATAACGATGAAGGTCGTGCTCTATATGGATTCCTGAGTATAATGTACACAAACACATTAGATTAGAATTTACATGACATTGAGCATATTGCCTTGTTCTTGAGAAGTCCAATGTTACACCTACTGTACCTGCAGGATATCCACCTTCACATGTTATTTTAGCACAAGGGTTTTTCTACATCCAAATTTTTTTTATTTAGGATGCTGAAGCATAGTTTTCCTCTTTTTTTCTCCCTCTGCCTCAATTCTAAATCCCCAATATTCCTTTCACTCCTGTACCTCAGAGTCAATGGAGGCTAATTTGAGCAGTCTGGGAATAAATATGGAATTAACTGTACAAGAATTATGTCTTTTATTTAAAAATACTAAGTAAGTTGTGTGAAATATTAAAGGATAGTGTGGATAAGGGTAAAAAAATAATTGAAAGGATCAAACTTCGAACTTTTATGACAATTTCCAATGAAAGGCGTGCCTGTAACAAAAACAATTTCTCATTACAAGAAAATACAATAGTGACAGAATAATTTAAGAACTTGGATAAGTTGCAAGCAGCATCTGATCCCAGCTACATTATTCACTTTGACACAAACAAAATTATCATAGTGATGCATGAACTTTTAGTTTAATTACAGTCAGAATTTAGCTTTGGATACCATTTAAAGAGAAATAACACTCCAGAGGGAGTAATCCTTTAAGGGGTCACAATTATTTTAGGCCTCTTTAGGAATGTATTTGCTTATGTGGCATTTAAAAATTGTTGGTTACCCTGTGGGAAAACTTATTTGAACACAATTTTCCCAGTCTGCATCATCAGAAAACAGATTGTCAGATGAAAAATTTTGAATTCAAAATTGCAACCACAATGGGCTCTTTTTTCTGGTCAGAAACGTCTCTGCAGAAGTTGAGGTAGAAGATCAGTCATGATCATATTGAGTAGCAGAGCAGCCTGGAAGAGCTGAAGGGCCTACTCTGTCTGATTTCCTACATTCCTATGTTCTTACATTGGGAGACTGCTTTAATGATAGAATCATAGAATTGATACAGCTCAGAAGGAGGCATTTCGGATTTCTTTGTCCATGCCTGCTCTCTGCAAGAGCAACTCAGCTAGTACCACTTACCCGCACTTTTCCTGTAGCACTGCAAATTATTTCTCTTCAGATAATTATCAGATTCCCTTTTGCAAGCTACGATTGAACCTGCCTCCACCACACTTTCAGGCAATGCATTCCAGATCCTAACCATTTGTGTCGCCTTTGGTTCTTTGGCCATTCACCTTAAATTGGTGTCCTCTGGTTCTCGACCCTTCCGCCAATGGGAACAGTTTCTGTCTATCTACTCTGTCCAGACTCCTCATGTCTTTGAACATCTCTATCAAATCTCTTCTAAATCTTCTCTTCCCTAAGGATTCTCTTCCCTAAGCATTAACTTCTCCAATCTATCGAGGTAACTGAAGTCCGTCATCCCTGGAATCATTCTCATATCTTTTTTGCACCCTCTCCAATATCTTCATTTTTCTTACGAAAGTGCTGGGCAGAGAATTGGACACAATACTCCAGTTGAGGCTGAGCCTGTGTTTTATAAAGGTTCTGTTATATATGTATATATTGTTATACTTTCTGCAAAATGTTAGGAACTAATTAGCTAGGAACTAGTTGTTACCTGTAAGTGTTTCAGTGGGGAGCCTCATTCACGGCTATACTGGGGACTCATGTTATGTGTAAAACAAGAACCTGTTCAACCAGGTTCTACAGCACAACGCCTGGTGCTGAAATAAACAAGACTGACTCCAGCCTTTTCTAAGATTAAAGTGTGATTCTTTCCAACATCTGGGAACCAGAAACAACATAAAAATGAAACATGGTGGCAGCGAGTGTCTGTGAGTAAACCTACAACATTTTTAAAAGCATCAGATTGAGAAAAGTGACCCAAAATTAGCGCCAGAGAGAGAGACAGAAAAACTGAGTGACTCATTGAAACATAGAAACAAAGAAAATAGGAGCAGGAGTAGGCTATTCGGCCCTTCGAGCCTGCTCCGCCATTCATTATGATCATGGCTGATCATCCAACTCAGTAGCCTGTTCCAGCTTTCGCTCCATACCCTTCGATCCCTTTAGACCCAAGAGCTTTATCTAACTCCTTCATGCGAAAACTCGAAAAAAAAAGATTGAAATGTCAGCCGAGACAGGAATGAATGCACTGCTACAGCCCATAATGAATTGGGGGGCTGATGATGTCGTAGAGGCATTTGAGAAGTTTAAACAAAAGTGCAATTTGGCATTCAATAGTTTCCTAAAAGGCACTAGTGAAGAGCAGAGGGTCAGCTATATCCTTCTGTGGGCTGGAGATAAAAGATTAGATTTATTTAACAGCTGGGACCTAAGTGAGGAGGACAGCAGAATCCCAGACAAAAATTTTTGAAAGATTCAGCACCCATCTCCAGCCAAAATCAAATCATTGGATATACCAATATGAATTTCAAGGCCTCAGACAGGAACTAGGTGAACCTATTGACAATTTTGTAGCAAGATTGAAAAATGCAGCCCGAAAATGTAAATTTAAGGACACAGATGAATGGCTGATAGATCAGCTCATTAGGGGTTCTACACATCCTGAAGTACAGAAAGCTCTAATCGGACAGGACAAGCTCACAATATCACAGGCTGTAGACACTGCCAGAGCACATGAAGCCACGAGCAGACGGATGAAAACTCTGACCTCCCAAATGGCTAGCCTTCAGTTAAGCCAAGAGACAGGTAGCAGGGTCGATGCAGTGAAACAACAACTAAAGAATGTACACCAAACAGAGAGAAAGACATGCAGGAGCTGTGGACGACCACATGAATTGACAGATAGAAGGAAATGTCCCGCATATGGATCAATCTGCAGAGCTTGCAGAAAGACCAATCACTGGGAAAAGATGTGCAGAATAAGGCAAGAAGGTGGTAGACGAGTCATCAGAGCCAGAGTAACAGGGCGAAGGAATAGTTAAAGAAACCAAAACATCCATACCCTGGAAGATGGCAATGGGTTTGAGAACATGATAGACATAGGAACCATAGAATTGTACAAAATGTCTGGATGTGACAGCTCCCAGAGAAAAGAAATTCACACAATTCAGATCAGGAAGAGGCTGAGAAATAAGCCCACAACGATAAATCTGAAGGTGAAGATTGATACCAGAGCACAGAATAACAGCATCCTGCTCGGACTCTACCAGCAGATCTTTCCTGAAAATTTGGAGAAAAATGGTTATCCAAAGGAAGGTGCTCTGAAACCAAACAATGCCATGCTAACAGCATACAGGGGAACTGAAATTCGACAGCTAAGAACAACCCAAATCAGAGGGACACACAAAGGAAAAGATGTTAACTATATGTTCTATGTCACAGAAACAGATGGTCCAGCTATCCTGGGGTTGAGCAATTGTGAAGAGCTGCAGATTATCTCAGTAAACCATGAGGTGAAGGAGGTGACACTGAGGGTTGAAGATAGTACACCCATTGAAAAGCACTCTCCGATAAGAAGTAAAGAAGATCTGGTACAAATGTACCCAGAGTGTTTAGATGAAACGGTTGGATGCTGTGAAGATTTTGAGTATTACATCACTATTGACCCAGCGATGAAACCAGTGATTCATCCCCCACATAATGTACCAGTAGAACTAAAAGGAAAGCTTGAAAGCGAGTTCCGAGAAATGGAAGAAAAGAAGGTGATCACCAGAGTCACAGAGCCTACAGATTGGGTAAATTCCATCGTGGTGAGAGAGAAGCCAAATGGACGGCTAAGAATTTGCCTAGATCCCAAAGATCTTAACCAAGCAATAAAGAGGGATCACTACCCTATTCCAACATTGGAAGAAATCATACCAGCACTGGCAGGGGCAAAAGTTTTCAGCAAGCTTGAGACCAGAAATGGCTACTGGAACGTGAAGCTAGACGCAGAATCTTCAATGTAGCCAAGATTCAACGCACCCTTTGGATGGTACAAATTTCTGCGTCTACCCTTTGGCCTCAAAGTGAGCCAGGATATGTTCCAACAGAAAGTAGACGAGACATATTGTCACTCCGATCCACACCTCTCAAGGCTGATATGAAATCACCTGCAGAGCTGTTAAATGGAAGAAAATATAAGACAACTCTGCCAAGCAAAATACATCATTCAAGTGACCAGGAGGAAGTGAGGCAACAACTCACTGAAGCACAGGTAAGAGGCGAGCAACACTTCAACAAATATACTAAATCCTTACCCGAGCTGTTGAAAGGACACACGTACAGGATCCAATCATGAAAACCTGGAGCCCAGCAAAAGTTGTTCATGAAGCTGAGACTCCGAGGTCATATATCATTGAGACCGAAACCAGTAACCAAATGAGAAGGAACAGAATCCATATTCGGCCTATACCTGAGCTGGGACAGCAGAAAAGACCATCAACAACACTGGAAACATCACTATCCAGCAAGACAACATTAACAACATCACCAGCAAGTGACACAACATTGCCTGTACAGCATGCCAACTCACCACTAAGAGCAACAAATGCCAAATCTACAAGATGGAGGCACAACATCTTACCACCCAAGCGATACTGTGAATAATATTTTTAAAAATAATACACGCTATAAAAGATTGTAAAAAGGGGTTCAGGTTATTTCCACTAGACGGATGATAATCTTTATTTATATTGACAGTTATATTGATATAGGGGCATTATGTTTTAAAGAAAGAGGGATGTTATATTTGTATATATTGTTGTACTATCTGTAAAGTATTAGGAACTATTTAGTTTTTTTAGTTTAGAGATACAGCACTGAAACAGGCCCTTCGGCCCACCGAGTCTGTGCCGACCATCAACCACCCATTTATACTAATCCTACACTAATCCCATATTCCTACCACATCCCCACCTGTCCCTATATATTTCCCTACCACCTACCTATACTCGGGGCAATTTATTATGGCCAATTAACCTGTCAACCTGCAAGTCTTTGGCATGTGGGAGGAAACCGGAGCACCCGGAGGAAACCCACGCAGACACAGGGAGAACTTGCAAACTCCGCACAGGCAGTACCCAGAATCAAACCCGGGTCCCTGGAGCTGTGAGGCTGCAGTGCTAACCACTGCGCCACTGTGCCGCCCATATTTAGCTAGGAACTAGTTGTTATGTGTAAGTGTTCCAGTGGGGGGCGCCTCATTCATGGCTGCGCTGGGGACTCATGTTATATGTAACATAAGAACCAGTTCAACCAGGTTCTACAGCACAATACCTGGTGCTGAAATAAACAAGACTGGCTCTAGCCTTTTCCAAGATTAAAGTATGATTCTTTCCAACATCTGGGAACCAGAAACAACGTAAAGATGAAACAGGTTCACCCTAGCTTCTTTGCTTTTGTGCTCTATGCCTCTATTTATAAAGCCCAGGATCCTGTATGCTTTATTCACCACTTTCTGATTCTGTCCTGCCACCTTCAGTGATTTTTGCACATACACCACCGCCACCCCCCACCCCCCTGCCACCACCCCCCCCCCCCCACCCCCGTGGTTCCTCTGCTCCTGTATCCCTTTTAGAATTGTATCCTTTAAATTGGCGGATGAAATGAACAAATATTTTGCTTCTGTCTTCACTATAGAGAATACAAAAAACATTCCAGTAATAGCTGTAAATCAGGAGGTGAGAGGAAGAGAGGAACTTGGTGAAATTACAATTACGAGGGAAGCAGTACTGAGCAAACTGTTGGAGCTGTGGGCTGACGAGTTGCCGGGTCCTGATGGGCTTCATCCAAGGTCTGGAAGAATAAAAAAGCGGAGTATTACATAACCGGAGAATGACTGCAGAATTCCGAGGTGCAGAGGGATCTAGGTATTTTAGTGCATGAGTCACAAAAGTTAGTATACAGGTACAGCGAGTAATAAAGATGGCTAATGGAATGCTATCCCTTATTAGGAGAGGAATTGAAAATAACATAAGGATGTTACGCTTCAGCTATACAGGGTATTGGTGAGACCACATCTTGAATACTGTGTGCAGTTTTGCTCTCCTTATTTAAGGAAAGATGTAAATGCCTTGGAGGCAGTTCAGAGGAGCTATACTAGATTAAACCTGGAATGAGCAGGTTGTCTTGTGAGGAAATGTTGGACAGACTGGACTTGTTTTGACTGAAGTTAAGAAGAGTGAGGGGAGACTTAATTGAAGTACATAAGATCCTGAATGGTCTTGACAAGGTGGATGTGGAAAGGATGTTTCCTCTTGTGGGGGAGTCCAGAACTAGGGGGCACTGTTTTAATATTAGGGGATCACCTTTTAGGACAGAGATGAGGAGAATTTTTTTCTCTCAGAGGGTTGTGTGACTTTGGAACTCTCTGCCTCAGAAGGTGATGGAGGTGGGGTCATTGAATATTTTTAAGGCGGAGGTCGATAAATTCTTGTTAGGCAAGGGAATCAAAGGTTATTGGGGGTAGATGGGAGGATGGAATTCAAGACACAAACAGATCAGCCCTGATCTTATTGAATGGCGGAGCAGGCTCGAGGGACTTAATGGCCTACTTCTGCTCCTAATTTGTATGTTCGTGTTGCCTTATATTACTTATTTGAATTGATACTATTTTTAGTTATTGTTTGCATCTGCCTAGCATACATACGCAGTGGCCTACAGTTTTAACAGCTATGGATTTCATAATGGGGAGGAAATCACAGGCAGCTGAACTCAGATGGGGAAACTCCCAACCCATACATCCTTGTTACTGAAAAGTTCATTTGTATTTTTTATTTTAGAACTATGAGCAGCCATTGAAATAAATAAATTGCAAATTCATCATTGGGAGATATTTTACTCTTTCGTTGTGAGGAGATGAATAACCCATTTTTTGTAAATTTAAATGACCACAATAAAATATGGTATCTGAGAGAGGTTTTGTGAAATATGCAGATCCATCATATCAAAACATGTCTATAATAATGCTACTGGTACTTTCGTCAAGCAGCAAAATTGGCACGACAATAACAGAAAAAGTGAATATTTCATTGATCTGGCTGTGGACTCTTGAAAATGATATTGGTTACGGTACAGCACACAATTTGTAAAACATGACTTTCAGATCAAGGTACAAATGGATTGCGAGAAAGAAACATAATTACCATCTTGAAGTAGCGGAGGGGTGGAGGGGGGAGCCAGCAGAGCAAACCAGGCAACAAGCATTCTCCACTATTCTTGGAATACATTCTCCACTATTTCGTGGAATTTTCAAAAAGTTGGAAAATTGTTTTGCACATGAAGAAGACCATAGGATAAAACAAGAGATTGCAAAGTCACAGCCAAGGGAAGATATGTAAAAAAGGAGAGTAGTTCGGAGAAATGAATGTTATTTTGCTAAATTAGTAGGCATATTAAGGAAGACATATATTAAGATATATATAATGGGCTGGATTTTGTTCTTCCCCAGGCATCGGGTTCCGTGGCAGGGGGCAGGGCCTGAAGATATCTCCGGATGAGGCCCGCCACAGACCTTGACGCCATGAGGGCCCATCCCGATCCTCCCGGTGGCGGCGAGGCTCCGAGGCGGCCCCCCCCCACCCCACCCCCAGCAGCTGGGCAAAGGGACCACAATTTAAATATTCAAATGAATAAAATTATTAAATTTAAATAGACTTACCTGCGATCTTGAACGCCTGCTGCGATCTTCGGCACGGTGGCCGGAACTCCCGTGCCTGCAAATCCCCGTCCAAAGAAACGTGGCGCCACACTGTTGGGGAGGGGGAGGAAGTAGGTTTGTCAGTGCAGGGGTGGGATGGGGGGGGGGACAGGCTCAAATATATGTAATGGGTGTAGGGGATGGTGGGAGGGGTTGAACCTTAAACTTTGTGCAGTTTATGGGGGCAAGGTCAGATGTAAAAGTTAGGTGTTTTGGGGGGGGGAAGGGCAATTAATTGTTGGGGGGGGGGTGGGAAAGCGGCATTAGAAATGTATTTATTTAATTTTGGGGGTAGGACTTTAAAAATTTAAATTGGGCGGCAGGGCTGGCTGCCCTTTAAAAATGGCACCAACACCTGTGCACAGGCAGCTAATACCAATGCCGGGGATGGACAGCTCGCACCCTCCACGAGACTGGGGGGGGGTGGGGGCGGGGTCGGGCCGTCCCTGCTATTTATATGAGCCATTGCACTTGAGATCACGGTGGCTCTTCGGTGGGCTGCCATTTTTTGAGCTCACCGCCAATAGGCGGGCTCTTAAAAGACAGCCCAATGATAGTAGGTCTTAGTGATTCAGAGAAGTAAATGATTTTCAAAATGGTAACTCACTCAGG
Organism: Heterodontus francisci; assembly: GCF_036365525.1. Classification (NCBI taxonomy): domain Eukaryota; kingdom Metazoa; phylum Chordata; class Chondrichthyes; order Heterodontiformes; family Heterodontidae; genus Heterodontus; species Heterodontus francisci. The sequence goes on from NC_090390.1 coordinate 52,286,586, forward strand.
CTTAATAAAGAAGAGAACACATACGAAAATTCAGTTAGCAATGGCAGTTCTCAGTCAGTCAGAGAAATAAATAACTTTTAATGAGCCCAAATAGTCAGGCTTACTCTTAAGGGTAAATCATATGAATCTGCACTCCTGTCCAGGAGTTAAAATTAATGGACATAAAATACAGCAGTGCTTGCTGACCTCTGCTCTGGATTCCCAAAATACATTTGATCAGGCAAAGCTCCATGCCAGGTGGACAATTTGTAAAATGATTCCTTTTATTTTTAAAGGCAAAAGCGCACACAGCAACAGGGCTATGAGTAAACAGGTGGTGGCCTCTCACAGGAAAAAACATTCAATACAGGTGGACAGAGACTCATCCAACTCATAGTGAGAGAGATTTGTTAGGTGTTGGATCAGGTGAGAGTGAACAATTATGCATACTAAGCGGTATACACTATATTACTCATTACATTCTATGGTTTATACCCTTCACAGCATCATGTCCACACATATTGATTGTGTACAAGTAGATGTAATGAAAATAAAATATCCAAATTGGTAAATGTGTTTGCATACTGAAAACAAAAGAAGATGATTCTCATCATTATGCTAGTGGCATTATAGCTTTAGTGGGATAATTTTCTTCACTATTTACAAAAAGATCAGAAATCTCTTATAGAATGTTAATGCTGCAATTGCAAACACAGTCAGTATTCCCACTTTGCCAATAAAGTCACAAATATATAGCGACCAGACAATTCCTTCCCCAAGTGTCCTCTTTGCTCTTTTCATAGAACAAGGAAAATAAAGTGGTTCCCAGTGCTCAGCAGCAGACCATCAAACTTTATCAGGTTTACTTGTACATTATAACCCATGACATTCAGATAGTGATGTAGTTGAGAAAGCAGTGTGTGCAGCGCAGTATGAAAGAGCAGAACAGGTGAGGTTTAGTGAGGGAACAGCAGATACAGAGCAGAAATCCAATGTCCCCCTCCCAAACCAATCCCTCCAGATTTATCTCAGGATATAGTTCTCAACGGGCCTGCTAACAGAGGATGCTGAAATATTTGGGCTATGTTGAGCAGTCACTTGACTCCATAGGCAAAGCAGTGAGAGGTGCTGTAGACAGCATGCACTGGGAAGTAATGGCCAGCTTCAACTCACATGGAGAATGCATAGAACCAACAGAGTGGGAGGGATTCAGAGAACTCATTGTTCCATGAAGGGGGATTTTTTAAAAATAAAGCTGCCCACTGTTCTACGCTCAAATGTGTATAGCACAGAAATTGACTTTTGTGATGCCCCCTAAAAGTTGAGAATAATTGCGCCCATCACTGATGGTGCAATATAGATCGTTGGATGACCCTGTAGGCCACTTTAGGCCAGGGCACAACTGTCTACACCTTTTGGCTGAGACTCGGCTTGTACTATTCCATATTAAGATAATACTCTCTGAATTTCTTGAATGTTGTGCCCTCCAAGCTCTGCTACACCATGAAACAATGGCTACAGCATTCAACAACAGTGACAACAGCTACTTTGCAATTGTATAGCATATTTGACATAGGAAACATGCCAAGGTGCTTCATAAAGGTGCAATCAGACAAAAATTGACACTGAGCTGAAGAAGGAGATGCTAAGTGGAGTAACTCAAAGTTTAGTCAAAGAGGTAGATTTTAATAGGAGTCTTAAAGGAGGAGAGAGAGGTGGCCAGGAGGAGACGTTTAGGGAGTAAGTTCTAAAGCTTAGGGGCTTAGACACCTGAAGGTAGAGTGGGACAAAGGAAGTGAGGGATGGACATGGCCAGATTTGTAGGAATGCAGAGCTCTGAGGGTTGTAAAGCTGGAGGAGGTTAGCGAGGAGTGAGGATGTGAAAGGATTTGAACATGAGGATGAAAAGTTTATTAGATCAGGAGTCACTGTAAGTCAGGGAATACTTTTAAGCTGAAAAATCCTTTATGCTATTTGCTTCCCTCAGTGCTGTTGTCACATTATGAAATGTTATCTTTTGTACTGCCTATGGGGCATCAACAGCACTGTACTAAGAAAAATCTTTTTACTCAAATTTTCATTGGCATATTTCAAGTTGGGAGCATGACCCACACTAGTGTTAATAACAGATGAAAAGTTTGTTACCACCTTTTCCTGGTATTGGTCACCTGTTCACTCATATCACTTTTTCATTAAAACTAGAGCACAGGAAATTGTCCCATAATGTTTAATACAAAAAGAACAAAGAACAGTACAGCACAGGAACAGGCCATTCAGCCCTCCAAGCCTGCGCCAATCTTGATACCTGCCTAAACTAAAACCTTCTGCAGTTCCAGGGACCGTATCCCTCTATTCCCATCCTATTCATATATTTGTCAAGATGCCTCTTAAACGTTGCTATCGTACCTGCTTCCACCACCTCCCCTGGCAGCAAGTTCCAGGCACTCACCACCCTCTGTGTAAAGAACTTGCCTCGCACATCCCCTCTAAACTTTGCCCCTTTCACCTTAAACCTATGTCCCCTAGTAACTGACTCTTCTACCCTGGGAAAAGGTGCAATGCTTCAACTTTAAAAGGGGAAGGCTTATATCGGTTCATCTATTCCAATAGAAATGATCCCTCGCGAGACCTTCCTTTGTGATCTGTTGAAGTTTTGATAAGGATAAATAACAGCAACAGTCATCAGTTGTAAAGAGATAAATCTGGTGCGCACACTTTTTTCAGCAAAGACAACAAGATGTAGCAACTTCATCAAACAAGTAGTGCAAATGCTAGACAGCATGTGATAAAGTGACCATGAGCAAGACAGAACTGAGAACTGTGTTACCTGATGTGAGACTGACTGTGTAAAGATAGAACCAACTAATTATCTTTGATAGTTCTAAGACAAAATAAGTGCTGAACCTGCAAATTTGCTAGATTAAGGCTATACAGTTTCAGTTTAGCTTCTTTCTTCCTCAACATTCAATCTGTTTAGAATTAAAAGCTACTGGAAGTTAAAGAATCAGTTATAAAGGAATAAGATTACAACCTCATGTATTTCTTTGAATTGCTCTGTGCCAGATAGTACAGAGCAACACTATCAAAAGAACTAATCAACCTGGATTAGAACAATAAGTAAGTTGACAGATCACAGAAGTGTTCTGTACGCAATTGAGTGAAGCGATAAATATGGCCCACAGCTTTTTGAAGGTAGTTAATCCAATGTGCTTTCTATAGAGATAACTGTCTGATGCTAACAAGTAATTGTGCTTTCTCAGCAATTGCTAGTTTAATGGTTGCAAATCATGAAGCCAAAAACAAGAGGTTCTTATGCAACTGTGATGCGAGAAGATTCAGGAAACCTCAGAGCAATTATTTCTTTTTGGAAAAGAATAATTAGGTTTTGAAACATGACAAAGATGTTTTAGCATCTGTTGCAATGTGAACTTTTTCTGGCAGTTTCTTTGCTTAATTCTGAATAGGAAACACTTCATTTGGTAATGTTGGGTTTTGGGTCAATTCGACCACAAAAAGTATTCAATCCTAGAACTGAAATCAAGAGCCAATTTTGTTTAAAGAGTAACATGAGTACTGCAGACCAGTGGCCCAGGAACATAGGAACATAGGAGCAGGAGAAGGCCATTCAGCCCATTGAGCCTGCCCTGCCATTCAGTATGATCATGGCTGATCTTCCACTTCAATGCTTTATTCCCACATTATCCCCATATCCCCTTATGTCATTTGTATTTAGAAGGCTGTCAATCTCTGCTTTAAACATACTCAATGACTGACCTTCCACAGCCCTCTAGGGTAGAGAATTCAAAAGATTCACAACCTTCTGAGTAAAGAAATTTCTCCTTATCCCTGTCCTAAGTGGCTTCCCCCTTATTTTGAAATTGTGTCCCCTGGTTCTAGACTCCCCAAGCAGAGGAAACATCTTACCTGCATCTACCCTGTCTATCCCTTTCAGTATTTTGTAGGTTTCAATGAGATCACCTTTCATTCTTCAAAACTCTGGAGAATATAGGCCCAGTTTCCCCAATCTCTCTTCATAGGATGGTTCCGCCATCCCGGGAATAAATCTAGTGAACCTTCATTGCACTCCCTCGATGGCAATAATATCTTTCCTAAGGTAAGGGGACCAAAACTGCACACAGTACTCCAGGTGTGGTCAAGCCAAGGTTCTATACAATTGAAGCAAGACTTCATACTCCTGTACTCAAATTCTTTTCCAATAAAGGCTAACATACCATTAGCCTTCTTATTTGCTTGCTGCACCTGCATGTTAGCTTTCAGTGACTTATGGACAAGGACACCCAGGTCCCTTTGTACATCGATACTTTCTAATCTCTTACCATTTAAGAAATACTCTGCACATCTATTCCTCCTACCAAAGTGGATAACCTCACATTTTCCACATTATATTCCATCTGCCACATTCTTGCCCACTCACTAATTATGTCCAAATCTCCTTGAAGCCACTTTGCATCTTCCTCACAACACACATTCCCAGCTAGTTTTGTGTCATCCGTGAACTTGGAAATATTACATTTGGTCCCCACATCCAAATCATTGATATATATTGTGAACAGCTGGGGCCCAAGTACTGATCCTTGCAATATCCCACTAGTCACAGTCTGCCAATGTGAGAATGACCCATTCCTATTCTCTACTTTCTGCCTGTCAACCAATCCTTAATTCATGCCAGTATATTACCTCCTATCCTATGTGCTTTAAATTTGCTAACCAACCTCCGGTGGGGGACTTTGTCAAAAGCCTTCTGAAAATCCAAGTATACTACATCCACCGACTCCCCTTTATCAATTCTGTTAGTAACATCCTCAAAAAACTCCAACAGGTTCGTCAAACATGATTTCCCATTCATAAATCCATGTTGACTATGCCCAATCAGATCATTACTGTCCAAGTGTCCATTTATCACATCCTTTTGAATAGATTCTAGCATTTTCCCAATGATTGATGTAAGGCTAAATAGTGGGGTGACATTTGCAACCTTAGAATCTGCAGGAACCACTCCAGAATCTGTAGAATTTTGGAAGATGATCACCAATGCATCCACTATCTCCATAGCTACCTCTTTCAACACTCTGGGATTTAGAATATCAGGTCCTGGGGACTTATCAAATTTCAGTCCCATTAATTCCTCCAATACAACTTTCTTACGAATACTAATTTCCTTCAATTCCTCATTCCCCCTAATCCTTTGGATTTCTAATTTTGGGAGATTTCTTGTATCTTCCTCAGTGAAGACAGACGCAAAATAATCATTTAGCTTCACTGCCATTTCTCTATTCCCCATTATAAATTCTCTTGACTCTGCCTGTAATGGAACCACATTTGTCTTAGCCAAACATTTCCTTTTTACGTACCTATAGAAGCTTTTACAGTCCATTTTTATATTTTTTGCTAGTTTCATATTGTATCCTGCCTTTCTTTATCAGTTTCTTCGTCCTCCTTTGCTTTGTTCTAAAGTCCTCCCAATCTTTAGGTTTACCACTATTAGTCCTGATGATACATCCAAAAGCTTTGAAAATTAATTCCACTCTGATGCAAATTTTAACAGATGTCTGTTTATACAATGATGCTTATGTTGAATTTACACTTATACTGGTATCATCCAGTGCAGATGTTGCTGTCTAGCGCAGGTGAATCTCACTCCAGGTCAGTTGCACCATCATTACTTATACTCACTCAAGTTTGTAATTTGATGGACATGCATTTTGCTGGTTCCAGTCTGACCCAATGGGCTGGATTTTACGTCGGGCGGACGGTAGCTGGCCACCAACGTAAAAGTTGATGGCAATCCCGCTTCCGCCCGGCCCGGGGATCTGTCCCGCATTTTACGGGTCCCCAGGCTTTAATTGTGCCAAGGCGGGACTTCCACCTGCTTGAGGGAGGAAGTCCCAGCTCACTGAACTGCCGACCAATCATCAGGGCTGCAGCTCTCGTCCCAGCAGCGCCACCGGGAGCGGTGGCCACTGCTGGGATTGCAGCCCAGCTGAGAACATAGAGCCAGGACTACAGGTAAGTTCGGGTTGCCTCGCCGGGGTGATAGGTTGCGCCCCGGCGAGGCGAGGGCAGTGGTGTGGGGGAAGGGGGCGTCTTGGGTCCTGGGGGTTGTTGGGGAAGCAAGGGCAGCCCTCAATCAGGCACCCTGTGCCCTTTTGTCAGGGCCCACCTCCGGGGGGTTGAGAGGCCACCAGCTTTCACTGGGCGGCCTCTCACATCTCCCAGATGCCCGCCTCCCATAGGTAAAATCCCCGTGGAGTTGGGCGAAGGCTCTTTAGTGGTCGTTAAGTGGCCACTTAAGGGCTTTGATTGGCCTGGGGCAGGCGGCCCATTTCTCGCCCCCCCCTCCCTGCCCCCGGCCCACATAAAGTGAGGCGGGAGCGGGTCGGGAAGGCTCAATTTTACGTACCCCCCGCCACCATCCAACTCGCTGCGATGGCGTAAAATTCCAGCTAATGTATGATGTTGTGACTCACATCACCTCCATCTCCTAACATCTACTGTCCTGTGCTGTGGTACTTCAAGTACTGAAGGAAATTACAGGAATCAGGATGTGATGCTGGACGACTACTGGGCGTAATTAAGATAGTGTTATTTAATGTGCCTTTTTTGCATTGGCCAATTAAGTATAATAGCAGCAGGAATAATCCACATGCCATGCTGTTATCATACGTGTATGAAAACACCTCCTCTTTTTCCTTCTATCGGCATCGTACCAGTATGGTACTGGAATCAAGTACCATACAGTGTAAATATCAGCACTGAATAAAGCACTTATGAATATTTTCATGCAGAATTTATGTAAACATGGCACAAAAATCCCAGCACAGAGGTGGCAAATCCTAAGTGACTTCAACTGAATGGGTGCTTTGAGATGCATCCACTGTAATAGTATGTTATATGAAACACAAAGGCTATGGGCCCTGATAACATCCCAGCTGTAGTACTGAAGGCTTGTGCTCCAGAACTAGCTGAGGTCCAAACCAGTCTGTTCCAGTACAGCTGCAGTACTGACATCTACCTGACAATATGGAAAATTGCCCAGGTATGTCCTGCCCACAAAAAGCAGGACAAATCCAATTAGGACAATTACCACTCCATCAATCTATTCTTAATCATCAGTAAAGTGATGAAAGGTGTCATTGACAATGCTATCAAGTGGCACTTAGTCAGCAACAACCTGCTCACCGATGCTCAGTTTGGGTTCTACCAAAGCCACTCGGCTCCAGACCTCATTAAACCTTTGTCCAAACATGGGAAAAAGAACTGAATTCAAGAGGTGAGGTGAGAGTGACTGCTCTTGACATTGAGGCAGGATTTGACCGGATGTGGCAAAAAAGGAGCCCTAGAAAAATTGGAGTCAATGGGAATCGGGGGGAGAATGCTTCACTGGTTGGAATCATGCCTATCACAAAGGAAAATGGTTGTTGCTGGAGGCCAATCATCTCAGCCCCAAAACATCGCTGCAAGAGTTCTTTAGGGTGGTGTCCTAGGCCCATCCATCTTCAGCTGCTTCATCAATGACCTCCCCTCCAACATAAGGTCAAAAGTGGGGATGTCCACTGACGATTGCACATGGTTCAATACCGTTCGCAGATACTAAAGCAGTCCGCATCCGCGTGCAGCAAACCTGTACTTAGATTTCCAGAAGGTATTTGATAAGGTGCCACATCATAGGTTATTGTAGAAAATAAAAGCTCATTGTGTAGGGGATAACATATTGGCATGGATAGAAGATTGACTAGCTAACAGGAAACAGAGAGTAGGCATAAATGGGTCATTTTCTGGTTGACAAGCTGTAACGAGTTGTGTGCAACAGGGATCTGTGCTGGGGCTTCAAACTTTTACAATTAATTTAAATAACTTCGATGAGGGGACTGAAAGCATGGCTGTTAAATTTGCTGATGACACAAAGATAGGTAAGAAAGTAACTTGTGAAGCGGACATAAGGAGGCTACAAAGAGATATAGATAGGTTAAGTGAGTGGGCAAAGACCTGGCAAATGGAGTAAAATGTGGGAAAGTGGGAAATTGTCCACTTTGGCAAGAAGAATAAAAAAGAAGCATATTATCTAAATGGTGAGAGATTGCAGAGCTCTGAGATGCAGAGAGATCTGGGTGTCCTGGTGCATGAATTGCAGATGTTTAGTATGCAGGTACAGCGCGTAATTAGGAAAGCTCATAGAATGTTATCATTTATCGCGAGGGGAATTGAATACAAAAGTAGGGAGGTTATGCTTCAGCTATACAGGGCATGGTGGGGGGACCATATCTGGAGTGCTGTGTACAGTACTGGTTTCCTTATTTAAGGAATGATGTAAATGCATTAGAGGCAGTACAGAGAAGATTTACTAGACTAATACCTGGAATGGGTGGGCTGTCTTATGAGGAAAGATTGGGCTGGCTAGGCATGTATCTGCTGAAATTTAGAAGAGTAAGAGGTGACTTGATTGAAACATTTAAGATCCTGAGGGGTCTTGACAGGGTGGATGTGGAAAGGATGTTTCCTCTTGTGGGAGAATCTAGAACTAGGGGTCACAGTTTAAAAATAAGGGGTCGCCCATTTAAGACAGAGACGAGGAGAAATGTTTTCTCTCAGAGGGTCGTGAGTCTTTGGAATTCTCTTCCTCAAAAGGCAGTGGAAGCAGAGTCTTTGAATATTTTTAAGGCATAGGTAGATATATTCTTGATAAGCAAGGGGGTGAAAGGTCATCTGGGGTAGGTGAAAATGTGGAGTAATCAGTTCAGCCATGAACTTATTGAATGGTGGAGCAGGCTCGAAGGGCCGACTGGCCTATACCTGCTTCTAATTCGTATGTTCATATGGACAGCATTCAGACTTGGGCTGTGGCACGTAACATTCGGACCACATAAGTGTCAGGCAATGACCATCTCCAACAAGAGGGAGTCTAACCATCTCCCCTTGACGTTCAATGAAATCGACATTGCTGAATCTCCCATTATCAACATCCTGGAGGTTACCATTGACCAGAAACTTAACTGGACTGGTCATTTAAATACTATGGCTACAAAAGCAGGTCAAAGGATGGAAATTCTGCTGCAAGTAACTCATCTCCTGACTCCCCAAAGCCTGTCCACCATTTACAAGACACAAGCCAGGAGTGTGATGGAATACCCTCCATTTGCCTGAATGAGTGTTGCTCCAACAATACTCAAGAAGCTTGGCATCATCCAGGACAAAGGCACCTGCTTGATCGTCACCCCAGCCACCACCTTAAAACATTCACTTCTTCCACCACTGGAGCACAGTGGCAGCAGTGGGCACCATCTACAAGATGCACTGCAGCAACTCACCAAGGTTTCTTCGACAGCACCTTCCAAACCTGCAACCTCTATCACCTAGAAGAACAAGGGCAGCAGGTGCATGGGAACACCGCCATCTGCAAGTTCCCCTCCAATTCACGCACCACTCTGACTTGGCGCTATATCGCTGCTCCTTCAATGTTCTGTCAAAATCCTGGAACTCCCTCCCTAACAGCACTGTGGGTGTACCAACCCCACATAAACTGAAGTGTTTCAGGAAGGCAACTACCACCACCTTCTCAAGGGCAATTCGGGCTAGGCAATAAATACTGAGCTTGTTAGCAATGCTCACATTCTATAAATGAATGAAAACACCACAAGGAACTGACACAATGCTCCTTAATCCAATATACGTCATGCTATGCAACATACATGAAGGCACTATTTCAAACAACGAGGAGTGAGAGTCCGATACCAGCAGAAGTTTAAAGGTGAGCGACCAGGCTTTACTTGCTACATACAATGGAAACTCATGCTTCCTGTGAGATTCTGAACATCACATACATATAGAGAGTTGCTTGAAGCTTCAAAGGAGGCCAATTGTGTCTATCAGTATAACCTGATCAGCACATCAGAGGTGGTAAGTTTTAGTGTACTTCACTTACACTGTCAGGTTAGGCATAATAGGACTGTAAGTCCAAGCTGTCTATATTCTCCAGATCCCACTACGCTGACCAGATTTGTGTCTGTTTTAATCCGTTTTAATAAACTGAGGTCTTACATAGCACAAATATTATAAAATTTCAGCTGTTATATGGAGTTATTTCAAGTGCCCAATGGGATAATTCAGATTCTACAGAAGTTCTCTACATTGGAATGGATAGATTCATTCTAAACTGACTCCAGATTAAGTTCTAATTAAGCAAGTGAATATGTTGGATCTGAAATAATTTTGACCTAGTCGACAGTCCATTGGGAGATCATGCCAGATATAGATGGCATTTCACAAGAAAATGTGGACCTGATGTTTCAAGCCCATTGCAAGTTTTCAGCACATTAGCCTGCTGGAACTGAAATATCCAGCTGATCCAAATTCACTCTGCTTCTCTAAAATAAATGAAGTTATTGACAAAGTTTGACATTGTCATGTTCACTTAAATCAACAAAGGAGGTTGAAAAAAATATTTTGAAAGTATGCTCCCCCTTAAGGCAGACCAAAATGCTTTGTTTCCTGTCATAAATCCTGAACAGTAATCCAATGTTGTTTCACTTACTGTACATGGTACAGCTGTGCTTGTCTCTATTGTCTAGCAATGGTCACGGCTCCACTGCTGCTTGTTCTGTCATCTTAAAATTAGAAATGAAAGCCACATTAGCTATGCTGTATCTCATGTGTTACAGACAACAGCAAATAAGCCTAATGTACTGATGTAGATCAGAGGACTTTTTACATCACTAACTTTATTTTTTTCTAAAAGCTACGGCTGATTAAATAGTAATATGATCTTAGAAACAAAAGCAGTGAAGTGATTAACAGGCTTCATCATTGTGGTTTTCTTTAGCTTTGGTCTCTCTTTTATGTTTCCATAATTGTTACTTAGCATGTTTTATCCATCCAAAGTCAAAGATTATTATAGACACTTAGCGATCAGAAGGCATAGTGATAACTGGTCAAATGTGTTACAGCCTTTAACTTGTTCTTCATAATCTGGTTGTTGAATTTTACAGCAAATAATCATTCTTGTCAGTATTTCAGTATATCATAAAGTTTTCAGAAGCTATAAATATCCTGCCATTGCTGAACAGGTTTTGTCCTTTGTGAATATGAGACACACATGTGGTACAGGGGAATTTTGTAGATCTTTCTCACAGATTGAAGGATACTGTATACATGGCAATTCACTGATTCTGTAGGCTTTGTTGCAAAAGACCTCAGTTTTCCATTTGACCATTTTATGTGATGCACGTGATGTATATGAGGTGTGTTTGAAATTGTAAATTAAGAATCTTCTTCCCAAAACCATCAACATTGAAATGAGTAAGAATCACTTTGATTGAAATATGCAGCATTTGAATTTTATAGGCTCGGAGCTGTGATGGGCCTAGTATGGTTCAGAGATGGCTTTTGTTTTCTGCTTTTTTTTGTCTTGAGCCACAAAATTGTGACACAGGTCTTTTTAATTGAAAATTGACCAGCTTTTATGATAAAGGAACAAAAAAGAAAAAAACTGCCAGATTTATTCCTAAAATAAATGCAAATAAACATCTTAATTTTAATTTCCCCTGTCCAAATTTTTAAAAATCCACATTTGGATGGCTCTCTGTTCTTTGTACCAAATCTCTAAACTGTAGGAACAAATCTGCAGGCAGTGATACTTTTCTCAAATGTTTTTATAACCTCCATGTGACCCAAATGGCAATAAGATTAGCTTATTTCCCATGCGAGTATAGCCTAGTCCTATTTTCATTTATCACTTCATAAATCTGAGGCTGCATTTTTGCATTTATATGTGCAATAGCTGTGATGTAACCGATGAGAGTTTGTTATTTTATATAATCTTGACTTTGGCTGTAATAGTTGATTACATTTACCTGTAACTTTGAATTACTAATACTTCATGCAGATATGTGGGACACATTTGGACTTGGTGAACCATTTCCATCTAATGGGACTAATGAACCTTCTCTGCCGTTTGTTTTGGCCTCTACTTTGAGGTGCTACAATTTATCACCATAAATTTTACTAACATGAATATTGTTTTGTGGTAGGGTTTTGCAAGGTGCTGTGACATGACTGGTAATGTAATGGTGGCATTACATCATTGATTTTGATTGATCTTACAGATTTGTTACTTTAAAACTTAGGACTAAAAATTAGTCTGCACCCAGAGGTTGCGATTCGTGACCTGCCCATACCCATTGCCGTGGATGTAGGCAGCATGCAAATTTGGTGCTTCCTCTTCATTTACCTGTTCTAGTGTTGGTCTAAGCAGGGCCCATGCTGCTGGCTGCCTGAGCACTCAGCAGGAGGCCAAGCAACTTGTGCTAATCGCATGTGGTGCAGCCTACCTGCTGCTCTTAAAGGAAGTCTGTCCTGCTTCAAGGTAAGTTGCACTGAATCACAGGAGATTTCTGCTGAATGCGATTGCTGCAATTCTGAAGAAGGGAAATGGAACATCAGGGCAGAGGGAGGGCTTCTGGGTTCATGGATGTGGCACTGGAGGCCTTCGTGATGAAGATGGACAGGAGGATAGAGGCCATGTTTCTGTGGGGGGAGGGGCCAGAAGACCCTCAAAGACCACTCTCCAAGGGAAATGGGAGCAGGTGGCCAGGGCGGTCAATTCCTGGACTCTGGCCCCGAGGAACCTGGCAGCAGTACCACAAGAAGATAAATGACATGTCAGGTCAGTGAATGCATCCTCGCATAATCTCCTACCTATCGCAGCACCAGCCTCTCACGCTGCTCAATGTACCACACCCCATCACTCACCCAGCAGCAGTCCCTGGCTCTCAAGACTCATGTCTAGCATCCAGATACTCCACCACACCTTCATACACAGTCCAATGATGCGAGCCTCGCACCAGGCTGTCACTGCTTCCACATAGCTCCAGGTGTTCAACTCTGGCAGGTTCATCACCCAAACGTGGTGCCACACAATCACTGACATTCTTCCCTCTCTCTTGCAGGACAAGGTCACCCAGAACTACTAGGAGAAGAGCAGAACTGTTGGGGGCAAGGACTGCATCCCCTGTGTCCTAGAGAGTAGATGTTTCCCCGCATCATGGTGCTGGCTGCAACAGAGCCCATGGTATCCAGTTTCATTGAGAACATTGAGGATGAGAGAATGTTCCTGCCTTATGTGATATATTCCAGAAAACCAGTTGGTGAAGGAGAGAACTGGAGCCAACCTTTACACACTTATATATTTATTTCCAGAGTTATACATTATAGGCATACAACCTAATCCAACAACCGCAGTTTCAGTTTGTGTCTATTTCAAATGAATCACCAGTTAATACCCAGCACCTGCATACAATTAAACACATTTAATATACAATTAACATTATGGCCCTTCTCAACTCCCACCTCACCCTCATCCTGCTCTCTGACATGATGTGCAAGCTGCTGATAGTGTTATCATGGGCTTCTTGTTTTCCATTCTACCCACCTTTCTGATTTCCTGCTTTCAGACACCCAAGAACATCCAGCCACAATAGCCCCAGGCAGAAAAGTGAGAGCAACAGTACAGCACTGATGAAGAGACCCCATCACTTGATCTGACAATCGCAATCACCAGCTCAGATACTGGCACTGCACATACCTGAGAGGCTAACATAGAGTTGGGATCAACACGTGGTGAATTACCAGGCATGAGTGGGCTGCAGCCAGGCCGGGGTACAGGATAGTTTATTCACCAGAGGTTGAGGTCGTAGGCAAGTTCTGCTACAGAGCACTCAAATGAGAACTTTGACAGGGCAGGATACAGGAGAACCATGTGATGTTGCGCACCGAAAAACTGGGTGCATTGGCAGGCCTACCAGACAGCCTTCTGTCACTGTCAAGGAGTGTGGGGAGTCTGGCTCCAAGTTAACAGAGGATATCAAGCAGGGCTTCCCCTCTCTGCAGCCTCTGCTCCATCGCCCTGTCATGCTGCAGACCCAGAGGCACTGCAACTGCAGCCTCCAGACCTTTTTGTGGGCAGGTCACCAGATCCTCTGCCCTCCCTGTGAGGATTCAGCAGTACCGCCTTCCAAATCCAGGAATTTACCAGAACATCTACAGAAACATTCCACAGTACTTTCAGAGACTTTCGCAATAGTAAACGTTAGTGAGCCTCACCTTACCTGCATGTTAGGTGCCTGGCCCTTTAAATAGCATTGGTGGTGGGTCACTCTTGCAGCTTTACAAATGTTCTTTGGTGAGTGACAAGTGAATATATTGAATGGACCTGCCTAGTCTAAGTTTGTAAATCATGCGTCAAATCAGATGGTACAGAGCGCCCTTCCCAACATGAGGTACTACGCAGGCCACACCAGAAACAACCGTATGTGCACCCCACTCGAAGAGCTTTGGCTTCCGTCGCACTATGGATCCGAAATTAAGATTTAAGATATAAGTGCAAAAACCGAATTGTGAAAAAAATTGCATTGCAGCAAATACAGCATTTGTTGCTACGCAGTTGTTCTCTGGAGGATATGCAGTCAATTCTTTAGAGCAGACTGTTCTTGTCTTTCTAGGAACCTGCCCAATCTTTCCACTGAAGTGATAACAGCACATGGGGCATGAATGTTTGAATCCCAGTTAGAGTATGGATTTCAATAGCTTTCATAGAAAGTTTAAGGCACAGAAAGAGGCCACTTGGCCCATCGTGCCGGCTGAATAACGATCCACCTATTCTAATCCCACCTTCCAGCATTTGGTCCATAGCCCTGCAGCTTATGGCATTTGAGGTGCATATCCAGACTCCTTTTGAATGAGTTGAGGGTCTCTGCCTCAACTACCCTTTCAGGCAGTGAGTTCCAGACCCTAAGCACCCTCTGGGTGAAAAAGTTTTTCCTCATCTCCCCTCTAATTTTTCTACCAATCACTATAAATCTATGTCCCCTCATCACTGACCTCTCTGCTAAGGTGAATAGACCCTTCACCTCCACTCTATCCAGGCCCCTCAAAATTTTGTACATTTCAATCAGATCTCCCCTCCGCCTTCTCTGTTCTAAGGAGAACAACCCCAGCCTATCCAATCTTTCCTCATAGCTGCATTTTTCCAGTCCTGGCAACATCCTCATAAATCTCCTCTGTACCCTCTCTAGTGCAATTGCATCCTTTCTGTAATGAGGTGACCAGAACTGCACACAGTACTCAAGTTGTGGTCTACCCAATGACTTATACAGTTCCAGCATAACCTCCCTGCTCTTGTATTCTATACCTTGGCTAATAAAGGAAAGGATTCCATCTTAACCACCTTATCAACCTGTCCTGCTACCCTCAGGGACATTCACTCCAAGGTCCCTTACTTCCTCTACACTTTTCAGTATTTTCCCATTAATCATGTATTCCTTTGCCTTGTTTAACCTCCCCAACTGCATCACCTCACACTTCTCCCAAGTTGAATTCCATTTGCCATTTTTCTGCCCATCTGACCAGACCATCAATATCTTACTGCAACCTACAGTTATCCTCCTTGCTATCTACCACACGGCCAATCTTTGTGTCGTCTGCAAACTTCTTGATCATGCTGGAGCATGGCTCCCCGATCCGAAGCCGACGACATGTGTCGGGTTGGGGTCGGGTTGGGTCGCTCTTCTGGGTCTGGCATTCGGGCTCGGGTCGGGTTGGCTGGGTCGGACACAGTGACAGCCAGGACATCAAGGCGGGAAACACTTCGCACTAGTCTGCAGTGAGCTATTCCATCGAAGGTAGAGCACAACCTCTTTAATATAATCAACTTTATTCCGGTGGTCATGTCGAGTCGGGTGCGGGAAAAAATGAAAGGACTCAGGCCGGGTCAGGCTCGGGTCGGATGTGGTTCTGTCGGGCTCGGGTCAGGTTTCATTTGCAGACCCGAGCAGGCCTTTCGATCATGCCCCCTACATTTACGTCCAAATCATTAATATACACCATAAAAAGCAGGGGACCCAGTACTGAGCCCTGCGGAACGCCACTCGAAACATCCCTCCAGTCACTCAAACAGCCGTTAACAATTACACTTTGTTTCCAGCCACTGAACTGAGCCAATTTTGTATCCACCTTGCTGCATTTCCCTGGATCCCATGGGATTTTTTTTTAACCAGTCAGCCATGTGGGACCTTGTCAAAAGCCTTGCTTTGATCAGATTGTCTGGAATGAGAGAGGGTGGGGAAAGAAGGGGTATTTCCAGTTCTCCCATGCATAGCTGTTGGTGGGGAGGTAACCAAAGAGCAGCACTGATGGTGCCCATTGAGATTTCCACATGTTGTCCACACCTTCATCACTGAGAGATGTATGGGCGAGTGACTAATGTGCTGTGAAGGCACAGAGAAAATGATAGGAAAATAATGCTTATTAAAATAATGCTTATTAAAATAATAATATTTCCGAATATGTATTTAATCAATTAGGTAAGTTAAAAAGTATTGAGTTATAAGTAGTGATCTGAATTTATTAAAATCCAGCTAAGGAAGGCCTGAGGCAGTAAATTGAAACATTTTGGCAGAAAATGGCATTAGAATAGATAGACTTGATTGCTGGCGTGGACACAATGGGCCAAAGGGCCTGTTTCTGTGCTGTATAACTCTATGACTCTATCACATGAGGAATTAAATTCAATTCGCTGTATTTATTCATTTTAACCTGGCCTAATATTATAATGCTTGTAACAATTGTTAGAAAAGACACTAAGGTTGAAAATCCATGGGATTCCAGTCGTTGTGCCAGGAATGTGCTCGCCAATGCACTTCAACACTGATCCAGACTAGCTGAGGCCTTGATCAAAAATGATAAAATGAATTTACTGTTCAAGGCATGACAGAGCACTGATTCCATCGCATATCCCATATGTATTGTAAATGCTGAAGAGTTACAGCTATTTAAAATAATGAATTACGGGCTAACTTTACTCTCTACAACTTTAAATGTAATTAACTAGGGTTCCCAGTTTACAAATTCAACAATAAAAATATTAAAATCTCACTGAAAGCAAATTATTGTCTATGTTGAAAACATTGATAAAACACCAAATATTTTCAGAAAAGGTAATGAAATGTTCTTGCCAGGAACTCTCCAATCCGGTCATTTAAAAAAATATGCTTGCGCAATTGTGACCAAGTGGTTTTATTTAATTTATATCTTGTTTTCTCTGTATCACTTTTACCTGGTTTTGGTATTTCTTTAAATACAGAGAAAATTAAAACATTGACAAAAATCCCTGGGAGTAAAATTGGATTGTCCCCGAAAACAGGCACAGAGATCGTGATGGGCGATTAACCCATGTCCATTCGTTCCAATGCAGACTGCACGCAATCTTCATGCTACCTGCCCATTTATATGATTGCAGTGTGTAGCCAGAGCTAAGTGTGCTGTTGAGTGGCTGCATGCCTGAGGAGGGTTACAAAATTGTAAGAGACACAAGTTCAAGCTGGCCTGTGCTACGTAAAGTCAGTCTGCACCTCATAAAGTGGAATAAAAGCAAAATACTGTGGATGCTGGAAATCTGAAATAAAAACAAGAAATGCTGGAAATACTCAGCAGGTCTGGCAGCATCTGTGGAAAGAGAAGCAGAGTTAACGTTTCGGGTCAATGACCCTTCTTCGGAACTGACAAATAATAGAAATGTCAAAGGTTATAAGCAAGTGAGGCGGGGGTGGGGCAAGAGATAACAAAGGAGAAGGTGTAGATTGGACAAGGCCACATAGCTGACCAAAAGGTCATGGAGCAAAGGCAAACAATATGTTAATGGTGTGTTGAAAGACAAAGCATTAGTACAGATAGGGTGTTAACGGACTGAAGATTGAACAGCAGCAAGTACAAACATGAGAAAAAACAGTGGGTAAGCAAACTGAACAAACTAAGATGAAATGAAATAAACATACAAAAAAAATTGTAAAAAATGTAAAAAAGAAAAAATAACTAAAAACAAAAGTAAAATGGGGGGCCCGTCATGCTCTGAAATGATTGAACTCAATGTTCAGTCCGGCAGGCTGTAGTGTGCCTAATCGGTAAATGAGATGCTGTTCCTCGAGCTTGCATTTATGTTCACTGGAACACTGCAGAAAGCCCAGGATAGAGATGTGAGCATGAGAGCAGGGGGGAGTGTTGAAATGCTGCTGTTGACATCTGCCTTCATCATGCAGGCCCGGCCCCTATTAGGTGCGTAGTTGTGCAGAGCAGCAAAGAAAGGAGCTGGCCTTTTTGGCCCGTAGTACAGGGCATCACCCTATTCATACAGGTATTGGAGGTGCTCTTTCAGCATGCCAAGCTCCTTCTCAATGGTGGCTCTTGTAGCCCAGTGGCTGGTGTTGCATCTCTCCTCTGCAGCAGTGGTGGGGTCTCTCACTGGTGTCTGTAGGCATGTCTGCAAAGGATAGCCCTTATCTCCAAGAAGCCACCCCCCCCATCTGAGCCAGTGAACAGCGGTGGCAGTTAGGACTGGCACAGGTCCCAGGTGTCATGGCAGTTGCCTGAGAAGCGGTCACAGATTTGCAAGAAGCATCTGCGGTGATCACATACCAGCTTCACCTAGATTGAGAGGGCTCCTTTAAAGGTGACATCTGCAGGTGGTAGCCTGGCGGGAGGCTTTATGGCCACATGAGTGCAGTCTATGAACATTACAGCCTATGGTTCTCTGGCAATGGTGCCAAAACCTGGCTGTGAGAGTCCGTCCTGAAGTGGACATATTCACTGGCCTTCTGGTGCAGGGCATTGGAGACCTCCCTGATGCAGCGATGCACTGCTGACTGTGTGACCCCACAAAGGTCTCTGGTGGGCCCACGAAAAGCTGCATAGGTGTCAGGCTTGAGAACCGCTGCCACTATGAGGACTGCAGGCACAGAATGTTCACCGAAGCCCATGGACTGAAGGTCATCTTTGAGCAGGACACAGGGACGTGTCACCACCCTCTCTATATGCGTAATCTCCTCTGACACTGGTGCTCTGACATCCGATGGCATGTCATGTGGGGCCTGTAGATGCACGGCAATCATAATGGTGAGCTCCCCTTGGGAGCTGCTGCTCACGACCGGGGGCCTCTACATGGATCGCAGTTGCCTGTTGATTTTGCTTCTGGCACATTCGGATCCTCACGTGCAGAGGATCACACAATGTAGGATGAGCCATACCTATTTCCATGTGATAAATAAAGTTGAACCCTTCATGTATTCGAAGGTTCCTAACAAGGCAGGGATTGGAGTTGACGGGTACATCAGCTGCTTTCATGGATCAACTATGTGGCGTGCCATGGCATTGCCCATCTTGGCCAACACTCAGAGTGGCACAGCATGACCACATCAAGATCCTACCAGCTGAATCGATTGCCCCCAATATCCATATAACCTTAATGCTCCTACTCTTTCTGGCACCCTCCCTACACACAGGGTGACTAGAATGCCATTGCTCCTTCACACACAAACAAACGCAGAGCGTACACTGTTTAGGGAGAGAGGGTATACAGTACCTCCCTTCATGCCGGAAGAGTTTTCCCTCCAGTAATCCCAGACCCCCTCATTCCTCCCTTTAAGAATGCAGAGTTGCGACCCCTGTAATCCCCCCTCCTCCCTTTAAGAATGCAGAGTGAGACCCTTGTAATCCCCCCTCCCCCCTTCCATTATGTAGAGTGAGACCCCTGTGATTCCCCCCTCCCTCCTCCCTTCCAGTATGCAGAGTGGGACCCCTGAAAACGGAACTTATCTTCTATCGCAAAACCTTCTGCCTCTGATGACCCGCCAGCTTCTCTAATCGTAAACGGGACGGCACGTGACAGCCGCCTGTTCAAAGTAAAGTCAGGAAGTGTCCATGGACAGGCGGCAGGCTGCATAATCTGCAGAGGTAAGTACCATTTAACATATTCTAATTGGGGTGCTGCCGCCATGCAGCGGGGTGGGGGAGGGGCACACCAAGGTCCCCCCGCTGCTGGTAATTTGCGGCAGGGCCTTCTCAATGGCGCAGGTCAAGGCGGGCCTCTCCCTGCAGAATTTTACCCGCACCCGCCCCGCAACCCTATGCGTAGAGGGACTGGTAAAATTCAGCCCACATGTATTTCTCTGCCATGTAGTGAAATGGCATTGCATTATCACATTTCCTTGATTTGTTTTCACCAATGAGTATACATTAGATACTTTAAAAAGTACAGGAAAACTGAGTAGTTTACAGGAAAAGCCTGATCATGATCTTGGAGCACTGGAGTGCGATACAAGATTGAAACTCAATCGAGAGATTCAGACAGCATCATAAACCACAAGAGACCATGCTTGAGGGATTCCCCACTCATCCAAACCAAGACAGTGTGTTATAACTTCAGACACACTCCAAATCATTGTTCCTTTTTATAATAGCTTGATATCATTTAGTATTTCTTATGTGTTTGAACTTTATTATTGGCATTTGTTTCTTCTGTTACTGGTACTAACCACTGCCGTTATGGCTGCTGATTTTTTTTGTGATGATTTGTGTCCTGAGACAGGAAATGGCAATGTTTTACAATATTATGACAGTCAACTGCAGTTATGATAGAGACAGATGAAGGAAGAGAGGATTTCCACTGAGCAATAATACATTCTGTTTTGGAGACAACAATCTGCGATTGTAATAGATATTTCAGGAAGGGAGAGGAAGATATCAAGATTAAACTGAATAAGAGTGCTATTATTAAAAATATACTCCTCCTCTGAGTGGATTACACAATGGGCAGTGTGCTAACAATGAGATTATTAATCTTTGCATATTTTAAAAACAATGGAGACCTGTAATTTGTCTGATATCCAGTTGGTTCATTGGCTGAAGGCCAGAGGAAAGCCCTGCTCTTTGTGATCTGATTGGTCTATTAATGAGGGTGTGTTAAAGTGTACGGTAGGGCAAGATTTCTTCTGGTTTCTATGTTTTAGCAATGTCGTAAGCATTAAAGCAAACATTATCTCTGATCTTTTCGAATTCATTTATAATTTTGCTGGAACAGCTTACTTCTATGTTTATATGTTTCCTAAAACACCAGAGGAAGTGTCCTGATTTGTTTGCTTATGTTTGGGTTACAGAACCTCTCTCCATGATGTTAAACCTAAACCAAACAGGGTCAATAGTTGGCAGTAGTTTTTAAAGATTTTGAGGCAGTGCTTTGTACATGCACTAGCTTTACTAGCCTTGTAATCAATTGAGTAAATTGATGCAAACGGTTCCACGCATCAGATTCCTGTAATTGATTTGCAGAACCTGGACTCAGTGAGACTGTATAAAACTGAGGTTGTATGGCCTTCAAATTTAACATTTAAAGTTTGGTTGCCACAGTCATGAGACTTGCTTTCTGACTGCTGCTTTTGCTTTATTTATTATTTGTCTTGTACAAATGTATAATTCATTCTAATTAAATTTATAATTACTACTAATTTCTTCTTCATAAGAATCCAAAATTCTATTGGCGTTTTATGTGTTTATCTATTCGCAGTTACAGTAGCAAAGAATTATCTATTTGCACTCCCATGTTTCCCTGTTCATCCCCATCCTTCAATAGCTGTACATTGGGTTTATGATCCCATTTCTTATTTGTATCAAAACTGACCTAGAATTTCCTCAAGATAGCGTTTGCTGTTGTTGCACCTTTTAAAAAAAATGTTGCAGCCATCAGCAAGCTCTGAAGGGAGTTACACACACATTTCCAGTCTGCTCGATAACATACTCATACATGTAGGCATTGTTGTAAAACCAGAGTATAATGGATATAAGCAGCTGAACTGCTTGGAAACTTCTGTGAGCCTCAGCAAACTTGGAGACAAACGGGTAAAAGAAGAACAGTGCTTGGCCCTTTCACTTCACTCTCAATGACTCAACTGCATGTCTTAGCAATATTTTTATTATACTTGTACAGGATTCTGATCACTCAAATACTGTCTGTGCTCAAAGGGCACCAAGCCAGAGGAGATGAATATACAACTTAATTCATCAGACCTTCAAGACTTCTTGGAGGCCATTAAAGGCACAATGAACAAACTGCTGAGTGTGAGTGTCACCAAGTCACACAAATTATTGTACTGCCTGGAGGGGGTAGCACTGACATTGAGTTTCAGCTCCCTCATTCCAGGACTGCAGAACAAGTTACAGATTCTCAGCAGGACAGATAAGGTAAAGCACTGGTCATTTCTGCCTTTTCTTTCTTTCTCATTGTAGGTACCAGCACACTTGTCATTCACTTACTCTTACACTACAGATAAATCCCCATAAAATTATGTTGTAAAGAATTAAAAAGCATTCTGAAAATCCATTTGCATGACATTAAATTGTGTCTCCTTTACTTATCCAATCAATATGTACAGATGTATCATAACCCTAAAAAAGGAGTTCTTCCACATTCTGAAAGATGCTCCAGATAACTAATGAATTCATCCAGACTAATTCATCTAGTCTATTGTATTTGCAAGTTTAGGTATTGATCTCTTTGTTGCTCTCACCAATGGGCCCAGGAGTGAATTAAATGTGATTATGAATTATGTGAATAGAAAATGAATATAAATAGTTATATCTCCTGGTAATTAAAATTAAGCAGTAAAATTGTATGATGTTAAAAGTGTTTTGCTGCAGAGGGCATATAGGCCAGAATTCTACAGGCCCCGTGGAGGTGGGAATGGAGGCAGAGGGCAGGTAAAATAGCATTTGCAAGTATCAGGCAGGCTCCCTGACATCGGCCCGTCATCGGCCAATTTTGCTAAAAGCGGCCAGTATGGCGAATGACAAGATGACTGTTTGGCGGCAGGCAGACATTAAAAACCCTTAAGGAGACAATGGATTGAATTCTATGTTGCTGTAAAAGATGGCAGCTTGCACGCACGAGTTTCACTCCGCGGAGCTGCCACGATCTTATATGCGGCGGCTCGTTAACATGGGCGGGGTGGACCAACCCCCACCCCTCCGATGGCGGTGAGGGGACGGGTGAGCCCTCTCTGCCAACGCGTCCGGCACCACTGTGTAGGCGCGGCGCCATTTTTAAAGGGCTTAAAGCCCTTACTGACAGTTTAAATTATTAAAGGGACAGTGCATGTGAACTTATTAAAAATAATAGCTGAAATATTCCTAGCCCCTCTCCCACCTCCTTCCCCACCAATAGCATTACATGCTGTTCCTGCCCTTCCCCCGCCCCCCAAAATACTTACCTTGGATATAGGCCCTTCCCCCCACCCCCCGCCGCAAAGTTCAGTACCTTTTACCATTACCCCCTCCCATCAAGTAAGTTTGACCTCGCTCCCTCCCTCCCGCACTGATAAACTTACCTCCTCCCCGCTCCCCATAGATGTTGTGCCTGGTTTCCCCAGATGGGGATCCGAAGGCACAATAGTGCCGGCCGCCAGGATGAAGATCGCGGTGGCACATCAGAGGCAACGGAAACTTCATTAATGCAAGTAAGTTAATTATTTTACATATTTAAATTGAGGTCCCGTCGCCAAGCGGCAGGGGGGCCACCACAAGGCCTCACCGCCGCTGGCAAGATCGGGCCAGGCCCTGCCAGCGTCGAGGTCCATTGCAGACCTCATCCGGGGCAATCTTCATGGCCCTCCACCCCCCGCCCCCCCACCCCCCCGTCATGATCCCAACGTGGAGGCCCCTATAAAATCCAGCCCAATAGACCAGGATTTTCCCAGTTGATTTTAGTCTTACCAGCGGAGAACGGGAAACACAGATGCTCGCCTACTGCAACGAGGTACGTTATCAGCGCCAGCGAAGCTGTGAAGATAAATGGAAGGTCTGAGAACCTGGTCTGCGATGTGTGTCCTCAACCAAACCAAGCTATCATGTTTGGAGGCTCTGCAGACAGTGGGGCCATTGTGATTTGCCGCTACTGGAAAAGTGTCCCCCAGATCCTACGCAGCCATTGGAGGCAGGGCAAAAGTTCCTAGGAGGCTAAAGGCAGTGGAGGCATCATCTTCGATGGGATTCGTGTTTTCAGACTCTGACTTCACCAGTGAGGAGGAGAGTGGACCAGGGATGGACATGCAGCCACCTGATGTGGCTTGTAGCGGCCAGGGAAGTTCCAGCCGCCTGAGGAATTGATTGGAGGTGGACAAGGAGGGTGCATGGGGCAACGAGGGCAACCTGATTGCAGAAGGTGCTACCCAACTCAACGGTTGTACAGGCACTCAGCTTCATTGAGATGGCCAAGCACCAATGCCTACTCAGACTGTGGGGAGCTATGCGGAATGATGGAACCGGACTTGAGACTAGAGCCCTGCTTTAGGTCGGGAAAAAGAACCCGACCCAAACCCGACCGAATCACAGCGGGCCCGAGCCTGACCCAGCCCAAGTCCCTCCGATTTTGTCCCGAGCCCGACCCGACCCGAACCCGCCATTAGTCGGCCCAGCCTGAGCCCGACCCGACCATCCCTTTACTCACCTTCCTGACACCAAACCTGTAAGAAGCTGCAGCGCATGCGCGAGATATCATAGCGACGTCACTCGCTCACTGCGCAGACTCAGTTTCAACCCGGACTCCCAGCTCAGGTAAGTTTTTTTATTTTTAATACTTACCAGCAGAGCACTTACCATGTGTGTCCGGCCCGACCCAACCCGACTCGATCTGGACTCGGCCCCACCCGACCCGAGCCCGAAAGCCGGCCCCGGAAGATGGGCCTGACCCGGCCCAAGCCCGACACATGTCGTCGGGTCCCGTCGGGTTTGGGTCGGGTAGCAGGCCTCTACTTGAGACCACCGGGAAGTGGTGGCCTGGTGAAATGAGCTATCGATGCTGCGATAGATCCAGGGGAGCCCTGTAATATGCACCCTCAAAGGTATCCCGCTTCATTATTGTCTGCTGCACATTGCACAACCTGGCGCTCCAGAGGGATGTAGCGCTGTGTCAAAGGAAGGCACAGAGCGAGCAGCATCCTCAGAGGAGGAAGATGAGCATGAGGCACCTCAACAAGTACCAGTCGATGAAGCTGGAACTGGGGGCCCAGGCCACAGGACACTGACATATATGGCAGGGAGATTCGCCACTCTCTGATCAGCAGATGTTTCACTTGAGGACAGGTGGAGGCACATGCTGAGCCAAGAATTACTCCCCCAGAGGTGTCCTTGCTGACCTCTCATCAGAGACCCTCTGCATCTCTGTGTGCCTGTGACCAGTATGTGCAAAGGCCTTCCTCAAAACAGGTGCCCATGAGTCACCTCACCTTTTACAGACTATTGTTGGATGTAACAACATACAGTTGTTGGATTTAACATCTAGCTAATGTCAACTGCTGCATTGAAATACAAATACAATTCATTAGAGATTCTATTTCACCAACTTTAAATTTTATTATACATTACACAGGTCTCAATGTAGCAAAACAATATCACCCAGTGAACTCCAAATACTAGTCCCTGCATTTAGGCGCAACCTTACAGTAACTGCTAAGGGGGGCTCCCCCTGCGCCTCGAGTCAATGGGGAGGCAGGCTGCTGTCTTTCTTGCTCCAGTGCATTAGATGACCATGGTCTGTGTCTCCAGGTACCTGAACCCTACTGGGACCCAGCACATTTGTGGCCACCTGCCTCTGTGCAGGGGTCACTTCAGTCATCAGCGAGTGTGTCACTGTCGAAGGGGCTAAGGATGTATCTTCAGATGTGGAAGTGTCCTGAGAGGATCCCCCATTGCCTGAAACCCACCCCTCCTCTGCCCACTGAGGCCTCACATTCACTCCTATGGTTGCCAGGAGAGGGTGAGCTCCTGTCAATGGGGAGATGCGTGGTTGGCCCATCACTCCGATGCATCACCGCATTGACCTCATGGATGAGGCTAGGCTCTGGATGTCTGTTCGCAACCCCTGCATCTACTTGGTGCGACTCTCCATGTGTCTCTCCACGCGAGGATGCCATGTGTTCACATTCAAGAGAAATGGAGCCAGTCATGTCATGGATGGACTCCTCCATCATTTACACATGGGACTTCACTTCCTCTGGAAACTCCAGAAGATCTTCACACATTTGATACATCAGCTGAAGTCTCTTCTGCTTTTCTGCTAACACCCCAGGCTTGCCATCTGCATGGAGCTGCGTATTGTTTGGCCCCTCCTCATTTCTCCGAGAGCTGTCACTGCCTCCACTATCTCCTCCTGTGCATCTGTGAAGTACTCACTAGATTGTGCCATCTGCTGTAAACGTGGAACGGAGCCCACCGATGTATTTCTGCACTGTTTGAGGATGCACAGGAATGAACAAAGAACAGTACAGCACAGGAACAGGCCATTCGGCCCTCCAAGCCTGCGCCAATCCTGATGCCTGCCTAAACTAAAACCTTCTGCACTTCTGGGGACCGTATCCCTCTATTCCCATCCTATTCATGTATTTGTCAAGATGCCTCTTAAACGTCTCTATGGTACCTACTTCCACCACCTCCACCAGCAACAAGTTCCAGGCACTCACCACCCTCTGTGTAAAGAACTTGCCTCGCACATCCCCTCTAAACTTTGCCTCTCTCACCTTAAACCTATGTCCCCTAGTAACTGACTCTTCCACCCTGGGAAAAAGCTTCTGACTATCCAGTCTGTCCATGCCGCTTATAACTTTGTAAACCTCTATCATGTCGCCCCTCCACCTCCATCCAGGTGAAAACAATCCGAGTTTATCCAACCTCTCCTCATAGCTAATGCCCTCCAGACCAGGCAACATCCTGGTAAACCTCTTCTGTACCCTCTCCAAAGCCTCCACGTCGTTCTGGTAGTGTGGCTACCAAAATTGCACGCAATGTGGTGTCTTCACATGGCATTGCATCCTGTGAACTTTCAAGTGTGCCTGCATCCCTGGTCTGTCCCTCATCTGCTGTTGGAACTAGTGGAGAGAAAATATTAAAATGAAACATGTGGTTCTTCAACCAAGGCCTCTTGCCTCCCATTGGTCAGGAGCTTCCTGTGGTAGTAAAGGCCTACATAGGTCCTACATGCCAGACGTAGTGGAGGGAATGTTGGACACAAACGGATCTTTACACACTCTCCATACCTTCTACACCTGCCTCGCCCTCAGCGACAGGCTGCCCTGCAGTGACTCATCCGATGTGCAAGGCCTCCTCCTTCATCGATGTCACCACAGCGATAACAACAACTCCACCTCCAGTCCATTGGCGCTCCCTGGCATTCTGAGCACACTTCTCCTGCAAACAAGAACATAGGCAATGTCAGTACTGTCTCATGGTGGCTATGTGCTGGTCACTCTGGGGCACTGTAAACATGCAGCCCTGCACCACTGGGATAGCATGGTGAGGTGGCCATTCAACCACCTTAATGCAGCATTCACCCATGTCTGAACATGTGTCTTGGGTGCATGGCAATTGAACGCCTCAATGTTAACATTGGTGCCTGGTGTTGCCCCATGTATGAGTCTATCACTTGGTCTCAGATTTAATGGACACCTTTCAATTAATACTGTGACAAAAGTACTTCCTTTTTTGGTTAAATTTTGAGGACTTGTGTTTTAAAACTGAAACAATGATTCCATAGATGCTGGACTTTGTGTTTTTTTTAAAAGGAGGTCATCGTAAGGTCATTTGGATTTGGTTTGTAAACAGCCTTACTGGACCTCACCTGTCTTCAGATAAATGCTCAGCAGGGGGCTTTTTTGACTTGGAGAAGATGTTTACAGAGAAGTGACAGGTCAAGATTTATATGGGTCAGGAGGCCTGACTCTTGAGTTTGTTTTTGGTTTCACTTTGGACAGTCAGTTGGAGTTTTAAAAATCAGACTGAAGGACAAAACCCAAACTCAGCCTTTCCCATCTCTTTGCCAGTTTTTCCATCTCTTTGAGAAGCTCTTAGAAGCGAGTGTAAGAAATAGAGAAATTAATGATGCATTCCTCCTGAAAGGTCTGCCTGAAATCCCGGTTGCCGCATTTCTCCTGAGATGTTGGAAAAACCTGCCAGATAAATCCTTGACACCCCCTGAACAAATTGCTCCAGAGAAAGATCACAGTGTCAGCCGTCTACACATATTTGGGATGCCAAACCAAAAAAGGGACAATGGATATCTTTCCTTATCTTCTCTTTTTTCTTCAAGAATTAGCAAGAATTTGGCCAAAGTATTCTTTTTCTGTTTTTTTTTATGTAATAGAGCTCTGAAGAGAAGATCTCTTTATTTTCCGGTTAACCAGTGTGTCTGTGTGTGTGTGTGTGTGTGTGTGAGGGTCGAAGGTGAAAAGGAACTTTCATATTTCAATCTGTGTGTTAATGCTTTGCTTCATTACTGGTTATGTCTTGTTTTATAATGAACTAATAATTTATTTAAAGAAACCTGGTTGGTGTATTTTATTCTGGGATAAAGAGTAGAGTCTATGATTGGCCGTATCGGTAACTGAGTAAATATTTAAATATATGTTCTGACCTGTGGAGAAGTGGAACTAGAAAAGACAGTGCACTCTTCCTGCTTCGGTCGTAACAATACATTTGCCAAATGTAAACGCCACTCACCTTTCCAGACCGCAGCAGGTCACTTACTCTTTTCCTGCACTGAATCCAGGCTCTGGCAATGGCACCTCGGTTGCTCATGACGTCTGTAACTTCCAGCCATGCTTCTTGATGACACCTGCTGGCCTCCTTCTCCCATCTTCTGGAAAGAGGACCTGCCTCCTTTCGCTGACTGCTTCCAGAAGTGCCTCAAGGGAGGTTTTGCTGAAGTGTGGGGCAACCCTTCCTTTTTCTGCTGTCATCTCTATACTGCCTTCTCAGCTGTCCACACTCTCCTTGCCTGTGGATTCAACCTGGCTGACTGCTGCACAGGTGTCTTTAAAAATCCCAGCTGCGTTCGAGCTCCCAGCACCAGGACCCACCCACCACTGTTAATTGGATGGCTCCCTCGCCAGCAGCCCTTGATTGGCTGTTAATGGTAAAATGCAGGGGGAGGTCTCACCACCCGCCTGTGCGTCCCGGCGCCATGCATTTCTGCCCGGCATCCAGTTCTCTGCACAAACAGTAAAATCGTGCCCAAAATTTCTATAGAAAACCTGGGAGGATGCCATCTGCTCCCAACCACATGCACCAGGGACTGTCAATGAGCATCTCCTGTCATTGAGATAATTAGAACTAACATATTAAATTGATTTGATATATTTCTGACTGGAGTTGCAAACAATAACTGGCTGAAATGCAGTGATAACATAAAACTTCAGTTATCTAACTGAGACTGAAATTCTAACTACCCCAACTCAGTATATCGAGTGAGTGATGTGAGAAAAAAACCAAAATAACTGCAGAAACTGGAAATCTGAAATAAAAACAGAAAGTGCTGGAAATACTCAGCAGATCAGGCAGCATCTGTGGAGAGAGAAGCAAAGTTAAAGTTTCAGGTTGATGACCTTTCATCAGAACTGGCAAAGATTAGAAAAATTTTAGGTTTTAAGCAAGTACAGGTGAGTTGGTGCAAAATAGAACAAAAAGGAAGTTGTGTGATAGGGCAGAGGGCAGGAAAGATAAAATAATATAGATGTCATGGAACAAAGGCAAAGAGTGTGTTAATGTTTGTGGTGAAAAACAAAGCATTAGTCCAGAGAGTGTTAATGGCAGAATAATGAGTGGCTCTGTCCAGAAGTTCAACATGAAAAACAGGATGGTTAAAAAATAAAATAAAATAATTAAAAATATATTTTAAAAATGTAAAAAGGCCAGTCCTGCTCTGAAATTGTTCAACTCAATCTTGAGTCTGCAAGGCTGTAGAGTGCCTAATTTAAAGATCAGGTGCTGCTCCTCGAGCTTACGTTGATGTTCACTGGAATGCTGCAGCAGGCCAAGGACAGAAATGTGGGCATGAGAGCAGGGGGGGTGTGTTGAAATGGCAAGCAACAAGAAGCTCGGGGTCATGCTTTCGGACTGAGCGGAGGTGTTCTGCAAAGTGGTCACCCAATCTACGTTTGGTCTCCCCATTATAGAGGCGAACGTATTGTGAGCAGCGAATACAGTATACTAAATTGAAGGAAGTACAAGTAAATCGCTGCTTCACCTGAAAGGAGTGTTTGGGCCTTGGATGGTGAGGAGAGAGGAGGTAAAAGGGCAGGTATTACACCTCCTGCGACTGCAGGGGAAGGGGACAAGGTGTCAGGAGTGATGGAGGAGTGGGCCAAGGTGTCGCAGAGGGAATGATTCCTTCGGAATACCGACAGAGGAGGTGAAGGGAAGATGTGTTTGGTGGTGGCATCACGCTGGAGGTGGCAGAAATGACAGAGGTTGTGGAGGCTGGTAGGGTGGAAAGTGAGGACAAGGGGAACCCTGTCATAGTTCTGGGAGATAGGGGAAGGAGTGAGGGCAGAGGTGCAGGAAATGGGTCAGACACGGTTGAGAGCCCTGTCAACCACAATGGGGGGGAACTCCTCGGTTGAGGAAAAAGGAAGACATGATGCTAGACATTGCTCCCAGCAAATTGGAGTGTTGAACTCTGCACCAATCAATATTTCCAGGTGCCTCATCTCACAGTATCTACCTGATATCTCAGCAAACTGCTGTGCAAATTTAATGAACTCTGGATTATTTCAACTCATTGTATGTGTCTTTAATTAGTTTGAAACATTGGAAGTTGATTGTACACTAAAATGCCCCAGGATTACAACAATGTTACAAAATGTCCCAATTCTTATTTTGCTACTTTAATGCTAACCATTTCATTAACGCCAGTAACTTTATTTGGTAGCAGAACACAGTGCAATTTCAGTAAATTGATCCCTTTTGGTAAAGAAAATTTGCATTTTTCTGTAATAAGTATTATGTTACTGACTCTTTCTGCAATGCAAAGTAGCTATGTTGATGTATGCAAGCAGCAAGGGGATCCTTGGAGCATCCTGGTACCCAAATTGCCAATTGGAGGGCAAGTTTTTAAAAAAAGCCTTACATAGTCATAAGATTAATTTCCCTATGCATTAAATACATCTGCCCACATGTTAAGGATTTCATTAAATACCATAGGTATTGGACTATTTTGAGCACCTCAAAATATCAACTTAACGAATATATACAGTAGTAGTATTCACACTGCTATTATACCTTCACAATAATTTGGACTGAACATCCACACCCTTCCAGCACCCTCCTGTTGTAACTCTGATGGGAGGATGAAAATCAGGTCAGGACTCTTATGTGCCAGGACCTTGCCTTCTGTTGGAGTTTCCTGATGGTTTTTTAAGGGGCAGAGTCTCTAACTGTCCTAAACCAGGCTATTGGTGTAGGAGGAAGTGGAGACAAGATCAGGAACTCCCAACCTGGGAGTTCAGTGTCCTTAGTCTGCAAAACATCAAGCAGATCCTGAACATTGGGTAAGAGTAGGCCTGTGCAGGTGAATGTGGGACACACTTTGGAGTCTAGGCCTCTCCAAAGGGATTTTTGTTTATAGTTTTGTGGTTATTTTACAAAGGGCTGTTTTACTTTTTAAGCCCTCCTTGAACTGGCACACTACAGAACAGCGTGTGACCTTCTTTGACACGTGAGCACTTGTGATGCACCACTGGTGGTGCAGATGCCCACTAATCCTGCTTAAATTAGGGGACCACCCCAGCATTTGTGCAGTGGGATGAGCGCTGAAGGTCTCAGGCAGACACACTTAGCCCCTACCTCAGAATACAGGCCCCATAGGATGTCACCACCATATGTTTACTTCACATACCGATCATGTTTGCCAAAATTGCCGTTTTCTTTTTTTCATTGCCAGTTTCTCCAAACTCCTGAAGATATTGACTCCTTGCACTAGCATGACTCCACAGTACTTCACCCAAGTGATCATAATTCATATGTAAGCCTTTGGAGTGTGTGTCAGCTGCATTTTCAAATACAATAGTAGAGCAGCGGGGCTGTTGTAGCATATTTTGACTGGCTGCCTCAGAAACAGAAGCAGAAGGGTTTCTAATAATGACATAAATAACAGGAAGTGCATTGTCCATCATTATAATATATTCACCCTATTCAGCATCAGTTCAGACATAGTGAATGTGAATACCACTTCTGGTGGTAAATTCCAGAGGTTGTGGCCAGTAGCAAGGAGTTGGCAGAACAGCTCTGTACCTGATTTTCTTCCGAGCATAGGGAGCCACCATAACGCCGGAGGAAAATTGCTATCCCTGCAAAATTTTTACGCACTCAATTAAAAAGAATAATTAAATCAGTAGTGTGATTATTTTAGTTTTACCGGAAGAAAGAGATCATTGAATCTTGAATCATACCATATGCATCTGATCCAGGAGTTTGTCAGTGACAATGTATTCAATGAACTGTTTAAGAACCTGCATTGTATGGAGCCATGCTTCTAACTGTTTCATGCTTTTCCTGTTCTATAGTGTGCTTTTTGCTGAAAACTACACAGAGACACACTATCTGCTTGATGGCAGTGCCGTCACAAACACACAGAATCATACGGTAAGTAATTGAAACCTCTTGTTTGCAAATAATAAAATCGCGTTACATTGTTTTAAGTACAGTTGCTGAAATGGACAAACCCAGCACTGTTTCAGCGCTGTCAATCAAAAGATATTCATGTTAATCAATTAAATTCACCATAGCTCACAATCCTAATCTGTTTTTAATCATTGTTAATCTCTAATTTACTAATAGTGCCCAGGCTAAGAGTTTACATGAAAAACAAAGGGTCAGATGTTTAAATTGAGGGGTGCTTGATACTCAAACTTACAAGCCAGTACAAATTTCATTTGATCCTGTTTGAGCCACCACATCAATTACTGCATGAAAATGAAGAATTCTCCCTCAAGCAGAGAATAGATGATTTACCCACCCTTGGCCCTGCTTGAGCTGCTCCTTACGGCTGGCTGATGGCATTTATGGAGCTAGAGTTGGTTTGAGGACATCCTGCTGTCTCAATGAAATGACTTAAAAGTGTGCGGCAAAGGTGAACATTGATATAAACCTTTCTGATTTGGAAGTCACATAGTGCAGTTTATTTTCATTGGCCTAACCTTGCTGTTAATAAATCCTCTTTATTTCTGCTTTCCCTCTTAACACCCTTGGAGAAACTTGATTCTGCTTCATTCCAAACGATAGTTGATAAATGAGTCAGGACTACTTAAAGCAGTCACATAAATTGTAATTGCTGCTTGAGCATCAAGACTTTTTTCGAAAGCTTTGTTGGTTTGATATTTCACTGCTGTATTTAAGATGTCCAATGTTGAAATGTACTGTGTGCTGTGGTACTAAGCCATACAGGGTGCGAACATTGATCTATGTTGATTCTGCTGATCTCAGTCGACTTCATTGCCCTTGGGCTAGGGAGAGGGAAAAATCCAGCAGCATTCTCACTTCACTTTTTATTGACCTCTGCTGAAAAGTGCTCTTATGTGTACAACCAGTGAGGATAGGTATCTGCTCAGATGTGATGCTTTCCACAGACAAATACTCTGCTGACACTTACTGTCCCACATGAAAAATGACCATTTGAGTGATCTACAGAAGTGTAGCCAATGTCAGTTAAATTGGATCCTGTTGAGTTTGTAGGTCCAATTTTACAAATGCATGTAAATGATGGACAGAAAATCATGAGATCTGCATCCATGATTTCCTAATATGCATCGCCAGCAGGTATGTGTAAAATAAACCTGAACATCTTCAGTCCAAAGAGGGAAGAAAATTGGAACAAAAATAAGAATATAAAAAAGATTTGAAAATTCTTTCAGCTTTTACTTCACATACTGTTGCCTATGTTTGACTTCTTAAAAAAATGTTTATCTCGTATTCGTCCTTCATGGATAACGTGCTGGTGAAGGGTATCCAACCTGCAGCTCCAGTGCCACATGTTTTGGAGCAGGTGTGTTCAGACTACATGTGCTGGAGTAGGGTATCCAACCTGAAGCTCCAGTGTCACATGTGTCTGCTTCCCCCTCCCCAGCCATGGCATTGTGTCCATCAAAGCCCAGGTAACTCACTCTTGTGTACACTTACTTATTACTATTTGATTTAGCACTGTTGCTTCATTGGTGGACAAGTTTTCAATCAGAACACTGTTACGACCAAGGCAGGAGGAATGCACTATCTTTTCTAATTCCACTTTTCCACGGATCAAAACATATATTTAAATGTTTACCCAGTTACCAATACGGTCAATCACATACTCTACTCTTTATCCCTGAATAAAGTACACTAACCAGGATTATTTAATAAACAACAAAATTATCAATTTATTATAAAACAAGACTTATCCAGTAATGAAGCAAGGCATTAACACACAGATTGAAATATGAAAGTTCCCTTTTTACCTTAGCCCCTCACATACACACTGGTTAACTGAAAATTAAAAAGATTTTCTCTGTAGAGCTCTTTTACAAAAAAAAATACTTTGGCCAACTAATTGTTAATTCTTGAAGAAAATGGATGAGATATGTTGTGTCCCAAAATTGCATACAGTCTGGCATCCAAGTACACATAGACGGGTCACTGGGATCTTTTCTGGAGCAGTTCTTTTCAGGCGGTGTCGAGAATTAATCTGGCAAGCTTTCCGGGAGCTCCTCAGGAGAAACGTGCCATTTCACAGAGACAAGAGGAAGGAGGCAAGCTGGGTGTTTCTCTCTTGGCAGGTTGATCTCCAACTGCTTTCAAACACAGACCACACCCCAACTGAACCAAAACAATATCTCAGAAGCAAAACCAAACAGCAAGTCAGAACGTCCTGACCCTCAAATCATGACATGTCACTTCTCTGTAAATATCTCCCCCAAGTCACCAAGGTTTCTGTTGTTTGTTGAGCTTTAAGGCATGTGACTTCCAGTAAAGGTTGTTTTCAAACAAGATCTCAAGTGTCTATCCGGCAATCTCTTTTAAAAAACAAAGTCATTCATCTATGGAATTATTTCAGTTCTCCAATCAATCCATCACCACAATTCTAACACATGAATCCTCAAAAAATGTTTTAAAAATATTTAAAATAATAGATGCACCTTCATAACAACACCGAGATCTGAAGGTGTTAATTATGTTGAAAATTAATTGCATTATAAAAATAAACTTTACATATGGCCCCAAGGCTGCATCGTATGCAGTTGTGAACACAAAACCTTGGATATCCATGCACTGGAACATTACTTTTCATGGAATAAATGCTTGAAGGGATGCCTTCTGATATAACTCAGAAATCTGTCAGTGATTTTATGTTCCACATAATTATAATTTTTAAAAAGTAAAAGAAAACGTATGTTTCTTTATCACATTCCTGACTTGTGCATTGTAGATGATGGAAAGGCTTTGGAGAATCAAGAGTTGAGTCACTCTGACCTGCTCTTCTGGCCACAGTATTTTTTTTTAAATGGTCCAGCTACGTTTCTGGTCATTGGTGGCACCAGGATGTTGATGGTGGGGAATTTGACTGTGGTAATGCCAATGAATGTCAAGGGGTGGTGGTTGGACAGTCTCTTGTTGGGAATGACCATTGCCTGGTATTTATGTGGCACAAATGTTACTTGCTACTAATCAGCCCAAGCCTGAATGTTGTCAGGTCTTTCTGCATGGGCACTGCTTCAGTATCTGAGGAGTCGTGAATGGTGCTGAACACTGTGCAATCACCAGCAAGCGTTCCCACATCTGACCTTATGATGGGGGAAGGTTATTGATGAAGCACCTGAAAATGATTGGGCCTAGGACACTGCCCCAAGCAACTCCTGCAGTGATGTACTGAGATGATTGGCCTCCAACAACCATAATCATATTCCTTTATGCTAGGTATGACTCCAAGCAGTGGAGAGTTTTCCCCCGATTTCCATTGACTTCAGTTTTACTAGGGCTCCTTGATGCCATATTTGGTCAAATGCTGCCTTAGTGTCAAAGGCAGTCACTCTCAACTCACCTCTGTAATTCAACTCTTGGACTAAGGCTGTAATGAGGTCTAGAGCCTAGTGGTCCTGGCGGAATCCAAACTGAACATCGATGTGGAAGTTATTGGTAAGTAACTGCTACTTGATAGCACTGTCAATGACCCCTTCCATTATTTCACTGATGATGGAGGCTGATAGGGCGGTAATTGGCTGGATTAGATTTGTTCTGCTTTTTGTGGACAGGACACACTTGGACAATTTTCTACTTGACCGGGTAAATGCCAGTGTTGTAGCTGTACTGGAACAGCTTGACTGGAGATGAAGCTTGTTCTGGGACATAAGTCCTCAGCACAACAGCTGGCTTGTTGTTGGGGCCTATAGTCTTTACTGTATCCAGGGCGCTCAACCATTTCTTGATATCATGTGGAGTGAATTGAATTGCCTGAAAACTGAAGTCAATGGAAATCGGGGGAAAACTCTCCACTGCTTGGAGTCATACCTAGCATAAAGGAATATGATTATGGTTGTTGAATCTGTGATGGTGGGGTCCTCAGGAGAAGGCTGAGATAGATCATCCACTCAGCACTTCTGACTGAAGACGGTTGCAAACTTTTCAGCCAGGTCTTTTGCATTCATGTGCTGGGCTCCACCATTATTGGAGATGGGCATGTTCATGGAACCTCCTCTTCATGATAGCTGCTTAATTGTCTGCCACCATTCTCAACTGGATGTGGCAGAACACCATCCTGACTTGGAATTATATCACCATTCCTCCACTGCTACTGGGTCAAAATCCTGGAACTCCCTCCCTGACAGTATTGTGGGTGTACCTAAACCACAGACTGCTACGGTGCAAGTAGGCCACTCACCACCACCTATTCAAGGGCAATTAAGGATAGGCAATAAATACTGGCCTTGTCAGTGATGCCCATATCCCAAGACAAATTTAAAAAAAAGATCTGCAGAGATTTGATCTGATCTGTTGGTTGTGAATCAGTCCTGGGAAATTAATTACCAAATAAAATAGTGCTCACTTGCAAGATTACATCAGAAAGTAGCATTGGTTCGAAGCAACTCGTCAGTCCAACTGTCTTGCGGGCATCTACAGCCACAGAGCAGCAAGCTGCTCAGGCGTCCTGGCCTGATCTGCAGGTGCCTCAATACTGGCCAAGTGCCCACTTCTAGTACTTTAATGACCCGATCCCTGGAATTTAGAATGAGGTCACAGCAAGGACAGATGAACAGGTGGGAAATTCTGCTACTGGATCTGTGGGTCTGCTGGAATCAGTGGTCCAATATCTGAACAATATAGCAGATGCATACTCCATCTCAAAAGGCATGATCATAATCTTGTATAGATCTGATGGAATGGCAAGTGTGGAGTGCCACTGGACCCCAGTACTTAGCAATGTATGAAAAACAGCAATTTATCAGATCAGGAATTGTCAGATACTTGGTGCACAGTAATCTAAGTGTGGTCTAAGTATGCAAGTTTAATATGATTTCCCTGCTTTTCAATTCTATTTCTCGAGAAATGAATCCAAGTGTGTTTTTTTTATGGCATTAACTTGTGTCATTACTTTTAGTGATTTACGTATCTGTTTC
Organism: Heterodontus francisci; assembly: GCF_036365525.1. Lineage (NCBI taxonomy): Eukaryota > Metazoa > Chordata > Chondrichthyes > Heterodontiformes > Heterodontidae > Heterodontus > Heterodontus francisci. The sequence continues at coordinate 52,323,866 of NC_090390.1, forward strand.
CCGAAATCCCTTTGCCCCTCTACTGCTGGTCTGTGGGATTGCATGATGGAAGGTGGCATGGCCTAGGTAGCAGCATGAAGGCCCAAATGTTTTTTAAATGGAGGGAGAGAACTTAATACAGTCCTGCTTTCCATCCATTTCTGGCCTAGAGTCTCACCAGTTATAAGCCTCAGCTTCTGATGCCACAGCAGTGTTCACAATATAGTACTACTGGGATTTTCCTCTGTATCAATGCTGGGCCTCCGCTTGCTGTTTGTCATATATATGAAATAACCCTGGACCCAAGAGACTGGGTTAGTGTTGTGGTGATGTTGGGGGGGAGTCCTGACTTGTCATAATACTACCACAAAGAGAACACAGCCCATGCTTTCAAAATATGTCAAAGGAAATTTAAATATGTGTTACTTGAATTCAAGCAAAGCTACCAATCAAACACATAGTCAAACATAATCCACAGGATGTTTGAACTTTAATTGAACGCCTTTACCCTCTCCCCTTTGGACATCTGCTGCAAATAATCCTGTTCTGGGGCTAGAACAGTTATTAATTTTAAATCTGAGATAGATAGATTTTTGTTAAGCCAAGATATTAAGGGATATGGGCCAAAGGCAGGTATACGGAGTTAGACCGCTGATCAGCCATGATCTCATTGAATGGCGGGACAGGCTCGAGGGGCTGAATGGCCTACTCCTATTCCTATCTTCCTATGTTCCTATTATGTATCAAAAAAGCGATACTGTTTTGTGTGAGTGAGACTCACTTTTTAAACCTGTATGTTCCATGACAGAAGGAAAGATATAACATGGACGCAAATCCTTCAGTTTTGTCACTAAGGTGGTCTTAACTTCAAGGACCAACCTATTCCTCTGGCTCTGTTTCATCCCTCATGACACTGTGTTGATGCACATCATCAACATCACTTCTATTTTTGCCACAATGGTTAGAAATTCTGCTGGTGTGTGACAGTAAAAATCACCACATTTACTCTGTATCTATAAAAATAATGGTTGGACAATTTTATTTTTTTCGTTCTTGGGTTGTGAGCATCACTGGCACATTTATTGCCTCTCCCTAATTGCTCACAACGACCTCCATGTAGTGTAGGTGCATCCACAGTGCTTTTCTGTAGCGGTTTAATATAATTGAGTGGCTTGCAACACCATTTCAGAGGGAAGTTAAGAGTTTTGCTGTGGATCTGTAGTCACGTGTAGGCCAGACTGTGTTAGAATGGCAGATTTCCTCTCCTGAAAGACATTAGTGAACCAGATGGGTTTTTTGCAACAATCCGGTGTTTCATGATCATTATTAGTGAGACCAGCATTTTATTCTGGATTTATTAATTGAATTTAAATTCCCCAGCTGCTGCGGTGAGACTTGAGCTCATGTGTCCACAGCATTAGTCCAAGCCTCTGGATTACTAGTCTAGTAACATTATCACTATGCTACAGTCCCTCTAAAATGCCCAATATGGAGTCTAAGTTTGTGAGCTGTATTTTGTTCTGATGACAGGGGTCCCAGCGGCCAGCTGGCAGGTGGTGGGAGACATTGGACCCCCATTGCAATTACATGGCAGGCAGGCAACTAACTGCCTGCCATCAGGGACACTGTCCCTTTAAGGGATGAGTTCCCGCCTCTAAGAGCTTCTGGCCGATCGAAAGGCTGGCAGCTCTGCAGTACCCAAGAGTCTAGAGACCCCAGGAGAGATAAGTGGGATTAGGGCCACTGGGGCCATTTAGGCAGGGTGGGGAGGATAGTGCAGTCTTTCCGGGGTGGGGGGGGGAGCGGGGAGTGTGGTCATCGCCTATAGAGGGGCCCTCCAGGGGCTATGAATTTCCCCAAAGGAGTGACCCCCAACCCCATGACGAGGCCGTTAGGTTTTTCCAAGCTGCGGCACCCCCTCTGCCTTCTATTAAATTGAGGCAGAGGTGAGGAAAGAGGCCCTTAAATGGCTATTAATTGGCCAATTAAGGGCTTCAATTGGCTTGGGGTGGGAAGGCTGTCCTTGGCCTTCCCCGCCCCGGCCTAAATTGGAAGGTGTCAGGAAGGCAATTGGCAGTTCACCCCACCCCCCCCAACCCCCCGCCTTCCGACGCAGTTTTATGGGGCCCCGCCACCTTGCCTCCATTCCTGTCCCGAGGGGGCCCATAAAATTCAGCCCCTGTGCCTGAGTAACAGCAGTGAACTTATGAAAGAAGCTCAGTGGGAGCACAGAAGTTTATTTTATGTTTGAGATTGATTTCATAAATTGTTTCTTTGCAAATGAAGAGGGCCGTTGGTGGAAATTATGAAACCCCTGTAGGCTAAAGCAGTCAACAGTATCAGTTACTACCAACAAACCAGTAATTAATTGTGGGTATATTAAAGTATTAATGAGAAGAATCTTTACTTCTCCATAATGGTAGTGCTAGGAAATAGAGCATTGATTTTCAATAGCTTTACCTGCTGTTGAAATTTATTATCCCCACATTGGATATTTGTCCAGTTCAGATACAGATTTGTTCTGCTCAACCTCTGAAGTTATTCCTATTACAACAGCATAACAATTCAATTTCCTGCACGAGATATCCTTACTGGCATTACTAATTTAGGCTCATGTATTTCTCTTTTTCAGCAGAAGAACTATTAATGATAGAACAGAAATTTCAGCCCACCCTATTAGCTGGGGTGAGGCAAGTGTTCATTTTGGCTGCCCTCTTCCCCACATTCCAGTCGCAGTTTGAGAGAAGTGTCTGAGAGCATTCTTAGACTGGGCTACAATGGAAATCCTACCAAATGTGTCCCTGATGGGCTCAGAGGAAATTATATCTTCTGAGAGCGATGGTTGGTTCAGTTCTGCACCTAGAGACGGCCCCAACATGTGCCCTATCCAATTGATTGGCCCTACTCCCCTGCTGGAATTTTAGAAAACATTTCTCACCTTAATCTTCAGGGTACTCCAGTCTCTAATTCTTCTTCTGAGAACAGTAGAATGTTGCTCCTAGTTTCCACTGCTTCCATGAGGCAGGCAACTCTTTTTTTTTATTCATTCATGTGTTGTGGGTGTCACTGGTAAAGCCATCATTTATTGCCCATCCCTATAATTCCCCTTGAGCAGATGGTGGTGAGCTGTCTTTTTGAACACAACTGACTGGCCTGCCCAGCCATTTCAGAGGGCAATTAAGAGTCAACTACATTGTTTTGAGTCTGGAGTCACATGTAGGCTAGACTGGGTAAGGACAGCAAATTTCCTTCCCTAAAGGACATTAGTGAACTACGTGGGTTTTTACATCGGTCTGTTGGTTTCATGATCACCATTGTTGATACTAACTTTTTATTCCAGATTTATTTAATTGAAGCTAAGATCCTTTACTAGGACCCTTGATATTAAAACAGCAAACACAAAATTTTATGGCTGGTGCTTTGTGCTCGATTCCTATTCACTGAATAGGCAAAATGAGTTATAAATGTCTATTTATTTATTTAGAGATACAGCACTGAAACAGGCCCTTCAGCCCACCGAGTCTGTGCCGACCAGCAACCACCCATTGATACTAATCCTACAGTAATCCCATATTCCCTACTACCTACCTACACTAGGGGCAATTTACAATGGCCAATTTACCTATCAACCTGCAAGTCTTTGGCTGTGGGAGGAAACCAGAGCACCCGTCGAAAACCCACGCAGTCACAGGGAGAACTTGCAAACTCCGCACAGGCAGTACCCAGAATCAAACCTGGGTTCCTGGAGCTGTGAGGCTGCGGTGCTAACCACTGCGCCACTGTGCCACCCATAGAAGAGATTGACACTACCACTCCACTTCATTCGTCCTTGGTTTCTGGATTAAAATGGGGCCACCGTGTCATGCAGTTGGTAGAAATAAATAAACTCAATGTTTTTTAATCAACTATGAACAAAAAGAAAGGTTAAAACCTGTAATCTGTGGGAAAATTAGTTTGTACAGGTGATATTTATAAATACACCATTGCTGGGGATGAATCTAATAGGCAAAGTTAGAGAAACCAATCATTTTTTAAATCAACAAGCATCTAATAATGAATATTATGACTTCTAATAATTATGGTATGTTTTTGATGAGCTCTGGTTCTCTTCACTTTAACATCATCAACCATTCTTTCAGCCGTTGCTTGAATTCCCTCTGGTACCTCCCTTCATTCCCTTGCCTCCTTCCATTTTACTTTCAGTAAGAATCTGAAAAAAAATCTCTTTGACTGGGCATTTGGCCCACTCCCCTAATTTGTTCTGTTTTCCCTTTCTCTGTTCTGCTTCCTATCTTTGAAGCATCTATTCTATAAATGGAGAATCCTATAGAGATTAAACCCAGAGTTGAGAGTAAGTTGTAAATTATTGTATCATCCAGTTCCCTAGTAATGCGTTGTCATATGTTTTACACTAGATTTGCAACTGAAAATTCATTTTGACCAACTAAGTATTTTTAGTGATACTGGGTGAAAAAAATTAGAAGACTCTCGTATATTTATTGCCTATTTTTAATGGGATATACAAAACTCTGTTTTCCCCTTTAGCACATCAGCATTGAGAGACTCAATATTCTAACTTCATGATGATGATTCTATGAGAATGCTTCATAGAGACAGATTTATACAATGCATGATTGACAGTACACTAGCATGAAGCAAATTTGCTGATGGTGTCTGTTCTCAGGAGAGTAGTTAAGGAGAAAGTAGTTTCACTTAAGAGAATGACATCCGACTGATGCATGATGCTTTTAAACAGATTGTCAGGGGTGTCCTGATGAGCACTGGACAGAGGAAGGTAAAACATTATTACATAGCAAAGCATTAGTTAATCTTCTGCGCAGCAGCAAGTGACTGACCTCACAGAGAATTTATGTGAAAACCAATCTAAATCTAAGCTGCTAAAATTGCTTTTTGCTGCTTAAGCTCAATAGCAAGGTGACTACTTTGAGCTGGAGATTAACTCAAAGGCTGGAAGGGAGCACAGGCGGCACCTTTGAGGACAGGAAATCCAGAAGAATGCACTTCCCGCAGATTCTGCCAAATTTAACGGCAGGATCTGGTTATCGTTTTTTATCTCTGTCTCCTAGCCGCAGCCAGCCAGATAAAAAGTTGGCTGACTGCTGGGCAGGCAGACCTTCAGCACCAAGACACAGTTGGCAAGTGGAGAGAGGGAGAGAGGAATTGGAAAGGCTGGACAGGGGTTGGGGAATATCAGGGGCTAGAGGGAAGATCAGAAGCTAGAGGAAAGATTGGTAGCCACAATAGGGGGAAGATTGGAAGCCGGAGGAAAGATTGGAGTCCAGAGCAGTGGGGAGGTCAGAGGCCAGAGGGAAGATTGGAGGCCGTGGTTAAGGAAGATCAGAGGCCTTGTGGAGGAGATTGGAAGTGTTCGGTGGGGATTGGAGGCCTTGTGGAGAAGCTCAGAAGGGTCAAGGGGGATAAAGAAGAGTCGGAGAGAGATCTGAAGGGTGGAGGGTTGTCTGATCATGGAGGTTTGGTGAAGCAGGTAAACTGGATTCAGCAGGATAGTGGAAAGGCACCTAGCTCCTGAATCCAGCAGTCCTTGCCTCCCTTTAGCCACTGGGTTTCCCGAGGCATGGAAAATTCAGCCGGTCAGTGTTAAATTCAAAATGATGTTAAATTGCCAACCTGCCTCTTGGAGGCGGGCTGGGTGCCCGCCCCCTCTCCCACTACTGTTAAAACCAGAAGCAGGTAGGTTGGGATCGAGATTCAGATTATTATTATAGCCCCCCTCCCAACCCAAACCTACCCATTTTTGGGAGTTAAAATTCCCCCTTTTGTTACTGAGCTTGGTTCACCACTGCCTGCCGCAGATGCATCTGTCCATGACAGTATTGGTAGGAGTGACCACAGCACAGTCGTTGTGGAAACGAAGTCCCGCATTCACATTGAGGATACCCTCCTTCATGTTGTGTGGCACTACCACTGTGCTAAATGGGATAGAATTCGATCAGATCTAGCGATGCAAAACTGGGCATCCGTGATGCGCTGTGGGCCATCAGCAGCAGCAGAATTGTACTCAACCACAATCTGTAACCTCATGGCCTGGCATATCCCCCACTCTACCATTACCATCAAGCCAGGAGACCAACCCTGGTTCAATGAGGAGTGCAGGAGGGCATGACAGGAGCAGCACCAGGCATACCTCAAAATGAGGTGTCAACCTGGTGAAGCTACAACACAGGACTATCTGCGTATCAAATTGCATAAGCAGCAGGCAATAGACAGAGCTAAGGGATCCCATGACCAACGGATCAGATCTAAGCTCTGCAGTCCTGCCACATCCAGCCGAGAATGGTGGTGGACAATTAAACAACTAACTGGAGGAGGTGGCTCCACAAATATCCCCATCCTCAATGATGGGGGAGCCCAGCACATCAGTGCAAAAGATAAGACTGAAGCATTTGCAACAATCTTCAGCCAGAAGTGCTGAGTTGATGATCCATCTCGGCCTCTTCCTGAAGTCTCCAGCATCACTGATGCCAGACTTCAGCCAATTCGAGTCACTCCTTGTGATATCAAGTAACGACTGAAGGCACTGGATACTGCAAAGGCTATGGGCCCTGACAATATTCCGGCAATAGTACTGAAGACCTGTGGTCCAGAACCTGCCGCGCCACTAGCCAAGCTGTTCCAGTACAGCTACAACACTGGCATCTACCCTGCAATGTGGAAAATTGCCCAGGTATGTCCTGTACACAAAAAATAGGACAAGTCCAACCCGGCCAATTACCGCCCCATCAGCCTACTCTCAATCATCAGTAAAGTGATGGAACGTATCATCAACAGTGCCATCAAGCGGCACTTGCTTAGCAATAACCTGCTCAGTGACGCTCAGTTTGGGTTCCGCCAGGGCCACTCAGCTCCTGACCTCATTACTGCCTTGGTTCAAACATGGACAAAAGGGCTGAACTCAAGAGGTGAGGTGAGAGTGACTGCCCTGGACATCAAGGCAGCATTTGACCGAGTATGGCATCAAAGAGCCCGAGCAAAACTGAGGTCAATGGGAATCGGGGGAAAACCCTCTGCTGGTTGGAGTCATACCTCGCGCAAAGGAAGATGGTTGTGGTTGTTGTTGTTGGAGGTCAATCATCTCAGCTCCAGGACATCACTGCAGGAGTTCCTCAGGGTAGTGTCCTAAGCCCAACCATCTTCAGCTGCTTCATCAATGACCTTCCTTCAATCATAAGGTCAGAAGTGGGGATGTTCACTGATGATTGCACAATGCTCAGCACCATTCGTGACTCCTCAGATCCTGAAGCAGTCCGTGTAGAAATGCAGCAAGACTTGGACAATATCCAGGCTTGGGCTGATAAGTGGCAAGTAACATTCGCGCCACACAAGTGCCAGGCAATGACCATCTCCAACAAGAGAGAATCTAACCATCTCCCCTTGACATTCAATGGTATTACCATCACTGAATCCCCCACTATCAACATCCTAGGGGCTACCATTGACCAGAAACTGAATTGGAGTAGCCATATAAATACCGTAGCTACAAGAGCAAGTCAGAGGCCAGGAATCCTGAGGCGAGTAACTCACCTCCTGACTCCCCAAAGCCTGTCCACCATCTACAAGGCACAAGTCAGGAGTGTGATGGAATACTCTCCACTTGCCTGGATGGGTGCAGCTCCAACAACACTCAAGAAGCTCGACACCATCCAGGACAAAGCAGCCCGCTTGATTGGCACCCCATGTACAAACATTCACTCCCTCCACCACCGATGCACAGTGACAACAGTGTGTACCATCTACAAGATGCACTGCAGCAACGCACCAAGGCTCCTTAGACAGCACCTTCCAAACCCACGACCTCTACCAACGAGAAAGACAAGGGCAGCAAATACATGGGATACACCACCTGCAAGTTCCCCTCCAAGTCACACACCATCCTGATTTGGAACTATATCGCCGTTCCTTCACTGTCACTGGGTCAAAATCCTGGAACTCCCTTCCTAACAGCACTGTGGGTGTACCTACCCCACATGGACTGCAGCGGTTCAAGAAGGCAGCTCACCACCACCTTCTCAAGGGCAATTAGGGATGGGCAATAAATGCTGGTCTGGCCAGCGACGCCCACATCCGATGAATGAATGAAAGAAAAATCCATTACCATCGATCAAAATCAAATCTAGCTCAATTCTATTGAGCAGTTGAATTTTAGATTATTTTCAATTTGTGTTCAGCTCAACAGATTTTTTGTTCTATTTTCCAGCTTTATATTGCTTGAGGGGCTGAATGGCCTACTCCTGCTCCTATTTCTTATGTTCTAACTGCACGTGAGGACCCACCGATGTGACTGTATCTGCGCTGGCGGAGGGTGCACTTGAATGATGTGACGGTGCTGTCTTTGCTGTCTCGGATGCTTGAGCTGCCCCCGTTGATGTGACAGCTTTGCTGCTCGCCTCGATGACTGACCCTGTGGGAGACACAAGAAGGAGATCGTGAGAACTAGCCTGTGACAGCAGAAATCTCTACAGTATTGAGATTTCCAATGTAGCTATCTTTGGCTTGCTGTCAGACAGGAAGGAGTGCACGCCATCTCCTTTATCTATAGCATTCACTATCTTTACGCCCTCTCCTCCAGGTATTCCCATCACTCCATCCTCCATTTGGTCCTGTGGGGTCACCCTGGAAATTTCCATCGCTGCCTCCACCATGACAGACACAATAACGAGCTTGGGCAATCCTCCTTCAGTGCAAGCCCTCTCCCAAGAGTTATGTGCCCTTTTTCCTCCAATGACAAAAGAGATAAAGCAATGTTGGACTCTCTGACCAATGCCAGAGGCTCATTAACATAAGAAGCTACATTTATCAGTGCTGGCAAGTCCTCAGCTTGGGCTCTGGACATTGCTGAGGGATCAGTGTATACCCTGGGCACACATTTTTCTCATGTTAAGGAGAACCATGCTCCCTTAGGCTGCTCAGCTGGTGTGTCTGCTGGAAGTTGCTTACCTGGAGGCTTGTCATCAGAGCGAAGAAGATCATTGAACCTCTTGCGGCACTGCACCCGGTTCCTCTACACTACACTCTTGCTACTGATGGTTTCAGCCTGCCCCAGCCAGGTCTGCTTTGTTGGGCTGGGTGGCCTTCTCCTGCTGCCCTCTGAAAATATTACCTCCCTCCTCTCTCTAACGGCTTGCAGTAACACCTCAAGGTCTGTATCCATGATACAGTGCCAGGCCTCTGCCTGTCCTTCTGTTGCACTGGAGCCTGTATACTGTTTCAAAACAGCCGCCACAGTATTGGCTGTGCATTTCAGAAGTCCTGCCTCCCTCTTGCACCTGCTGCAGTTAATTGGCCACCAAGCCCACCCTCCAGCCAGTTAGCAGCTGCCTCTGCCAAAATCATGGGCTGTGACTACCTCCCCACCGTTGCAGGTTCAGGACTTGGAAGTGATCCCAATGTCAGGTTCCAACCACAGAGGCAAAATCCTTCCCCCAGATTCAACATGTTGTCACCAGTCTGCCATTATAGCTTTTGAGCTAGCTGGTAGAAATTGAATAAGACTGACACTGATTCATGTAGTATCTCACACAGGTTAGTTAAGTTAAGGTCACTTAAGGAACTGGGGTGGGGACAGGAAAAAGGAAAAAGCTACATCCTGTTCCCCTACAGTTCTGTGCTGCTGAGCCATCCATTTTTTTTAACCATTTCCAAATTTCCTGTTCGTCTTTTAATCTAAAGTAAATTTGCTACAATATAATACAGTGTACTAAAAAGAAAAAAAACTCTGGTATGTATACTACATTCTAAAGGAAATTAGAATCCTGTAATATTTTTGAACATATGTTTAAAATAAATTTCTATAGGCATTTTTGTTATATTAAATTTTATAGTCATTTATAAAAACACATTACAGAAAATAATGTTTCAACATTTTATTTCTTCAAGAAACTAACGCTAAAAGAACAAACTTGTTCCAATCCTAGTGCTGGGCATACTAAACCCTGTTTTATTCTTCAGAGGCTGTCATTGTTAATGCTGCTATGTCTCTTTTATAGTTCTTCTTTGCAGTCATTCCCTGACTTCCTGTTAGTAATTTCCTCCATACCAATGCCATGATTACTAAAAGGCAATCAGGGTGTGCTTTAAATTAAGTGTGCATATGGAGATTTTTTTCTTTGTTTTTTAAACATTATCTATTCACCCCCACCCCATAGGCATTGACTGTTACCAGATTTAGATCTGTAAGGGATCTGAGCGTCTTATGTTCAGGAGTGTGCCCAGTATCCAATTACACAATAGTATAATCCAAGGATGTAACAATAGGACTCCCTTGTGATATGAATTTGCCGCTCATGTGTGCTGCTTCAATCGTTCTAAAGCAGATAAAACACTCGGTAGGGTAAGGCCATATATGGATCGTTAAGCTTTTTTATTTACATATAGCAAGTGAATGTACAGAGTAACAAAGATAATCAAATCAACCTTGATTCAGCTAACCAAATTTACGTGAAATAAAAGTAACAGATATGCCACACCAACACTATAGGTAGACTCACCTTACTATTCCTGGTCAGCTTTCTGGTCCTAACCAGCTTTAGGCCTTAGATGAATGAGTTTACCCTCAGTGTACCGTCTTCTGTCCGCAGCCTTAGCTGGATGACTGACTGCCCGTGTACCTCTTTGTCCCTTTTCTCTGTGCAATGGATGGCTGTCCGTCTGATTACTATCCAGGTCAATGATTTGATAGTGAGCCTGTCAGTAAAACCAGCTACCTCTTCTTGATTCCTTGGAGTGTGGCTTAAAAACAAATCTTCTGTCACTCTCAAAATGAATAAGGAGCAGCCTGGCTTAATAATCCGAGTAATAAGACAATTGACCCTTATTGTATCTCTCCAAAGTGAACCATGAGCTGCAACATTTCAAACTCTGACTTATCTGGCTTTTATACTCATTTTTCATGCAGCAGCCTGTGCCCTTTAGTTTTAAACCTGTGCGAATTCACTTTGTTTTAAAACATATTTAAACATGGCTCATTCCCCAAGTCCTTTCCTTGAAAAAAACTGACAGAACACATTGCTGAGATCTTATTTTGTGGATGCTGATTGCCTTAAAAGTTAATCCAGTGAGTACCTGAGCCATATCAACCACAAAGGTCCAGTGTTTGATCTTAGGTCCATGTTGATGGTACAACTGTTGGCCTCAGTGCCTCTGGATTAAAGAAGGTAAAATCACCCAAGGATCACATTATCTAGTGACTCTTGCTGGAATTGCATTTTTGGCATGTCAGAAGAGGATAGAATCAAAATTCACTATGAAATCCCCATTATTAAATAGCCTGGCGACAGCCACTATAGTTTAATTTCTGTTAACTTGCTAGATAGATTATTCTAAGCACTTAAAACTCTTAACTAAAGAAGTTTTCTGCGATATCTTCTAAATTTATTTTTCATTTATTTCTATTTACATCTTCAGTTTTTACTTGGCTTATTTTGAAGTAATAATCTGGGTGTAGACAGTGAGTTGGTCCTTTTGGGGCAACTTTTCCCAGACTTTCTTGCTTACACTCGCCAACTCAAGCCAGGTGCGCACGTAGCAGTGAAAAATCTGGCCCTCCCTTGACAAGTTCTGTGAGGTAAGGTTCCTCCAGATCATGCGGCTGAATTTTACGCGCTGCAGTTCACGGCGGCGCACTCTGAGAGTGATGTGCATCCCACGCGGATGCGCTGTCCCTAAGCCCCCGCAATATTATACAGGGCTGTTGATTTAAATAGAGGGGGCAGAGCGGCCACCCCTGATGACAAGGGGGTGGCCGGAGTGTCCCTGGCAACAGCGTCCGACGCCACCGCGCAGGCGCTGGTGCCATTTTTAAAGGACTTTAAGGCCTTACAATTAGTTTTAACTAACAAATAATAAAGATGTGCAGGTCCTTCCCCAACCCCCCAATGGTCATTTCAATGCCCGATATGACCAACACTTGCCTTTTTCCTTAGCTGAACTCTCCCCCACAACCTTCTAACTTTTGCCCTTCAACCTCTTCCCACCATCCCCACATCCAATAAAAATTGATTTCCCCGTTCCCCCACCCCTCCTGCCCTGAAAATTTTATTCCTCCCCTCTTCCCACTAGGTTCTCCCCTCAGAACTCGGTACGGAGTTCCAAAGGCACGCGAAGCACCAACGGCGGCCGTAAAATCATCATGGGACAGCCGCTGCCTGCAGGTAAGTTTATTTAAATATCATTAATATTAATTTAAATATGCAGATGAAAGGCCCGATGCCAGGCAGCGGGGGGACTGCACCGAGGTCCCCCGCTGCCGGTAATATGCGGCAGGCCCTTCTCGGCGTCGAAGGTCAAGGCGGGCCTCTCCCTGCAGAATTTTACTGGCCCCCGCCGCGACCAGCGGCTTCAAGGGGCTGGTAAAATTCAGCCCGTGGAATTAGTAAGTAGCCTTGTAGAATTGTCACCAGTGTAATTGTAAACAGAGCACGCGTGCACGTGAGTTTTAAGAAGGAGAAAACGTTAATGAGAAGAGATACACTTTATTTTTGGAACTATTCACCTGCCTGTGAGATGAAAGCGGACAGTGGTAGAACTGTATAACTCAGAAAAGAGGCTGAGAAAAAATTGACAAAAAAGAAGAAATGCTACATATAATGCAATGCAAGAATAAAAGGAAATGGAAGGCCCAGGCCTAAAATATTTTTGATCTAAGTTACTAAAAGCTTTTATCCATGATTGCTGGCACTGTTTGTTCAGGTGCAGTGTCAATGAATAACTTAGTGAAAAGCACATAGCCTAATAAAATTTCACAGTGCTGTTTTGCTTACTTTCCATTTTATGAACCTGGTTAGCTGTTGCAGTTGAACTGAAGTTAATAATTATCATAATATTTGTAGAAAATGTGCACTGGGATACAATAACTTATTTATGAAAGTCCCATTCATATAGCATATTATTGCAAAGTAATAGGAGCACCAGAATAGGTTGCTAAATAAGGCAATGAAATGGGTTAATAATTTAGCACTTAGTTGACATTGTCTGAATATTCTGAAGTTTATCGTGTCAACTCCATTTGATAGTACTATCTAAATTTTCTTTTGATATTATAACAACTCTATTAGTTAGTTATGATCTGTACATTTCAATATTACACTAACTGCTTCATTCTTCCAGTTTGCATATAAATATTGACACTGGTAAGTGTAATTTAATTTTTGTACACACCACACAGGAGTCATACAATGCCTTCTCTTTGGTACAAGCGATAAACAATTTTCTCAGTGGATCTATTTGAAGTACTAAACAAATCAACTTCAGCTTCTCCATAATAACCTGCTATTAAATATTGTCTCCTCTACCATAGTGGGGAGAGAGTTAAGCCTGTTTGCAGCTATATGTACAGAAACCATACAGCAACATGTCTTATTGCATTATCTGCTTTTATCTAAAGTATGCCATAGATTCATTGCTGGTAGAAGCAAACAAACTATTGTTGATAGCATAAATTGTACCAACTGTTGTCTTCCCTCGCACTCAGATTCGAATGGGGAAAGACCATTTTGTTTTCTCTGTGAGTTATATGCAATATGTAGGAACAGTGTAAATCATAGTAATGATACTCCATGTAACTATCACATTATTGAAGTGACTCTAGAATATTATAAGCTTCTTGCAAAGTTTAGAGAAGATTCTGTACAGAGCAAATTATAACCTCTACAGATTATTTTTGATATTTAATGAATCTAGCAGAACCGTTCATGCAATTTTACATTGATGTAATAGTCATCATAAGGTTTGACAAACTAAAATATAGATTATGCACCATAGATTTTTACCTTAAATATCCTTATATGTTTAACTTTTAATAGCCTACAATGTGAGTTATGTGCAGCTATCCTAAGAATAATTCAGTTGCTTACATCAGCTTCTTTTCAAAAAAGCATCTATATTTGTATGTTTCTTTTAATTTCTTCCCATTTAACTTTCTGTCCATGGTATCACTCACCAGATGGCTTTCACAGGAGAAAAGCAAAATGATATAATGCTTCAGGAGAGCTGTAACAAGCTTTTCCTGTTTTTCACTTCCTCCACAGCAGGAGGGAGTCAGTCGCAAATGTAATTATTCAGGCAAATGTAATAATGCAGAGATGAAAATCATTTTTAAGTCCACTTAAGAATGAAGGACATTGACAATCTCCATACAGCATTTTTTTTCCATTCTTTCTCCACCCCATCTGAAGGCATTGACTGTTTGCTGGTGCATGGCTCAGTGAATACCAGGTACCTCCAGTAAATTGCTCATGTAATATTTCTTATGTATGACCCTAACAGGAAATTGCCAGTCTGACTATGGGTGAACATCACAGCTGAGCCTGATCTTACCTCCACCCAATGTCCACTCATGTGCATTTTCAGCAGGGGCAATGGATAGCAATCAAACCAAACAGCCTGACTGATCGTCATCTTCTGAACTCAGGGAGCTTTGGGCCAATTCTTGCTCCCTTGTTATTCCTTTGCTGAAATCAGCTAATTCAGCACAGTTGCGAATTGAACTGGAACATCCCAGTTTCTATGGTTCAGCTACTCACTGCCTTAACCAACTGAGACATAATGGGAGCTCACAAGACAAACTTTCTACTTGATGCTATGTGGAACAGTTCTGTGACTATCTTTTGGTTGAAAGGGATTTGCTGTAAAGTTATGGGGAGAGAAATTCATTCATGTAGCATCATTTCAATGATATCAACGACGAAAGCCACGCAGATAGCAGCCAGCAGTGATGTATGTCCCCAGAAAGTTGATGTAAGTCTGCATAGCACCACTACACAAACAAGTAACACCCCCATGATTATTGAATGATCAATACATATGCCTCATTTAGCATTTCAGTCAAAAATAAGCTTTATACAAAAGTGCTAGGAAGCAGATCCATTTGCTTTTGAAAGGCAGGTCATGTGAATAAACCAGATTAAACTTTAAGGGGGTGAATCTGGTCGACACCAACAGTGCGAAATGAGCTCATAGTGAATCAACAGCCTGCTAAACACCGTATCAGTTTTTATTTTCCATTGACTTGTAAAATATTGCCAAGGTTTTTAATTTCAAACGAAGTAAAAGCGACAATGAGATTAGGAAATGAGTCTCCAAAAAGAGTTTGAACTTCAGTGGAAAGAATATCAGATGCGGTGAACAATTGGCTGCTGACTCGCTACGAGCTCATTTCCCGCTGCAGGCATAGACCAATTTCACCCACTAATAGTTTTATTCAGCTCAAATCAAGCAGCTTCAGTTAGCTGTAGTAATGTAGTTAGTACAGTGATCATAAAATCAGGATTTTTCTTAAGCAAATAGTTCAAAACTAGTTCATCGTAATTAACAATTTGGAGTGGTGTTTTGAGAACAAAAGAAGGCAGGAACAGGAAAATAGCATTCAGCTCACTGTCAATTAGATTTGTGTATAAGATTTTCACCATTCTACTTTTGTACCAGCCTGTATCTCTTGCCCTCCCCTCTTCATGCCCGTTTCCATCAGGTTTGTACTCTTGTTTAAACAGGATATCTTTCACAGGCCATTTACAATTGTGAGTGGATGGTAAAAGGTTGATAAATACCAATTGGTTTAGTAGAATTAATGAAAAGCAACATCTCAACAATCAGTTTTAAGATGCCATTTAAGAGTATTTAGTGTAAGGGAAAGGGAAATTCCTGTTTAACATAACTCATTACATATCAATTCCTGGCAAATAGGCTGCTTCTAACTTGGGGTTGTTTTTGTGGCTGGTATAGGATTCATTCTTCTCTTTGAAAAAAATTAGTGGATTTTATTTTATAATCAATATGGCAGAGAATTTCAGGTCACTTTTAGTAACATGCTTTATATGATTAAAACACATGCACTGTTACTGTGGTCCTGTGAAACCTGGTCTATCAGAGGCCAATCCATTTATTTTATTATTTTAAAACCAACCGCAAACATAGAATGCTTTTACTTTACTGAGAACCTCCATGTTTTTCAGTGGAATATATTTTTTCAGCAAGTTATGTGTTGAAGGAGGTATTTAGAATTGTTATGACTGAAGGATCTTGTATTCTGAAATAAAAACAGAAAGCGCTGGAAATACTCAGCAGGTCAGGCAGCATCTGTGGAGAGAGAAACAAAGTTAACGTTTCAGGTCTGTGACCTTTCATCAGAACTCACCAAAATCAGAACAGATTTGGATCTTGTATTCTAGTTGAACAGCAGCTCTTATTCCTATGGAGGTTCTTTTGTAGTAATATTTTCACAGATTTTGTTTGCAGTTTAACCAGCATTCAACAAACAAATCATTTATTAAAATATTGAAGCATTTGCATGAGAAAAAATACAATTCATGTTATACAATATTTTCTTTTAAGGGTCACTGCTACTACCATGGTCATGTGCAAGGATATTCTCAATCTACTGTCAGCCTCAGCACTTGTTCTGGTCTCAGGTATGAATTAAACCCTTTTTATTTGCAATATGTATACAGAAATGGGATAGTTTTTGCTTTGGATGCATGTGCAAAGTTAGCCGCCATTAACCCTGATTTGCAACCTCTTTCCTAAATGAAAACTGTTTGTGGAATCCCTGTTTTATCCATAGATTTTTTGGTTTTATTGGGCCACACATAGAATGCGATCAAAAGAGCAGGGAATTGACCTATTCCATGCTACACAAGGGCCTGTCCTCCTTATTTTCACTCCCCACCGAAGGGAGATGCCTGAACTTCACTTTGTGCCTCACCAAAGCGAAGCAAATGATATTAGGAATTCATTGGACTGGGAATTGAAGTAGCCATTCATCCTGATGGTTCAGATTTTTTAAAAAGCTTGTTTTTTATTTTGACTTTTATTTCTTACGTGGTTTCGTGTTTCATTGGGGGTATGAATCTGATTTTCAAAACTTGCTTAATTTTTAAAGTTAAAAGCGTTGAATGGTAGCTAAAGATTTGTTTTAAACGGCCTCATAATGTGCCAACTTTATAGTTCCCCTTACCAGTGCTGTTGTGCTAGCTTCTTCAGTGCACTCACACTGGTCGTAACCTGCAGTTAAGAACCCATAATTAGTGACAGTGAAAATAGGTTTTATAGTTTTGTATTCATGCACCTGGAGTAAAATTTGAGGCCTATGTTGTTTATGTCCAGTGAGGTTTTATCAATAAAATACATTCTAAAACTTGCTGATTTTGCACCAAAAAAAAACATTTGTGCACTATTCACAATCAGCTCAGCTGCCGTATTTTTTATTGACCATTTCAACACATTGAAATATAAAAAACATTAGATTCAAAAAACATGTCCAAAAAAATCTACTGCCTTGTTCTACAGTACCAACCTGTTCAAGATCAAAGAAGTGTTTGTGGTTTACAAAATTAATCTGTTTTCCATCATATTTGTTCATGATATTCTAAAAATAAATGCAATGCTGAGTGGCCCAATATGCAGAAGATGGATCCTGATGTTCTGATAAAATATTCAGAACTTTTTTGGGGTATAACACAACATAAGATATAAGAGGCATGAGCCTCCCTGATGTTTCTTCTGCACTTGTATTATCACTGTAGCAATATATTGAAACTACCTACACCAAGGCTACGGTTATATTACTGGTACTAGGTACTAGGTTCTAAACATTATCTTCACAGTACAATGCTCATTCAATACAACTGAACTCAGTGATAATGGAGCTCCACATATGCTTCACTCCCCAGGGAGCTTTTTTTTACTATTATGAGAGTGAGAGCAGGTCTGCTGCTAAAGAATTAGAAGTGAATTTGTAGATTTCCCAGGTGTCGAATGGACTGACTTGGTACTTGGGAATGTGGGTTTGCATCATGCTGAATTTATACTGTACCTTTTACAAAGTCCAAGCTGTGCAAGGCCACCTACTAGAGAGGATCTCTCAACTAGGCTGACCTGATCCCAAGTTATAAAATCAATTTTCCATTGTTCCAACAGTAGTAGTATAATTGCATCCTAATAATAAATGAATTAACACTGGCTTAACTAAGATTACCCAGAATATATTGCAAAAATGGACACTATCCTTCTCGCATTTCCTACATTAACAAAAACTACTTGTTAATCAAGTCCTTGCACTAATACCTCTTACACTGGTACTTAACAGTTAACATTTTAGTCGTTCAGGCTCCCTCCTTTGTAAACATTTTGTCACCACATTTATATTTAATTGTTTTTATTTCATGACAGACTGGTTTACTAAATTAATTTGGTATTAAATATCATATTGATTGTAAGTTTAATGTGTTAGTTGTTGATGGTCACCAGGCAACTGATCTTTTGCACAAGTGTAATTGTAGTGCTGAAACGGAGGTTAAAATAGTGTTTTTCCATATATACCAACGTAGCAAATGAACAAAAGGTCACCAACAGCCTCATGAAACTCATAACTCAAGAACAACTGTTAGATGTGAAAACAAGTAGTTACTCAGGATTCATAACTTCAGAGAGAAACAGAGCTAATATTTCAAGTCAGAATTGACAAAAAGTCATTGACTTGAGACATTAACTCTGTTTCTTTCTGCACAGATGCTGCTGGACCCACTGACTATTTCCAACATTTTCTGCTTTTATTTCAGATTTCCAGCATCTGTAGTATTTTGCTTTTGTAACTTAAGATGTGAGTGTAGACAATAATCCTTTACTTTGTAGGGATGGGAAGGGGGTTGGTGACAAAACCTAAGTACAAGAAAGCCTAAAAGGGGAAATCCAAATGCTATAGGCATAGCATTCGTTGTGCATGCTCCTCTGGAAAGTTTGAGTTTTTTTATTAAAATAATAAATTCTTGTTAATTTGAAGCCATTTTATATTAATGCAAGAAAAGGGAAAAGCAAAGTGAAATTGTGATTTCAATATCCAAAAAGATTTAAGAAAAACATATTGGAGAGATGAATTGTTCCAGTTGCTATCTGTAACCAAGTCATAAATGTATTCAGAAAGAACATGTTTACAATAGTGTAACTTTTGTTCTTCATTGCCTGAGCGGTGATCCGTCAGAACTGATCGCCCATCCATTGTAGAATTTGCTTGATTGCCATTCCATTGATTTTAATAGAAGGAAAATCAGAAGAGTTCTACAATGGATAGGAGATCCACTCTGTCAGATCAGCACCCAAACAATGAAGAAGAAAATTTACCCTGATATATTTATGTTAAGTGAGTAGAACAATTCTTCACCCATAATGACTAAAATCTAAAGATTTGAATTTTTCGACATAATTTCAGAAAAAAAGAAAGTAGTAAATCTAGTTGAACATTGTCATTTCACATGTATCATGATAAGGCTGAGAGAAGTATCTTAGAGGAGCTAATGAGTTTTAACAGATTGAGGGAGATGAATAAATGTTGATGGGAAGAGGGTCATTAATCTGCATTCCTTTAGCTTCTGTTCAGCTTCTGCTCCCAAGGTAATCTCTTGATGATGTCATCAGCATTCATTATTCAAAGAAAAATATTCAAAACATGTAGAGCTTTTGTAAATTTGAAGCCTTACCTTAGATTCCCCTTATTGCCTGAGTTTTACCAGTTCTCAAATGAAAAGCAAAACAGTGCAATGGTCGGATATCTGAAAGACAAACAGGAAATGCACAGATCAGTCCACATCTGTGGAGAGAAGACAGCGTTTCAAACTCGTATACTTCTTCAGAACTTAAAAATAAGAGATGGACAAGCATATAAATAGCATAAGAAAAGGGAAACAGGAGGGAAAAACAGACAAGTATAGAGAGGAAGTATCAGTGGGTGCATGTTCTGTTTCAATATAAAATCTGATACCCATTTTTTTCCATGTTTTCAATCTCTCCCATTGCCCCATCTTTCCATTGCCTCAGCTTTTCACAGAATCACAGAATAATATAGTGCAGAAGAGGCCCATCGAGTCTGCACCAATACATTAAAACACCTGACCTATCTACCTAATCCCATTTGCCAGCACTTGGCCCATAGCCTTGAATGTTATGATGTGCCAAGTGCTCATCCAGGTACTTTTTAAAGGTTGTGAGGCAACCTGCATCTACCACCCTCCCAGGCAGGGCATTCCAGACCGTCACCACCCTCTGGGTAAAAAAGTTCTTCCTCAAATCCCCCTTAAACCTTCCGCCTCTTACCTTAAACTTGTGACCCCTCGTAACTGACCCTTCAACTAAGGGGAACAGCTGCTCCCTATCCATCCTGTCCATGCCCCTCATAGTCTTGTACACCTCGATCAGGTCACCCCTCAGTCTTCTCTGCTCCAGTGAAAACAACGCAAGCCTATCCAACCTCTCTTCATAGTTTAAATGTTCCATCCCAGGCAACATCCTGGTGAATCGCCTCTGCACCCCCTCCAATGCAATCACATCCTTTCTATAATGTGGCGACCAGAATTGCACACAGCACTCCAGCTGTGGCCTTACCAAAGTTCTGTACAACTCCAACATGACCTCCCTGCTTTTGTAATCTATGCCTCGATTGATAAAGGCAAGTGTCCCATATGCCTTTTTCACCACCCTATTAACCTGCCCTTCTGCCTTCAGAGATCTATGGACAAACACGCCAAGGTCCCTTTGTTCCTCTGAACTTCCCAGTGTCAGGCCATTCATTGAATACTTCCATGTCACATTACTCCTTCCAAAGTGTATCACCTCACACTTTTCAGCGTTAAATTCCATTTGCCACTTTTCTGCCCATTTGACCATCCCATCAATATCTTCCTGCAACCTCAGACACTCTACCTCACTGTTAACCACTCGGCCAATCTTTGTGTCATCCGGGAAATTACTGATCCTACCCCTCACATAGTCATCTATGTCGTTTATATAAATGACAAACAATAGGGGACCCAGCACAGATCCCTGTGGTACGCCACTGGACACTGGCTTCCAGTCACTAAAACAGCCGTCTGTCATCACTCTCTGTCTCCTACAGCTAAGCCAATTTTGAATCCACCTTATCAAGTTACCTTGTATCCCATGTGCATTTGCTTTCTTGATAAGTCTCCCATGTGGGACCTTGTCAAAGGCTTTGCTGAAATCCATGTAAACTACATCAACTGCACCACCCTCATCTACACACCTGTTCACATGCTCAAAAAATTCAATCAAATTTGTTAGGCATGACCTCCCTCTGACAAAGCCATGCTGACTATTCCTAATCAAATTTTGCCTCTCCAAGTGGTGATAGATTCTCCCCTTCAGAATTTTCTCCAATAGTTTCCCTACCACTGACGTGAGATTCACTGGTCTGTAGTTCCCTGGCTTATCTCTACAACCTTTCTTAAATAGTGGGACCACATTAGCTGTTCTCCAGTCCTCTGGCACGTCCCCCGTGGCCAGAGAGGAATTAAAAATTAGGGTCTTTGCTCTCCTAATTGTTTTCTTAAGCTCCATCCTACACTTTCTGTACTTCACTAATGCTTCCATTGATTTGCTCTCCTTGTATTTTCAAATGTTATTTGCTCCTTTAATTTCTTTAATATTTCTTACCATTACTTCGATTATTACATCATTCAACAATCATTCAACTGATACTTCCTTTCTGCGTTTGCCTGTTTTTTTCCTTCCCCTCACTCTTTTCTGATTCTATTAATATTATTGTTATTAATATTAGTTTTCTATTCTGAAGGAGGGAACAAACCCAATCTTGACTGTTCTCTCCACAGATACTGGCAGTGGGTTTTCTGAATTTGTCAATTCTCATCTGTCACTAGACAGAATTGCTGTGTTATAGTGGGGAGAGGGGACTAAAACGATGAGATCAGTTTTGTTCAAAAATGCACTCATATTAGGCAATTCCAGAGTGACACCTATTGAGTGATTATGCAAGATCTACAGCACATTTTCCCTGCCATCCTGGACAAACGGAGAGCATGAAATAGATAATGGGTGGCACTGTGCCATTATGACATATTAGCAACTAAAGAGATACCTGTGAACACTCCCATTTATACAATAAAAGCACAGAGAAATGTCAGCATATTGATCGTGTTTTACGTTTTACATACTTCTGTGTTTCACTTAAAATGTTAGCACTGGCGCTGGCTTCCAGAGTCAAAACAACATATGACGCGATTCAGTGATACAGTCTGACGTGTATGGCACATTGTGAGACATTGCATCACACTGGCTGTGAGGCTATTTCCATTTTATGTACAAGAAAGCATTGCAGTGTTGAAGTCCAAAGTGGGGGAGAATAGGATAAAATCTAGATAATGATCCCATCAGATTAGCACCTCACATGAACAACAACAAAAAGGTTCAATGGAAAGCAAGTTTCAGAAATGTTCTTACAGTAGTGGCAGGACAAATCCAGGTTTCTTCTCTGTTTCTTTTTCTGCATTGCTTTTTCCATCACCTTAATAGCACATTGCTTAACAAAATAGCATGCAGAAAGCTGGGAATGAATCTCTGTCATTGGTAAATTCCCATTTCATTTCCAACATCCAAATAAATAAACCCTCTGAACAGAAAAAAATCATTAGATTGCTACTGCATACAAAAAAAATCTCTTTGTGGGGTCATGTTATGGTGGAGAATATTAGAGCTATGTATTTAGAGAAATCAAAGGAGGGTTTCATGGCGATGTGAAATTTGAACCAATGTTAACTTGTGACGAGTGTAGGAAAGTACTGACATATGAAATACAAGCAGACAGTTTATGTTGGCACTTTCTTCACTCCTGACCATGGTGCATTACATCAAATCAATTCAAGCTCTCAAAGATTGGAAAATACAAAAGCTCCTTTATGCTTTATGGTTTCCTGAAATTTGTTGATTTATTGAATTTAATTGGGTTCTCACTAAGGATAAATTGCTACGAAATTAGAAAGTGCTGTGGCAAATATTTCCGTCGCCATTTAACAAATATTAAGTACTGAACACTTTTTAGCAATAGTAATAAGGTAAAAAATCAACTGCAAGTTTGCAGAGTTTCTTTAGTCTATATATACCAAAAAACAGAAAAGAATGTTATCACCTAATAATTTGAATGGGTATCTATAAGTTCCTGGTAATTCTTTCATAAATGTGTTTTAATTAGTTGCAAACTTCCAGCAGGGCTCCTGGCGCTGGGCCAAAAAGGCCAGGGGAATCCTGCCTCAGCCATTTGGTTCCCCCACCAGCACAATTCTACAGCGCCAGGCCAACTAACAGCCTGGTACTGGGAACCCCGTCCCTTTTAAAAACAGGGATCTCACCTCCAAGAGCTGCCGGCAAATCAGAGGACCAGCAGCTCAGAAGTATCAGCAGTACCACCAGGAGCGGTGACCACTGCTGGTACTATACCAGGCCTTGGACCCAGGCCCAGTGCTGGAGACCCGAACCTGAGGTAAGTGAGGCGGGGTCGCCAGAGCCAGTCCGGCAGGTCCCGGCAATGGCAGGATTGGGCGTTGAGTTCAGAAGGAGGGTGGTCCTGGGAGGTCAGTTGTTTGCTGGCGGAGACCTTCCTTGACCACTGATTGCCCATGGAGGAGGGCCCACCACCCCCACCTCCACCAAGCCAGCAGGAGGTCACCACATTTTACTGGGAAGCAGTCCTTAAGTGGCTGTTACTAGGCCTCTTAAGGGCCTCAATTGGCCTTTGGGCGGGAAGGCTATTTTTGGCCTATCCCACCCTGACTAAATTGTTGTGTGATGAGAAGGTGGGTGACAGGCCCTCTGCCCCCACCTCCTGTCACAATTCTATGGGACCCCCAACTCCTAGCCCGTCTCTGGGCAGCCCATAAAATTGAGCCCCTTTCAATACTGAAATGTACATATTTTCCCAAAGATTTCTGTACAAAAGATTTAAATAGCAACAACAGTAGCTTATATTTATATAACATAGAGAAGATGTTCGATAAAGACAGAAAGTGATGGAAATACTCAGCAGGTCTGGCAGCATCTGTGGAGAGAGAAACAAAGTGAACATTTCAGGTCAATGACATTTCATCAGAACTGTCGGAGTAAAGAGCAGAACTTCTTCAAGGTTGGCATTCCTGGAAGTGGCAGTGAATTAAACACTAACATAGAAGTAAAATACTGTGGATGCTGGAAATCTAAAATAAAAACAGAAAGTGTTGGAAATACTCAGCAGGTCTGGCAGCATCTGTGGAGTGAGAAACAGAGTTAATGTTTCAGGCCAGTGACCTTTCATCAGAACTGGCAAAGGTTAGAAATGTAATAGGTTTTGAGCAAGTGAAGGGAAGGTCTATGGAAGGTGGAGGACATTAGAGATGAAATGTTCATGGAATGGATGAAAAGTAATTGACCTGAAATGTTGGGTGGAATTTTGTGCTGGTGGTGGTGTTTTCGACATCAGGGGAAACCGACGCCGATATCCCTGCGCCGCTTATTCTATGGAAGGCCTGCCAAATTTAGTGCCAATCAGGCCCTTAACTGGACAACGGTAGGCCTTCCATAGGATTTAAAACCCCGTTGCCGGAAGTCCCAGCCTTGCAGAGCTGCCGGCCAGTCAGAGGCTGGTGGCTGCAGCACCACTGGGGAGGTGGTGGCTGTTGCTGTAGCTGCAGCGACCAGACACCTAGGAATGGCGCTGGATCCAGGCTTAAGGTAGATCAGGGTGGGATTGGTCTCGCTGGATGTGGTCGCGAGAGATGGGGGTAGGGGATCTGCAGCAAGGGGCGGGGGTAACCCTCAGCGGGCCTCCCCTTCCTGATTCTGAATCCTTCGTTCAGGCACTAAGCACCTTTGAATGAGGGGCCCGGCACCTCTCCCCCACCCCCCCCCCAACCGCCCCCCCCAGAGGCGGGAAGCATCCCGCACAGTTTTTCATTCTGTGCTTCCCGTGCGGCGACAGGGCCGCCCACTGCACAGGTAATTGCGGCAGTGGCGGGAATTGGGGGTTAATTACCCAGGTAAGGGCGTCAATTGGCAGCAGGGCGGGGAGGTAGTTCACAAGCCTACCCGCCCCCCCCGGACTAAATTTTGGCGGACGTTTGAGGCATAATCGGTCATAAATGGATGCCAAACCAAAAAAGGAGATATTAGGAGGGAAGGTCACAAGCTTTGTAAAGAGATGCATTTTAAGGAGGGTCTTATAGGAGGATAAGGTGATGGAGAAGCAGACGGATTTCAAGAAGGAATTCCAGAGTCTGGCACCTGGCTGGCAGAAGGCACAATCATCAGTGGTGGGAAGAATGCACAAGAGGCCAGAATCAGAGTAATGGAGAGTTCTTGGGGGAGGAGGTTATATGTCCAGAGGAGGCTACGAAGCTATGAAAGTACTTAATTATGTGGTGAAAATGTTAAGTTGGAAGACTGGGAGCTGTCTCTTTTGACCAAATTTCTGTGCTTTCTTTGCTAGGGGATTTGTTTCATTTGAAAATAAAAGTTATATATTGGAACCCGTTGAAGGTGCCACTGATAACACACACTTGATCTACAGAGCAGAAAATCTTCAGGGCAGTGTAGGTGCTTGTGGACATAACTTCGGAACATCAGATACCACTATGGACAGCATTGTTGAGTCCTTACAGAGGTCTTCTACAAGGGTAGGTTAATTACATTTGTTTAAGGGAATAAAATATGGCATACAATGTGTGGCAAAGTAGCAATGATGTTTTAAGAAGCTTTATGAAAAGAACTTCCTGATTTAATTATTTTGCAATGAATCAGCCATCACCTACTTGACAGATTCCTAACAGATTTAATTTACATGACTGTTTATCCTGGCAGTTATCCTTAACAATGGTCCATCTTTCAGTATAAAAGATATGACCAGACATAGAGAGGTTGGCGTTGAATGTTTTTCTTTTCATACAAAGCAATATTTTTTTAAAATGCTAGCATAAACACAACTTTTTAAAAACATAGGCGGTTAAGGGTCTTCTTCCAGTGCATACAAAACTAGTATTTGGAAAGATATGGGACAGTGTGGCTCACTGCTGTTTAGGTCAGGAGACAGCAGCAGATGAGGAGAACATTTTGTGCCTGGCAGTGTTCTGCAATGTCAGGGTTCATTGTTCAGCATCACAACGAAAACATTAGATCTGCAATTCCACACTTGCATCCCATTATCCATTTCTCCATGACCTGATTCACAGTTGGAACACGAAAACTTCCCTAAGTTAAAAATTGCCAGAAGATACAAAACGCATGAAAATTAATAAAAATAAGATCATGTATTTGACATTTCATCATCTTCAACATTTTACAGCTGGCCCTTGATAAAAGCTAAGCTAAGAACCTCTTCTTCAAGTGCAACAATGTTAGCTAAAGCAAGGAGCATGGATGTGAATATGAAATAAAATTACTGGGCTAGTTGGGGAGAATTTTTTCTGATCAGTGATATTCAGCTCATATTTCACATGCATTGAATGTAAAACTTGTTTCCAAAAAGCACATGTTGTAGAAATAAAAAAGTCGCACCTCCATAATGCTTTTCACGTTCTCTGAATACCTCAAAGCACTTCACGCCAAATAGTTACTTTTGAAGTGTAGTCACTGTTGTTTTGTAGGCAAATGAAACTGCTAAGTTGTGCAGAGCAAGACTCCAAACAGCATATGAGTTAAATGACTCGTTAATTTGTTAAAATGATGTTGGTTTGGGACGGGGTGAATAATGTTGGACGGGATATTGGGACGATTCCTTGCTCTATTCAAATAGGGCCTTGGAATCTTTTACATCCGCATGAACAGGCAAATGGGATCTCTGTTTAATATCTCATCTGAAAGACAGAACTTCACTGAAATGCCAACCTAGATTACAATTACATGCTTAAGTCCAGGAGTGAAGCTTGAACTCACAACTGTCTACCTCAGAGAGAAAACAGCTACCAACTGCTGCTAAAAATTGAATAGGACAGTTTTGAAGCTTACCTTGCAGATGTAGCATCTGCTTTAAAACAATTCCATGCAAGATCTTTCTTTATCTGATAAATACTGAGAATCATATACAATGAATGTGTAGTTGTTAATGCAATAGCTACAGACTGAAAGAGCTCTTCCAGTAATTTTGTATTGTGCTATTCATAGACTCTTATACATTAGTTACTAAGAAACAAAAACAATTATATTTTTAAAAATCAGCTAAGATTGCAAATCTCTTGTTTGTTATCTTTGCTTTTGAAATGTTTGACATGATTGTGACAACATGATTGATTTGCAGCCCAATCAAGTAATCTAACTGACTGTATGTCTATACCCTTAACGGAAAAGAAATTAGACAGCAGTATCCAATTGTGTTGGGTTTAATAAGATAATAGACCTCTCCTAAGCAATTTTGACATTTAAATTGGGGCATTTATCACAAGAAGACTCCAGACAACTGAATGCCATTACAGTTATAATGCATGTTTTACAATTTCACCTGGCAACGAGGGCCCAGAAAGAGGCATCTGTTTGGCTATTACCATATTTTTAACTTTGTCATTGGGAAACTGCCTCCAGAATAAGATTCAGTTGCAAAATTGAACATGTAATAAGACAATAATTGCATGTTCATTTTTAGCAGCCTGGAACTAAAAATTCAAAAAGGAACTATTTAAATATAATTATGACAGGAAAATATGAAAAAGCAAAAGTCCAGCAGCAATAAAAGACTGAATTTTAAAAATATGTGCCTAATTTTCATATGTTTTATGTACATTTAGAGAATAATTCCACAGAAGAGGGAGAAATGCTTTTGAGCATCCTACTGATACAAGATTCCTAGCTAGACATTATGAGTATTTCGAGTGAATACTGGAAATGTCAACATACGAGGCTCTTTTATTAGAAGTGTTAATAAAATAGGTTTTAGCTCATGATTAAAGAGAAATGGTACCCTTTGGTGGGCATCCTATACCCTGATGAGGACTAAACGTTTTAAATCTGCAAAGTGTCTAATTCCCCATGACAGGCAGAATGGAAAAGGAGGAGGGGCAGCCCTGATAATAAAGGATGGCATAAGGACATTAGTGAGAAAGGATCTTGGCTCAGAAAGTGGAATCAGTATGGGCAGAGATTAGGAATAGCAAGGGTCAGAAAACACTGGTGGCAAGAGTTTATAGTAGTCATACTGTTGGACAGATAATTAAACAAGAAATTATTGGAGCTTGTAACATAGGCAATGAAATAATTGTGGGGGACCTTATAGATTGGACCAATCAAATTTTTGCAAAGGTGGTCTGGAAGATGAGTTTGTAGATGGCTTTTGTGATAGTTTCCTGAAGCAATGTTTTGTGGACCAACTAGGGATAAAGCTTTTTTAGATCTCATATTGTGCAATGAGGCAGGGTTAATTAGTAATGTCATAGTAAAAGATCCTCTGGCAAATAGTGATCATTCTGCAATTGAATTCCACATTAAGTTTGAAAATGACATGCTCCAATCACAAACAAGAATCTTAAACAAAGCCAATTACATAGGTATGAGGGAAGAGCTGGCTAACGTTGATTGGGTAAATTGTCTAAAAGGTGTGATGGCAAATAAACAGTGGGAAACATTTAAAGAAACAATTCAAAATGTTCAACAAAAATACATTCCATTGAAAAACAAAAACTCAGTGAGAAAGATCCATCCATGGCTTACTAAGGAGGTTAAGGATAATATTAGATAAAAAAAGAGGCTAAATACCAATGACAGAAGGGGATATGAGGATAGTGTGGGCAAAAGGCATTGAAATGGATGATCAACCATGATCGTATTGAATGGTGGGGCAGGCTCAATGGGCTGAATGGCCTACTCCTGCTCCTATGTTCCTATAATGTTGCAAAGAATAGTAGTAAGTCTGAAGATTGGAAGTGTTTAAGAAACCAGCAAAGGGCCAATGAAAAGTTGATTTAAAGGGAAAAAATAGAATATGAGAGTTAACTAGCCAGGAATATAAAAACAGATTGTAAGAGCTTTTACAAGTATATAAAAAGGAAGAGAGCAGCTAAAGTAAATGTT
This sequence comes from Heterodontus francisci, assembly GCF_036365525.1. Taxonomy (NCBI): domain Eukaryota; kingdom Metazoa; phylum Chordata; class Chondrichthyes; order Heterodontiformes; family Heterodontidae; genus Heterodontus; species Heterodontus francisci. The sequence goes on from NC_090390.1 coordinate 52,352,702, forward strand.
GGTCCCTTAGAAGCAATGACAGGAGAAATTATCGTGGGGAATCAGGAAATGGCAGAGACATTGAACAAATATTTTTTGTCTGTCTTCACAATAGAAGACACAAGTTATATACCAGAAATAGAGGGTAGCCTAGGGGCCAACAAGAGTGAGGAACTTAAGGTATTAGCAGAGAAAAAGTACAGGAGAAACTCAAGGGACTAAAATCCGAAAAATTCCTAGGACTTGATGGCCTACAGCCTAAGGTTCTAAAAGAGCTGCAGAGATAGTGGATGCGCTGGCTATGATTTTCCAAAATTCCCTAGATTCTGGAATGGTGCCAGCATATTGGAAGTTAGCAAATGTAACACCACTATTCAAGAAAGGAAGGAGAGAGAAAACAGGGAACTGCAAGCCAGTTAGCCTGTATTCAGTTGTTGGGAAAGTGCTGGAATCTATTTTTAAGGAAGTATTAATAATGCACTTAGAAAAGCATAGTATAATTAGAACAAGTCAACATGGTTTTACGAAAGGGAAATCCTGCTTGACAAATTTATTAGAGTTTTTTGAGGATGTAACTAGTAGGGTAGATAAAGGGAATACTATACTTGGATTTCCAAAAGGCATTCGATAAGATGCCATACAAAAGGTTCATATACAAGATAAGAGCTCATGGAGTTGGGGTGATGTATTAGCATGGATAGAAGATTGGTTAACAGACAAGAAGCAGAGAGTAGGGATAAATGGGGCATTTTCACATTGGCAAGCTGTGAACAATGGAGTGCTGCAGGGATCAGTGCTGGGTCCTCAGCTTTTTACAATCTATATTAATGACTTAGAGGAAGAGACAGAAAGTAATGTATCCAAGTTTGCTGATGATGCAAAGCTCGGTGGGAATGCAAGCTATGAGGAGGACACAAAGAGGGGCAAGGAGATAGGCAGGTTAAGTGAGTGGGCAACAAGGTGGCAGATGGAGTATAATGTGGGGAAATGTGAGGTTATTCACTTTGGTCGTAAGAATAGAAAAGCAGAATATTTTTTAAAAGACATGAAGCTTATAAATGCTAATGTTCAGAGAGACCTGGGTGTACTCGTACAAGGGACACAAAAAGTTAGCAGCGAACAATTAGGAAAGCAAATGCATGTTTGTCTTTATTGCAAGGAGATTGGAGTACAAGAAGTCTTCCTATAATTGTATGGGGCATTAGTGAGAGCATTTCTGGAATACTGGGCTGGATTTAATGGACCCCCTGGAGATGGGCTAGGAGACGAGGGTGCCCATAGAATTGCAATGGGAGGCAGGGTGTGGAGGGCCTGTTGCCTTCCATTCGCATCATGATTAAGTCAAGAGCGAGAAAGGTTGAAGGCGGTCTTCCGACGCAGAGGCCAATTGAGGCCCTTATTTGGCCAATCAGTAGCCACTTAAGGGCCTTTTTCTGCTGCCACTGGAATTAATCCGGAGGTGGGGGGGGCCTTCCCCACACGGGGAGGTTGACCAGTGAAACAAGGTGACCTCCCTGCAGGCTTGGGGGGGAGCCTCCTCCTTCGACAATCAGTGGCCCATGGAGCAAACACCCCACCTCCCGTTAAACAACCCCCACACTCATCGCCCATCCTTCCCACCCTCCAGCGCTCGGGTCTACTGGACTGGCACAGGCGTCCCTGCCTCACTTACCTTTGGTCTCCAGTGCTGGACTTGCTCCCAAGCCTCCTGTAGTACCGGCAGTGGCCACTTCTTGCAGTGGCACTGCCAATACTACTGAGCTGCCAGCCCTCTGATTGGCTGGCAGCTCTTGAAGGCGGTGTCCCGGTGCCGGGCACTTAAGTGCCTGAGTGTCATTGAATCGCACCGGGGAGGCTCTGAAAGCGGCTCCCTCGCCTTTTTGGCCCTGGCACCGGGAGCCCCACCGGTGCGACTAAATCCAGCCCACTGTATGCAGTTTTGGTTTCCATATTTACGAAAGGATATACTTGCATTGGATGCAATACAGTGACGTTTCACTAGATTGGTCCCTGGGATGGGAGGATTGCTGTATGATAAGAGGCTGAATAAATTGGGTCTAAATTCTCTGGAGTTCAGAACAATGGGAGGTGATGTCATCGAGACATTCAGGATTATGAAAGGTATGACAGGGTAGATACTGAGACATAGGGCTGAATTTTACCAGGTCCCCAATGTCGGGGTTTGTGGCAGGGGGGCCCAGAAAATACTACCGGGAGAGGCCCGCCATGGGCTTCGTCGCCGGGAAGGCCCCACCATATTTTACCAGCGATGGCGAGGCCTCGGTGCGGCACTCTGCCACGTGGCGAAAAAACCTTAATTTAAATATGTTAATAAAGTTTAATGAATGAATAATTACTTACTTGCAGCAACGGCCGTCCCACGTCGATATTCTAGCCGGTGGCCCAAAGTTCCTTGCCTTCGGATCTCCGTTTGGCATAACACTGATGGGGAGGGGAGAGGAGTGAAATCTTTAAGGTGGTGGGGTATGTGGGGAAAACTCTTACTATTGGCTGAGGGGATGGTGGGAAGGGGTTGAAGGGCAAAGGTAATGAAGTTTGAGGGGAAAAGATCGTGTTGGGAGGAAAAGTTTTATTTGGGGGGAGAGGGCCATAAATAAATTGTGTGGTCATTGTGGGGGAGAGGCAGAGGGGCTCCAATCTTGTATTAAATTTTTTCATCTCACTGTACCATCCATTCTTCTTTAAAAATGGCAATGACCTGAAAGGGCTTGAAGCCCTTTAAAATGTGCCGGTGCCTGTGCGGTGGTGCCGAACACCATTGCCATGTACGGAGTGCCCACCCCCTCTACATCATCAGGGGCAAGTGAGCCACCCCGTCCATGTTAATGACCTGCCACGCGAAATATCACAGCGGCTCCACGATGCACCTCTCGCGCATGCGTCGTGCCATCCTGGACTCTTGCTGCCGAGACCGGCAGTGAACTATAAAAATTCAGCCCATTGTTTCCCCTGGCTGGGGAATCTAGAACAGGGGGGCAGAGTTTCAGGATAAGGGGCAAATCATTTAGGACTAAGATGAGAAATTTCTTCACTCAAAGGATTGTGAATCTTTGGAATTCTTTACCCAAGAGGGTTGTGGATGCCCCCCTCATTGAACATATTTAAGGCTGGGATAGACAGATTTTTGGTGTCAGGGAATCAAGGGATATGGAGAGTGAGCAGAAAAATGGAGTTGAAGTCCAAGATTAGCCATGATCATATTGAATGGTGGAGCAGGTTCGAGGGGCCGTAGGGTCTACTCCTGCTCCTATTTCTTATGTTCTTATGTTAGAGTAGGAGGAAAGGAAGAGGTTTATGGAGGCAATTTCGGAGCTTCAGGTCTAGATGGCTGAAGGCACAGCCATTAATATTGGTGCGAAGGGAGTGTGAGATGCACAAGAAGCCAGAGTTGGGGGAACACTGAGTTCTCAGAGGGTTCTAGGGCTAGAGGATGTTATGGAGATAGATGGGGAGTTAAATACATGGCTGTAAGTTTTAAATTGGACTTGTTTGGGGACTGACGATGTACGTTGGTTGTGCACATAGGTGATGTGTGAACGGGACTTGGTGGAGGTTAGGATAGGAGCAGAGTTTTGGATAAACTGAAGTTCATCGAGAATAGGAGGCTGGCTAGGAGCACATTGGATTTGGTGGGTTCTGGATATAGGAAATTGGGCAGCTCCATGATGAACTGGCTGGCAGGTCACGTCTGAGACACGGGAAGCAACATCAGAGTTTGTCTTTAATGGTTTGGCAGTGGACTGGTATATATCAGGGGCTAAGGAGGAGCACCTCCTGGACTTTCTGGGCTGTTTTGTGCGCAGCCTCCAGCAGTCCCTTTATAGACCATTGGTTTGTCCGCTCATCACCCGATACATGGATAAACACAAGCTCTGCCCATTTGCACCTGAAAATTGCAACCGGCGACCTACAACTAGTGTAGAACCCTGATTTTCACATTTGAACAGCCTTACACCCATTTCAGGCTGCTTGACCATTTGGTGGCCTGCCTGAAAATTGCATCAGGTGGACCTTAGACGTTAATGGGCCGGCTGACATGACCTTCCTGCCAGATTTTCATTTGCTGGCCATGTGCTTTGCAGGTGAAAAATGAATGTTGAAAATTGCCTCTATTTGTTTCTAAATTTATTCAGTGAGACACTAATTAGAAAGCAAAAATCTGTACCACATCCCCAGCAAAATGTACCAAATTAGATCACTTTCACATTATTCACACTATAAATCTTCCTTATAATCTAAAAAAAATGCACAACAATTTAATGATGCTTTTAAACCTTAACTTTATCATTAGTGACTTGGATTGCATTATAACTCTGAAAATGAGGTCTGTACAACTCCATAGACCCTCTAGGGACCTGAGAACATCTTGAAAAAACAACCTCAAGTTAATTTAATGTGCAGAAAGTCTAGACGCTCCCACCCGCCATCTCTAGAAATTTAAACTTACCCCTGAGGAGAGGGAGCTCTGACCATTCCTGTATAAATGAGATATTACCTTTACCGATCACCGATTACAGGGGATGTAGGTTAGATTTTAATAGAAGGTTCACAAACACAATATTGTCTCTTCAAAAACTAATTTTATTTGGTGTCACATTGAGTTAATAATAGTTATTTATTCAAATGTAGTTCACGTGCAAGCAACAGTTATTAAAAATGTTGGTGCTTCGTCCTCATAGAGAGCCTCTCTTGAGCTTTGTGATATCCTCTTTCCAACCTCTTCTAGTATAGTGTATATAAGTAGGCTTTGAGAGTTTTTAGAAATTAGCAGCTTAATATCTATCTTGTTTTGCAGCACAAGAGAGACATATTGAAGACCACTAAATACGTGGAATTGATTATAGTAGCAGACAATCGAGAGGTAGGATATTAAACTTACTTTCAGTTCAAGGTACTTCAGGCCCATTTTTCAATTAGCTGTAGTTCTGTTTTTGTTTGTTGTGCTCCTGATTAACTGTAAAAACAGCATCGCCTTAACAATATCTTATGTGAACTGTGGAGGTACAGATAATTATGGAAATATTTTTCATGAGTGAATTTCGAAGGGATGTTTTAATGACTTGTATTCACGTCTTTTTTATGTCCACATGATCGATTAGTAGGGCAAGTGATTTGTTGTCACTCAGAAACCAGTACTTCTAACTTTTTACATGACCATTTTATGTAAAATTGTGGTATTTGGGCGGTTAGTCTTGCTACAGAAAGCATTCAAACTCACAGATGTCGTGCCATGCTGATCAATTGCTCTAGCAGTTAGTGTGCTTTGATCCATCTTCTGTGTTTAAAAAAAAATTAGAACTTAATAACTGTTCTAATGGAACAATTTTCCCCAAAATACTTCGGTAATCATTCCTAGTCCATGGACTGTAATATAATAAAATATAGGAACATACGAATGAACTAGGTTGAAAAAGACCATTGTGGTCTTAGAAACATCATGTTGGATTTTCATTCCATGGTCCCGATCCTGACGCCAGGCTGAATTCAGGGTCGGGAACCTGGAACTGTCTGGTTCGTTACCCGCTGTTTGAAAATTTGGCCCATCATATCCCACAATACCTCTCATACCCTGCTACCAAAACTTTCACCAGGCATTTATCCAGTTTGCTGATAAAATCGACCCTCACTGTCTGTTTTCTGCAGTCCATTCCATACCTTCACTACTGCCAATGTAGGATAGTTAACTTTAAACTGAGGGTAATTTTCAGTTTGGGTGCGTGTGTAAAACTGGCAGTTATAGATCAGCCACACATTAAACATCACCACCTCCTTCTCTCACTATTTTGTTTCCATTGCAGTTAGTGGAGAGGAAAATCAGGCTGGGTGTATAAGGGGCAGCCAATCTGCAGTTAGCAGTTTTCCGTTGGCATCTAAACTGAAAATCAGAAAATTCAGATTATGTGCTCTGATTAAACTCTTCTTTATTTCTCTGCTTCTAACAATTTAAGGTTAGTTAGCTGAGTTCACAACATGCATCTGTAAAGAACATCAAATCATGGTTGGACCAGGTTGCCTTGTACAATTAGTTACTGGCTAAGGTTACATCACATGCTGTGATTTGCTGATCACAAAGTTACTTCTCCGTATGACCTGAGATAATGGAAAATGATAATGACACAAAACATCATACTCTAACAATGAACACTAATGCTACCCTCATTAATAAAAAATATCCCATCCTATTCAACTACCTACATGATTGTGACCTGCTCTTATAAGACAACCCAAGTGCCCGTAATGTGTAATATATTCTGAATATGCACCGTAACACATCACTCTTATGTACAATATATATCCCTATAAAGCATGGCGTAAAAAAAACCCTGAAAATTTGCATGAAGGCACAGCCTGACACCCACCCTGGAACTCAACCTCTTGCCCCAGCTGACTTTCTGGGGAAAAGTGGAGCTTCCCTCATTTGTTTGGAATGGCTGACACTCATACCACCACAGCAGATTTCGGGTGCGTACCACATTTGAGTTCTTGGAACCTCCAGTGGAGGAATGCCAGGGTGGGGGAGATAATGGATCACTTCCCCCAACTCAGAAGGAATCTATAAGTAAAAGTAAAATACTGTGGATGCTGGAAATCTGAAATAAAAACAAAGTGCTGGAAATACTCAGGAGGTCTAGCAGCATCTGTGGAGAGAGAAGCAGAGTTAACGTTTCAGGTTTCAGGAATCTATAAGTGTCTCCCACTACCTCCTTACAAAGGGGACTGCTTTAAAATAAATATATTTTTAATTGGTGTTTTTTTTTTGGGGTGGGGGGGATGCTCAATCCCATCCTGGGCTCCCAGGTAGGCCCAATACCTCTGGTTGTCACTGACGTACACCTGGTCCACTGTATCCCAGCTGAGTATCCAGACCTGCTGTCGAACTCCTTGAGCTCCTTTGGAAGTTGCAATGGGAATATGCCAATATAACCATATGACTCAGTGACATAACAAGCTCAGTAAACACTTAACATCAGAAACAAAAAACTAATTCAGCACTATTTGTTATAAAAATATAAGAACATAAGAAATAGGAACAGGAGTAGGCCATATGGTCCCTCAAGCCTGCTTCATAATACAATAAAATCATGGCTGATCTTTGACCTCAATTCCACTTTCCCACCTGATGCCCCATGTTCCTTGATTCCCCAAGAGTCCACAAACCTATCTATTTCAGTCTTGAGTACTCAACAACTGAGCATCCACAGCCCTTTGGGGTAGAGAATTCCAAAGGTTCACAACCATCAAACCCTTGTTGAAGTCAAGGTTGCTGCAGCTGCAAGTCACATAGTTCTGTGTGGCTATTTAATTTTTTAGATAAGAGCATAATTGTCAGAAGAGATATAATAAGTTTATAAGCCAATGTAAACTTAACCATCGTAATCTTTTGTGCAAATCTTAAGTTTCAGAAACAAGGGAAAGATTTGGAAAAGACTAAACAGAGACTGATAGAAATTGGCAATTTTGTGGATAAGGTAAGCATCATATTTTAAAAGCAGTTATTTTTTTCCAAATATAAACAAAGAAGGGAATAAAATAAACATTGCTATGTGATAAATGTAGTAATTTGAAAATCCATAGGCACTTGTTCTTATTTATGGTTTCAACTGATAAAAGTTTATTGGGAGGTCCCGTAAGCTATGTGGTGGATTTGGGATGGTAAAAAGAACAGAATGGGTCTGTAAAGCTACTGCCTCAAATCCACACCCAAAAAACTGCACCTCATTTCACCTCCCAAAAAATCAGGTGATGTATATCACATTAGCCAATTGGCAGTTCACTATTTCATCAAGAAGGTCACTGAGGCTCTCTTCAGGAGGGCTGCAAAATTAGTTTCCTTCCCAGTTGAAGCGGAGAAGCATAGTGAGCTATCCAGTCCTATATAGACTGGCTGGCTCTTCGGATGTGCCAGAGCAATTAATGGAACCCACATTCCAGTTAAAGCCCCTCTATTTTATAAACATCAAGGACTTTCATTCCATCAGTATGCAGATAGTATGCAATGTTCATCATCTCATCCTGTGACAGTGCTAGGTACCTGGAGGAGCTGCTTTGACTGTTTCGTCGTAGGACGACATACCATTACGGCCCTCATGACATAAGGCCATATATCAGGGTAGTTCATTGTTGACCAGGATTATCCCTTTTGATCATGGTTGATTACCCCAGGGAGGCTTCCATAGACAGACAGGTAGAACAGATATATTGAGGCCCATGCAACCACAGGAAGTGTCATAGAACAGACTATAGGCATTGTGAAGTCTCATTGTACTTGGGACACCGCAGTACAACCCAGCCAAAGTCTCCAAGAGAGTTCACGCTGTGTGTTCATAACATTGCCTTGAAAAAAGGCTTGCTGCTTCCAGAAGCTGAAGATGAAAATGATGGTGAAGACATGGGAGATGCCCAGTATGAAGATCTTGTGCAGGAAGGAGAAGTGTAAAACAGGACAACCAGAAGTCAAAGCAAGCAAAGCACAACTGATAGCTTAG